>NC_047529.1:108274830-108578383 GCF_012275295.1 Melopsittacus undulatus | reverse complement strand
AGGGAACAAAATTGGGGCATTGAATGAGCTGAATGGCCACCAATGGGAATGCAACACCTGGGGAAACAGTCAAAACAGTATCTAACACTTCCAACCTCAGGATTGTTAGTGGCCCAGATACTGAATCTTCCTCACTCCTGCCATAAAGGAAGCAGGTAAGATTTCCTTGAGAGCAAAACTCCTTGAATTTACACCAAACACAATAGACTGAATACAAAACAGTGTGTTATATACAGCATGTGGATGCTACACTGTAAAGTTTATTTTTACATATCCACTGAGGTCCGAGAGAGCTTCCATGTCCAGGATTTGAAGGCACATATTACATACAGGAGTTCAGAGACAGTGCTGCAGGATTAAGGCCACAACAAGATAAGAAACAGCTCAGAAACAGTCAGGTATACACTTCCAGCCCTGAGCCCTGGCATCTGCCCACACTTCTTGAAGATGACCTTGAATCTTCAAGAGACAGGTACAGGAAATGCATATTCCCTACAGTGAGAAAAGTCATCTAACTTGAATTGGAGGCTTGTGTAGTTTTAATACTTACTACTGCTCATTAAAGGATTTCAAAGTACTTTAGTTGAAAATGTAGGTTTTACCGGTAGCCCCAGTTGACATGCAAAGGGGTTAGATAAACTGGTTCACATATATAAGCCTGCTAATGGCAGATTTCATGACAGAGCATTCATACCATCTAGGATCATCTTGAAGATCTCTCTCCTACTTTGCCTTCTTTCTTTAGTGTAATCTAGCTGCCCTGAAAGCCCAATATTACTGCTACTGCCTGCTTCATGAATATGGCAAAAATTAGGCAAAACATAGGAAAACTACAAAGCCTTTGAAATGAAAATCAGAAGAAAAGTGCCAAGGTGTAGAGTTGTGATCCTGCCTTTCTATCACCCCTTCCAAAGTCTACACCATTTATTGCAAGCTTCTGGATAGAAAAATTAAAACATTCTGATTTTTCCTCTGAAAAAGCAAGTTTTTAATGAAGTCAAAACTTTCAGTAGTATTTTGCTAATGAAACTGAACTTTCTTCAGTGGGATTTTCAATGAAAAACAGAAAAGAATCTCCCAATACCTCTAAATTATGTCATTAGATACTGTAGAGTCTGTTTCAGTCTTGGACTGGAAAAGAAGCCCAGATTTTTATTCTGTCCAGCAATCTCTCTGCTCAGAGTCCCTCTACATTCATTACAGCTTGTCCTATTTGTTCTGTGCCATAAGGCACATGTAATTGCAAGTCGGCAGCAAGGATTTTTTATTATATGCCTATCAAGTCAGCAATGGTACCATATGACCAGAGATACAGCATCTGTATTTAGTAAAGACCTGTTAGCTTATATATGTCTGTATAAACACATCTTTATATCCATAAATTTGTCTCTTACACAGATCTGTTAGCCCGACCCCAGCAGAACCCATCACTGAACAGATTCTGAAGTGTAAAAACCAGGGGGGAATGGAAAAAGGGTTGAAAGATGTCCTGTGTTTAGCAAAAGCTGATACATCTAATATAGATATTTGTTAAGGTACTTGATTTGCTAAAGGCAGTGCCTTATATTCCACCTTTGCAGACAAAATATTTGAGATAGCAGCATGGAGGGTACCTATGAGACAGGGAAAGCCAAGAGTTAGTGGAGGAGCCAAGAGAGAAACAAGGGAGTATCTAAAAGCTGCTCCTAGTTTCCCAGTGATAACTGGCTGTCCCGGAAGGGGAACTTGTAACAAGACATCTTCATGCTGTTCCTGCAAATATTTCTGGATACAAAGAGCTGATTTCCAGACTGAACTGAAAGAACAATGTATCACAGAGCTGCGAGGAGTGTCAGGGCAGTTACCTGCATCACAAACAGGGACTGTTTCAGTGTTATTCACAATTACAGTAGCCCATCCTTCTGGGAAGAGAAGGAGGCACATAAAAGCCCTGAAGAAAGAACTGGATGCTTGGGCAGAAGCACCTGGATAGAAGACTATGGAGAACATGCTTGTATTGTCATGTATTTAGTGATTAACAGTAATTATCAGCCAAAACACGTAAGACACATCCAAGCTGTCAGGGCATATATAGATCTGCTCTGGTGTGTTCGTGCAGGACCAGCCTGAAGTGGATCACATGCATGACTGTTTGTGCGAAGAGAAAAACACGGGAACCAAATATCAAATAGAAACACAAGGTGAAAAGGTAAAGGGCTGCTGTCTTTAGTATGTCTGGAGATAAATGGCAGGGGAAAACAGAGCCATTAAAGCCAAACAGCAACACTGGCAGTGAGTAAACAAATACAAATTGATGTTAAGAAAGCATACCTGGAAATGAAAACAAAGCACATGAACAGTGGGGGAACAAGGTTCAGCAATAACCTTTTTGCAGTAGTAATGGGAAGCAGGAAGGGAATCTTGGCTGCTTTTAAAAGGGGTTATTTAAATCTTAAATGGGATTACAACTGAAACTGTGGGGAAGCAAACATTATGACCTCCTACATTATAGCAAACATTCTTCCCACATTAGGTTTGTCTTATAGTTCTGCAAACTAATGAATCCTTCCTATTCTTTGTACAGAGCATCTCTTTTTTGTCATGAGAGGACTGTTAGAGTCCTGTGGTAATAACGTTATTTTTACTACTGCAATGTAATCTCATCACATGGGGTCTGATCTTGGATGGCTCTGAAGCCCTTCAGTTCACATGAAAATCAATAGCATATAAAGTAATTGATGCAAGGAACTTCTACTAAGAGGCTTTCTTTGACGTGACACATCTTCCAGAGAAAGATCGTGTCCATAGCAAACACCTGAAAACTATTCAACTCTAAAAGCCACTCTTTCACTGAACAACTACATTTGATTTTTTATAAAGCACATAGTTTTGCTGTAAATGGACTTGGACCTGCACAGAACAGCACTCACAAGCAACCGAGCAGCAAACCAAGCAAAAGGAAGATACGGCTGTTCAAGTGCTGACATTCCTGCCTCATGGGAACAGGGTGGAGGTGACTTTTGAGTTTTCTACTAGGCTGTGAGAGAAAAGGAGGTAAAGCAGCAGAAAATGCATTCAAACATGTGATTCTCACCATTACATGAGGTTAAGCCTGAGCACATGTTGAAATGATCAAAACACCAGTGATCAGATTTAAACTGGGGGAAAATAAGATGCCACAGAGCCTACCTCCACAGCAAGCAAATGTTACAGAGAATTGCCTGCACACCCAGAAAGCCCACCTCTCTCACTCATGGTAGCAGCTGAGTAGTTCCTTAGCAAGAGCACTGCAAACAAGAAATCAAGTGCTTGAGTGCTTCCACTGCTGTAAAGGTAAATCCCATCTGCACTGAGAATCACAGCAGGAGCCAAAAACTGTGGTCACCCAAGATTTGCTCAGGCATTCAGTGAAGGAAGATATCCTGGACAAGCTGCTGCAAAGAGGCAAATTCAGTGTATGTATCAGAAAACACCAACCAGTGGAAGAAACAATATTCAAGTCTACCTGGGCCACATTCCAATGGATGGGATGGCGCAAGGACAAACAGTCCACAGAAGGAGGTCTAGGATTACTGAAGTTCCTGCTGTCACCAGAAGCCTGTGTGAGGCTCTCTGACAAAGCTGGTGAACAGATCTGTGGTTAGTAGGAGCCCTGCAGCACCCAACAAACATTTTTTATATGCCATGGTTTAAAATTTGGCTAGAGAAAGCAAGTGCTGTTCACACAGAAGGGAAAGTAGATATTATCCTTGGGGACAACGATTCAATTCTCTGCTGTAGAAGTTATGAATTACCTGCTGATCTGATGGGCCTCTGGACTCTGCAAGACTAGACACTCATATGATATGGGCTGGAGTTTTCTAAATGTTATTTAAGGCTGTGAAGATGGGAGTATCAACCATTAGTTCCTTATCTCCCCTTCACAGTTACTGCAAAGGTAAGTACCTGAAAAGATTGTGAGGAACCCAGATGTTATGATATTGATAGCTTAGATTGACAGAAGTTGGTCATCCTTTTTAACATGGCCTTGCTAACTGTTGGATGACTGAGGGATCCGCACAAGGCCCACTTCATTTCTGTGAAAAGCAAGACGAAAAAGGTAAATCTGAAATAACTGAAGCACACTAATCTTCCCTAATTATCTGCATTTCTCTTTAGTACCTTCCATCCTCCCACTACCAAATCCAGTCTGCTCAGGCAGTTATCATGGCAGGAAATAAAGATGTCAACCACACAGCTCCTACCTGTACCCCCATCACAACTGCAGTGAAGAACAGGGTGATGAACAAGGGGAACCGCTAACAAGAAGCAGAGGGTATCCATTAACCTCTTCAACAAGGAACACGGAACGCTGTGTTTTATTAGGGAGAGGAGGACAGATTAAGAGTTACCAATCCTTCCTGCAAAATCTAATTAGGCTGTGATAAACAACTGTAGTATATTTACCCAACAATGACTAAATTAGCCAGTGCTTCTCTGATGAGGGTTCCTGAATCTTTTGTTCATGATTCCCTGAAAATATCACCTCAACACTCAACAGCAGTCAACAAGACCACAAAAAAAAAGTGTCATTCCATTACAGTTTTGGTTCCTTTTTCCCCTCATGCCTACCTCTTCCCCTCATTCTCAACACAGAAATGAAAGAGCTAGGAAAGTTTCAGGCAACAAAAATGATCAGCCAAATGGCACATCTTAATTACAGAACTTAACAGTGAACTTATATAGGCTAGAGTTCTTAAGCCTGGAAAAGAGATGGCTGGAGTGGTTTATAAGAAGGGAATATGAAATTATTATGTGAAGGGAAAGGACAGCAATTATTTTTCATAAGTCAGAACCTGGAAGTTCACAGTAATCTGAAAACTTTAAAACCACATCATTAGTTTCTCAAATGATAGTTACTAAATTGTGACACTTGGGTCCACAAACCATCATGGAAGTACAAAGGGTTCCAAAAAACAGTAAGAAAAAATCTTGGAGGAAAGGTCCATTAGAAACTATTAAACAGGATGATGCTGATGGAGCTTTTATCTTAGAAAGTTCCTCTGTTACAGATTGGTGGAAACTGGGATAATACCAAGGAATGCCCCGCTTTATACAGGCTCTGTTCTTATACTTTCCTTTGACCATTGGCAGACAGCATGAAGTTCCTGCCCTGATCTAATAATCATTCAATGTCTGAATGGTGTCAACTATTTTTGGAAGCCAGCAAGGATGGTGATACTCACTTATTGCACAAAACCAGTGAGTATATAGAGCTGCACCATCAAATTTCTGCTTCAGTCCCAGACTTATGGTACAGCTCCTATATACGTGGAGGATGTTACTACAAGATTGCAAATGATGCAAGTCACCAACTACACTGTGGATTGTTGTCCTAGCCAGTTACCATTCCAAGTCTTTGCCTTATCTCATTATTGAATGTATGTTACTCAGATATTCAGTTCTTTTACCACAGCCATATATCTTGTATCAGAAAGAACAACTGAAGAACTCTTCAATGTTACTTCTACAGTTAATCAGAAAGTGCAATGAGATTCATCCAAATGAAAGACCCCATTCACCCAGGATCTTTCAAGTCATAGTACACAGCTGTATCTAAAGATGTGTAACTGCTCTGCTAGCTGAGGTTAAATATTAAGAGAATGCTGAAAATAATAATAATGGGAGGCAGGGTATTTTTAAGGCTTGTGGCTGAATTATCCCAGGGGGGAAAACAAAACAGGATAAGCCACCAAAGCATGCTGGTATCAGTTCATCCAGATCATAAAACTACACAAATCTTTGCTGCTTGCTTTCATTTGTGCTTGTATGTCACGGTTTTAGCATTCAAAAGATCAGTCAGGCTTACAGAAGCCTCATGCAATATTAAAATGTTTACACAACCCCTTTCTGTGCTTTAAGCAGCAGCAAGTTCTGATTGTGCAGAGAACAACAACAAAAAAATAGGTTCCACATCTCAAGAGAGAACCCTAACCCAGTCCAACAATGGTCTCCAAGCATCTTATGATTAATCAGAGCAGTAATTCTGCATTAGTCAGCGCCATTTACATTCCACCACTCTTCCTTACTTGGCCTTTGTTTCAAAGTTGCTTCTAGGCTCAGATGCATCAATAAGCTAAAGAACGTGCTTTTATTTTAAGGAATTGTCTCTTCAAACTAATCTTGTCCCTACAAGTAAAGCGTTCAGGCTGTACATCACAAGCCAAAGATTAAGATACCTAAACAAGCATGCCACTTCAATCTAAGTGGCATTTTACAGAACCACTTGATGCTTAATGAGATGCAAGTACTATAAGCTGTTAGCTTCCACAAAGAATCTGGAGAAGATCTCTGCTTTACTGTACCTTGGCTTAGTAGCATGTATTTATTCATGGGAAAATACCATGAACAGAGTAAAAAGGAAGGGGCCTGGGGAAGAAGACAGAAAAGAGTTCTGCTTAGTGTGAATGGACTCTGAGGTTAAGAGGACCAGCTTGCTCAGATATGCAGCCAGAATGGGTTTGTTTCAAGGGATAAACAGAACTCTAGAGAAAAGTGGTATACAACACCTGTACTCTTTACATATCTGCTTGAAGTCTTGGACCACAATTCAGACGGAAGCAGCAGATCTTTCATCCCAGGCAGTTTTCATCAGCACATTCCTTTTCTGGTCCTCTCTACTACAGAAACACTCCATTTACACCACGCACAAAGCTCAAGCCTCAGTTCCCAGCTCTCACAGACTGCTGCAGTTTTGCCAGAGTAAAGAAGTCAAACTTAGTCACAGGCCAGGGTCATGTATATGAGGGACTACAGGATCATCTTCTCACTGTTGCATACCACTTAGCAGCGTACTTTATCTACATGCTGAAGCTACACCTTCATACTAGTCTGGCTAATAATGAAGAAATTCTTTACCTTCATTTCCATCCGCTCTTTTTATGGTGTTTCCTCATTAACTATAAAGTTAAACATCTTACTGTGTGTTGTTCATTAAAGATTTAGAACTTGGATAAAACCAATCTGAAAAATTCATGCTCTGCACTTGGTCTGACCATCCCTCACACAGCTGCTTGGCTGGGGGTCCTCTGATGAGCAGATGAGCTGCATATGCACTAGCAAATGCCCTGCAGGTACCCTTGGGCTGAGCAGCCATGCTGAAAACGGCACTTAAACAAGGTACCAGAATAAACAGGAGACTGTTTAATCCTACACTGCAGCTTCCCAAGGGGATCACAAGGAGGAGGCTTCTGTAACTCTTATTTTCTATAAAATGCCCTTAGAAAGGTTTCATTCTTTAGAGCAGCAGGGTTTGCATCATTCAGTAAGAGCTGGAAAGCACAGGTCTGCAAACCTCCCCATGATGTGGCGCTTGCTACAAACAACTCATTACAACACCGTCTCTGAAGCCCATGTGGTAGCGTATCTGCAGCCACATTGCCAGCACAGGGCTGCCTGTTCTGAGCCAGACCACAGCTCCAAGAATGGTGTGAAGTTTTCACACTCCTCAGCTAAGCCTGGCTCCGAGTTGCTCATTCTAACCCAGGCAGACAGTTCCCAGCAATACACAGTCCAACATGCATTAGCACTGGCTGTTTGATCCAGTGATGAACTCCATGTATCAACCAGCCACAATTATTGATTTTTTAACTTGTTTACTTTCAGAGAACCTCAAAAGTGCTTCTTTTCTGAAAGCGCTGAAGGCGCTGGGCTTCACAAAAGGGGAGAAAGAATGAAAGGCTTGATAAGACTATGTAGCATTCACTCAAACAAAAGAGCTGCAGAAAACCAACACCTAAAAATATCCAGCAGTGTTTCCCCCTTGTTTCTAGGCATAGCATTTGCCTCATTTAGTATCACAGACAGCTAAAAATCAGTCTAAATACACTTGCTTTATTATCACCTCAGCTGCTTGCTCTTAAAAAACCCTCACAAAGCCTCCGAACTGCTCCTTCCAGAAAGATCTGCTGCCTTCTCATTCTTTCTTCTGCTTCTCCAAGTCCTAACTTGCACATCTCTTCTCTACACAGATTAATATTATCTGAGTAATTGAATCCTCAGTTCTGCCACTGAACTGGGAGAGCATGTGTGTGGCAGGGAGGGGAAGTCACTGTGGGAAAGAGCGTGAAAGGATATTGCATCCAATATCCCTTGCTTAGCTCATCTGAAACCTGCTTCCCAGGAAACTGCCCTACAACCAACACGTCAAAGGCCTTATGAGGAGGGTTACCTGCAGCTTTTCCTACTGGAGTTGTCCCATTTTGTACAAAATGCTTGAACGTGGCCATTCCAATGGAGAGAAGATGATGCAGTGACCTCCCGGAGACACATCGCACACGGCAGGTGGGACACTGGAGCTCCACCCCCTGCTGAAATGAATATTCAAGAGCTCTGCACAAAGTGGAGCAGCATCTGACAAGGATGCAGAATCCTGCCTCCTCCTCTGAATGCAGCACTGTTTGATGGCTGAGATGGTCTCCTGCAATGTGGGAGTTGTGAGTCCAAACTCCTTCAGGCAGAGAAGGAAATTAAACCTGGAATCCTGCACCCTGGATGACCACACAAACCAGTTGCTTAAATACACAAAAGAAAACCACTGTGTTTTCATAAACCTAACTCCTGATACTTTTTTCCAGCCACAAATATGAAGTTAATATATCCAGAATTTGTAAATAGTTCCAAGAAAGAATAATTCATTCTTTCATCAAAGAAATTATTCTGGAGAGATCCAGCCAAAGAAGAACAGTGAGCTATAATTCAGACTGTGACTTCTCCATGGCAAGAATGAATGAATTGCCCTTCAGCCAATGCTGAACACTGGCAGTGTCAGCATATTGTATCATCCTCAGGCAACACCCGCAAGGAAAGAATTAACAATATTTATTTTATCAGTTTACACTCAGACAATTCAAGAGTAATCAGATAGAAGTCCCAATGAATACAAAAGGCACAAGTAAGTCTTGCTAACAGGGACTGCTACTCCGACCCCCTCAGGCCCTCACAGACCTCATGAAGTGCTGTGACCACAACTCCTGTGTGCATAAACCTCTGTGGCTGGGACCTCTGCAAGCATCTCTCCTGCACTGCACCCACTTGTGCTGAACAACCTCATTTGGAGCTGCCTCACATAGCTCAAGATGATGTGGTATGGTGCTGTACGTGTGGTGCCCAGTGTACCAGAGAGCAGCTTTGGGGTTCTCAGCTGTCAACTGAGTAATTGCCTCAGAGAGACCTGTGTGGAACATACGTGCCCAGGAACCTTTGTGGATCTGAGCCCAGGGAATTTTAAGATGTATCTTATTTATTAATTTGTATCAAGAGTTCACATTTCTGGGATGGAAGGTAACTGCCCACTCAGCTACTTCCTTCCTTCCTGTCTCATCAGAACTGCCCAAAGGGGTTCAGAAATACAGTGTTGTAAATTCAAACTCATCTTGAAAACCAGAGAGAAAGAAAAAAAGCCCACAAGAACAGTTTGCCCAATCAAATACAACAAATGCAGCTCTAGAACATATTTTAGTCTTTTTAAGTTTAAAACAAAATACATCAGAATAGTAAATATCTTGTCTGCTTTTTTAAAGCTAGAAAATCAAATATCTTCCGCTGGTGAATTTGTCATATTTGATTTGAAAAGCACTGATTTTTCTCTTCTGTGTTTCATTTCTAAATGAATATATACAATGTAAATGAATTTATGTAATATATACAGCCTCCTTTCAAAGAGGGCCATTTGTCAATGGTACATTAGCTGAGCTCTAAGCTGCTAGCACAACTGACACAAAAATAGAACAACTGCAACATAAAGCTATACACAGCCCATTGCAGATGCTGAAACCTGTTAATGCCATACTTATTAGTAAGTTACAGGGGATATGCCACAATATTTTCAGGCAGCATGTGACCAAAGCATACATGTGTGTAGTAGACAAGTACGTGTGTGTACACAACTTATAAATGGTATTTACCTCTTGGGTGCTTAAGGAAATTTCCTGCATAGTGGCCAACTCCTCTCCCTGTTTCTTCCCTGCCCTTTGACAGGAGCTGGCTGAAAAGAGTAGGAAGTGTGAAGATATGGGAGAAGTTTTCTACTTCCTTGCATAAAAACAGAAATGAAAATACTTTTTAAAAGATCTGGTTAAACCATGTTTATTTCCAGACTGGAAATGTTGCTACAGTGGCCCACAGCTCCTGAAGCAGGTCAATCTGCCACTCATTGCTGCAGTCCAACCCCTGCAGTGCACTGAACCTCCTGGGTCACACCAACATACGCACTGTTGATGGCCCTGGCTGAGGGGCACCATGGAGTGCATAGTTGAGTTGATGCCAACCCCACAAAGGAGCTCACTTCTCCAAATACTAATAGGCAAGCATCCAAGTCCATATACTTTCGAAAGCTGATTTTAAACTCAGATACTGGAGGCTGGGTTTGCTCTACTTTACTATTCCCCTGCTTTGCCACATGCCCAGGCAGCTAAGAAGGCCAAGAGCATCCTGGCCTGTATCAGCAATAGTTTGCCCGCAGGATTAGGGCAGCGACATCCCCCTTTACTGGGCACTGGCAAGGCTGCACCTCGAATCCTGCGTTCAGTTCTGGACCCCCCACTACACAGGAAACACTGAGGTGCTGGAGCAGGGCCAGGGAAAGGCCTGGAGCAAAAGTGTGATGAGGAACAGCTGAGGGACCTGGGGGGATTTAGTCTGGAGAAGAGAAGGCTCAGGGGGGACCTTATCGCTCTCTACAACTGCCTGAAAGGAGGATGAAGCCAGGAGGGGCTGGTCTCTGCTCCCAAGGAACAAGGGATAGGACAAGAGGAAACGGCCTCAAGCCGTGCCAGGGAAGGTTTAGACTGGATATTGGGAACAATTTCTTCACTGAGAGGGCAGTCAAGCATTGGAACAGGCTGCCCAGGGCAGTGGTGGAGTCACCATCCCTGGAAGTGTTCATAAACCATGTAGAAGAGGGCCTCAGTGCATGGGTTGACAGTAGCCTTGGCAGCCCTGGGGAACGGTGGGACTGGATGATGTTAAAGGTCATTTCCAACCTGGCTGATTCTATGAAAAAGAGACTGGGGTTTGTTTGGTTTGTTGTTGTTTTTTTGGGGGTTTTTCTTTTTTTTTTCCACAAAACCTTACCAGTTCTGTCAATTCTAAGAGTGGAGGGTTGGGTTGTTTGGTTTTTCTTTAAGAAAAGATAGCAAATACTGTAAGGCTTGCAGTAAAATTGCAGGAATTGGTAAAAGTGCAGCTGTAATTACAGAGGGCTGTTACTCTCTGTGAAGTTGCAGAATGTTTATACTGAAACAATACACAGGTGGCATCTATCGGCTAAAAGCCAACAGACCAGGCCAGGCCAGATCCTGGCTGACGTGGGGCCATGCAGCACAGACAGTGCCTGCCAATTCAGGTGCTTCATGCCAAGGCATCATCTACAGCCCTTACATGGCATCAAATACAGCTTTGCTCACCATCACTGGTGCTGCAATAGCCCTGAAGACAACAAGTTTTAGCTGTACGGATTACAAGAGTGGGGAAGATCTAGTCTTCCCAAAAATGGTATTTGTGACTTAACACTATAAGACTCTTAGGGTTATTTTAGTTTGCATGCTATCTATCCAGATTTTCAAGGGTATAATGCTTTTGCATGAAATAAAGGCAGTAATACCGTGACTAAGCCATTTCTCTATATGATGAAATGGAGATGGCTATGGTTCAAAGCTGAAATCAATCAGGTTTAGCTGGAATTAACTTTTAGGAGAATGTACCACATTTTACCCGTATATTTAGACATGTAGTTGGCTAACACCTGGGGGTTTATGGCTTAGTTACAGAGAACTTAGATTCTCTTTGAGCACACAAGACCAAGTACTTGACCATTCACAGACTTCTAGAAGGCAGAATGTGCATTATAATTAGATGTATCTATCTAATCAAGATCATGTCTTAATATCCTGATTATACAGTCTCAGCAGCTGGCTGAAATATGAGATATTGAGAACCACTGACCAAGCAATTTTAAAGGTTGGCCTAGCATTTTTCACGTACCTCGAGGCGGGAGAGAACTAGTACTTTATGTTTCTGAGGAATAATGAGGTAGGGATTAAAATAGGGATCATGACCGACTAATCCCTAATTGCCAAATGAATCTGTGTAGCTATGACCTGTATAAACAAATGCTTACTCCACTCCTATAAAGCCTTTCCATACATAGGAGAGATCCTATAACCCAATTACCTTTGAATTAGAAACACCATTTTGATATATCCTATGGAAACAGATCTGCAGCCTGATCTCGGTTTTGATCCCCTGGAGGACATCTATCCCAACACATGTTAACAAAACATGTTAACATAGCAACCTATGAGACATGTTTTAAAACTCTACCTTCTAAGCATTTCTGGTCAGGAGAAAGTGAGCTTGGTACAGTGGTGCCAGTCCTTAGGGCTGAAGTGCTGCTTAAACATAATGTTAGATATCCCCTCTTACTATTTTATTTAATTGAAATAATTTACATACTAGTGAGTATGAGTTCTAGAAGTATAGCTGAGAAAAGCCCATTAATAACCTGCACCTAGACAAAAATAGACACACAAATAGAAAAGCATCCTCTGAGTCAGCTTCCAGTCATTCAGACTTGAGTAAAAGACTGAACAGCTAAACCATGGAGCAGGAATGAGGGGAAAAAGGAGACATCTTACATTCAAGGTGAGGGGGCAGCTCAAATTTGCTCTCTCACCCCCCCTTCTGTGCTCCTTTGCAAATTTCTACCCATGCACTTCCTATGTTAAAAGAATATCAGAGAAAATAAAGGGGGAAAAAAAGTGAGCATTAGACTACTGGTAAAATACAGGCCTCAGAAGAGGCAGCAATAAGTAATACCTGAAAATAATTGGATTTTTTTATATTAAAAAACAATTGGGACTGAGGGAACAGGAGATTCAGCTAAGGTGTGATTTAAACTCAGCTCCAAAAATAATGAGGGGAAAAATATATAGATTATAAAAATAAATACAGGTCTAACGTCAAAGCTACCTCATGTACACGGGTGCAGGTCTTGACAAAAGAACATTTAGTCCCTTGCTGTTTCACAACCCCTTAGTCTCCCTGTTCTTGGAGCATGTCCCTCACTTGACGTCTGACCTGCTCCTGGTGTTGCTTGTGTAAAGAACTGCCACAGTCTTCAGCATATGGAACTGGGGTCTAATTTATGGCAGCTGAGATCTACACAATTTTTTTCATTCTCCATATATACCAGCACTAAAGGACCAATACATTCCCAGGGCTGGCCATTTTACTGGCATGAACACACTCACGTAAAGGTGGTTTACTCTAGTTCAGGAAAGCAAGCAAGCTCCACATCATGTGTTGAGTGACTGACACATGAGCAGTGCTGCAGGCTTCAGTGTTTGGGTTGCCGTAACTATGTGCCAGAGCAGCAATGTCCAGAGTCACCTCCAGTAATCTTCAGTTATTTGAGCATCCCATTGTTATAATGTTTGACTGTGTGAATGCTCACCCAAAGCAATACAGTATCCAGGGTTGGACCATGTGACAAAGCTTTGATTTACATTCAAGTAAGCAATTGTGTACACAGTTGTGCTGGACTTCATCTAGACATATATGTTAATGTGCTAACAGTCACATTAGCCACCCATTTCAATCATTATCTTTATACACTGAAGATATTTGGGGCTCTGGATTTCAGAAGAAATCCTTGATTAAGAGCCAACTCATAACCTTTAATTAATAAGCAGACATCCAAGCACAACATCCTTGAACTTTTAGAAGAATTAACATAAGAGATCCAAGCAATTAGTTAGTGGGTTTCAGAATCAGACAAGACAAGACTGCATGAAAGGAGAAAAAATGTTTTTTTCTGAAGAGATAAGATATAATCCCTATTCCATGAAGGGGGGGAGAGAGAGAGAAGAAAAAAGAAAGTCAGATGTAAAAGTACTGATTCTAATTCAACACTTCCTTCTCAACATCCATGCTATTCTGTGCCTTTTGGATTCTTGCCAGCTCCAAGAGACTCTCATTCTGGCTTCCCCACAGCCATCTCCCAGCAGAAGGTGCAGCAGGACCTCGCCCATGAACTCCTCGCCACTGTCCCCATTCTGGCAGAACCAGAGATCCCATGAGATCAGATGACAGTGTGATTGGGCAATTGAGTATCAACACGAAGGTTTGCTTTACAAGGCCCCACTCAGTGATCCTAGGTAAGCCACTTAGCTGTAGTATACACATTTATATAATCTACCTACCTAATAGAACTGTAATGGGGATTCATTAATTTTTCAAGTGGTTTGAGATCCTTGAATGAAAGCAGGAACTCTTCCTTACAGTGCTTTAACCCTGCTAATTCCAGACTGGCTAAAAAATGAGAAACACAGGACATGAACAAAACAAAAAACCCAGTTAGTATTCAAATCTCAGGAGGAGTTTACATCAATTTAACATGAGGGAAGGGCTGGACTTCTGCTGTTTTATACCATCTGAAGTAAGAGAGGAAAATAACATGCTCCATTCCCATTCTAGGCCACTTCTAGTGAAATTTCATAACATCTGCTGATGTTAAATACTTCAGACTAAAAGAATCTTTTAAACACTACTTTTTGCAGGACTGTACTATTCTCAAGGGTTACCATTTGGATGTATTTAAGAAAACCACCCCTAAGGAGGTTATTTCATGCTCAGAACAGGAAGACCCAAGATCTCACTGCTGATGTGAAATGTGTAATGTCACTAGGCTACACATTCAAATCCCATTTGTCATCCATGGCTTGACATTAGTTCAACAGATAAGAGCAAGTCTGTTTGAACTAAATATTGATTGAAGGCAACTTCTGCACCGTTTACTATCCAGCATGTTTCTGTGACACAGACCTCACTGTTAATTCTTTCCCTTCATGTTTTCTGGGTGTTCTAATAACTTGCTGTTACCAAAATCTTTGTCACTTTGGGCATGGAAAATGACCTCCTAATATTTGTACATTCAGTCCCATCTTACTCAAATCCCAGTATTTTGTATTGCTTTTCAGAAGCAGCTCTTGATGTAAAACTGTAAAAGCAGTTAAGCAAATTATGTGTTCAATTCCCACTATATAGCAAACAGAACTTTAGTACATCCCTTTTGCTGGTAAGCTCCTAATCTAAATTTTGAGTCATATGCAAATAAACTTGGCTGTTCAGAAAAAGCCCAAGTTCCTCACATGACAGTTAAGCTTCCTAAACCAGGGGATGGGGAGGAAAGAAAGCATTCTGAGTAGCTTGCAAAAAGCAAAGCCTGAAATGCTCACACAGGAGCACGCATTCAAGCACCTGCATGTGGTGCTTATCTTTGCATGCACAGGTAGCCTGGGCTGTGCTTACATCTTTTGTTGGGGCAACTTCATTTGCCATTTCCCAAATAAATGCACATACAACCAAGCTCTTCGTGCCTCCTTAATCCCAGTTTAGACTGGGAGCACACTGTAGATGTAGAAGCAGGGAGTCATTGCTGTTCTTTGACATTCAGAGGTACGAAGGAGGGTACAGGGTCTGCAGAGGAGAATAGGAGAAGCCAGTTTTCAGTCCAGCTGCTAGGGGGTTCCCATTTTTTATCCAGGTTGAAATGTTGCACAGGGTATCTCCACAGGCTATCTGGGGGAATTTTCTCAGCCATCTTCTGGCTAGCCATACATACTCCTCCATACTTTTGGCTGTGTATTGGATAGAGTCAACTTTTTCAATAGTTCTGCTTAATTTGACAGAAATCTCACTACACTTCAAAAATTATTAAGTTATAGCCAACAGGGACAGTGGAACACAGGACCTTTCGGTGGCTTACATAAGAGCACACCACAGGGCAGCTGCAGACTCACAGGCCTCTCCTTATGACAGTAACACAAGACCTGACCATCAGTGTGCACTTGCGGCACAGAAACCAACTGTGTCCTGGGCTGCATCCCCAGCAGTGTGACCAGCAGGTCCAGGGAGGGGATTCACCCCCTCTATTCCACTCTTGTGAGTCCCTCCTTGAAGCCCTGTGTCCAGTTCTGGGGGCAACAACACAAGAGGGACATGAGGCTGCTCAAGCAAGTCCAGGAGGACACAGAGATGCTCCAAGGGCTGGAGTACCTCTGCTATGGAGACAGGCTGAGAGATCTGGGCTTGTTCAGCCTGGAGAAGAGAAGGTTCTGGGGAGACCTTTAAGCAGCTTCCAGTGCCTAAAGGGGCTACAGAAAATCTGGAGAGGGCCTTTTACAAGGTAGAGACAGGACAAGGGGGAATGGCTTTAAACTGAGAGGGGAGACTGAGATTACACATTAGGAAGAAATTCTTCCCTGCGAGGGTGCTGAGGCGCTGGCACAGGGTGCCCAGAGAAGCTGTGGCTGCCCCATCCCTGGCAGTGTTCAAAGCCAGGTTGGCCAGATCTTGGAGTAACATGGTCTAGTAGAAGGTATCTCTGCCCATGGCAGGGGTTGGAAATGAACAGTTTTTAAAGTCCCCTCCAACCGAAACCATTCCATGATTCTATGATATTTTATTTCTCCTGACCTCCAAAAATGATAAAATTGTCACAAGATCAGTAAGACATCAGTGTATAACTCAAAAATGCAACTACCCACCAGCAGGATTAGGTCTCTTTCACATGCAAAATGAAGGGCCTCTGAAGAAGCTGCTCAAGTAATAAAGAAGGCAGTCAATGCTTTCAAGGGGCTGCACTTGTTAATCTGTTTTAAGAGGTTAAGTTAGTATTTGGGAGAGGTTACTTCACTAAAGGAGGAGAAAGAGAACAAGAAATTATACAGAATGATCCATCTTCATATAGAAGGTCACAGAATTACAAATGAGGAAGACCTATCCCTTTTTCACAAATAAAGAACATTTCAGAGTTCAGAAAAGAATTCAGAACATGGCCATAGTTATGCAAGCCAGACTAAATAAATAAATAAAACAAACCAAGGCTGCCCTAAAGGAAATGTTTCCTACTGGGAGACAGGCTTAGCCTTAAGTTTAAGAAGCTCTGTAGAAGTTTCTCTGAGATGGCTGATTATCCCCATCTCTAGAGACTTCAACCTATTTTTGGCCACATATATGTGCTTCAGTAGGGATGCAGAAAAGGAAAGAAAAAGGCAGCAG
The DNA here is from genome assembly GCF_012275295.1 of Melopsittacus undulatus. Taxonomy (NCBI): domain Eukaryota; kingdom Metazoa; phylum Chordata; class Aves; order Psittaciformes; family Psittaculidae; genus Melopsittacus; species Melopsittacus undulatus. Next base: position 108,561,304 of record NC_047529.1, on the reverse strand, counting down.
AGAGCAGAGATGAATGTTCAGCTGCATTCTTGCAGAATTTGATACAAACGCAAGTCACAATAGGATATTAGGATGATAATTTTATACATTATAATGTCCATATGAATATAAACACGCATCCCTTAAGACATTCTTTACTTCTGTTAATACTTCAGAAATTATTCATCTGATTTATGAATTATACACTGGATTTATACATTAATGCCTAATACTTAGGCCCAAATAATTTCTGGGCTAATATATTATTTAAAAGCACGTAGGAAGACTAGAAACTGGGTTAATTTATTAGTATCTAGCTTAGGGCTCCAATTTTCTTCAAGACAAATTCAGTACACGAACAGGCAATTGGACATGTAAGGACATAAACTTCCAGATGTTTCAGTTAGTAGAGCTGTTTAAGCACATTATTTACATAAAATGGAAACTACAGCATAAGTCACACTTCAAAATGGTAAACTCAAAACTAAAAGCTCCCGAGAAGGATTTTACAAAGGTTTGAATACCCAAAATTGATTAATATTATCCAAGATAGGAAGAAGCAACACCCACAGCTCTGCTGATCTTTTAGATCCTTTGCTCTTAGACACAAGCAGAAGCCGCCCATGTTCTCATGTTCCATGGCAAATGTAGTGTCTGATCTAGCTAAATAAAAAGGGAGGGGGAATAAAAGCACTTTGCCAGAGTTACATGCAGAACACACGGACACAGGCATGGACTCCACAAAAATCACTTCTCTTCTGAAGAGCCTGTTTCTGTCCCTGCAGTTTGAGGGTGCAATATTCAGAAAATTCTATCAGATGGAAGCCCAACTTCTATTTCTAAATCAGCCTGATTGATTTAATCTCATTAGTATCTGCAGATATCCTTAACAGAGATGGTTTGGCACTTCATTCCAACCTTAAAACACACATAAGCACAAACCCAAGCAAACATTAGGGACTGATTAAATAGAAGCTGTCAAATTCATGGATTCCACCTCAATTACATTTTCCTAAAATAGATACAGATCAACTATGTTTAAAGACTTAACAATCCCCATGTGATGGGCAATCTGACATACACTTTAGATTGGTTTTGCAGATTTTACTTACTGAGCAAGCAATTCCTTTTAATCAATACATTGGTTTAAGATAAGACTTCTGGACAGTTGGCAGCAAAGGATGGCTTGGCAAAATTATACCTAGTGTTTTATTTATATTCTTGTAAGTAGTGACACTTTGCTATTGCTGACATTGCCCATCAGTCTTTCTATCACAATACTAGCTCCATCTTTCCCAGAAAAAGAGTACAGCCAGTTGGTTATCAGTTTCTTTAGAATTCAAGCTTTCCCATAATAGAATACCTTAATACGCTTATTTCTGAGAGAGGATAAGATGTACTAGATGAGACATTTCTCAGAAGGAGTCTTTGGCAGATGATCAACGCGGAGAATTCTCTTTTATTAAGCTTTAAAGGCTGAAAATTAGAAGCAAAGAGCCTAAGTGGAAAGTCTTGGGCAACATTTTCTATAGGCACTGTGGTCTGGGCTGCTATAATATTAGAGTCCTATAAGATGCCTCTTCAAAATACTGCATTTAAATTAATCCTTTAGTAACTTCCACACTCTGTCTTTTAGTACATGTTATGCTTTACACCTTAATCATGTACTAAAAACATACTAGCAGTTCCATGCTCTGTATTAATTCAGGAGTTACTACTCCATATTCACAATACACTGCACTTAGACAGTGGCTCAATTATTTCAATATACTGCCAGCTTTCAAGGGAAAATGTTCTGCCCTGGACTCACTACTCAAAAATAGGTGCATGTAGAGACCAACAATAAGGGCTCCAAGGAGAGACAATCAACTTTAAAGGGATGTCGATGAACCACTGAATAGATTTACTTGATAATTGCTGCATGAGAGGAACTCAGAGTTTCACATGATTGCACCATATCTTATATCTCTCTCAAATACATTCTGAAGTTTCACAAGCTCTGCCTTTTAGGACACTGCCACACAAAAAGAGCAGGAAAAGGCTTATTCCAGCATCTGTACAGCCAACCATAAATATTTTGAATTCAGCTGTCCCTAAGTGAGAAAAGGGTAGAGACTATTAAATAGAAATCAATGGTCATGCTTCATATATTACTTGATGTTTTACTTTTTCCAGTGCTTTGATTATAAAACGTGGCACAGAATGAGTAGATGTGCATCTTCTGCTTTATGCTATTTTTTTTCCCCCTGCTTTGCTGCCTTCCCTGTTCCTTGCTCTGTTCTTTTGCATCCTAGGGGAAAGCAAATGAATTTCTGAAGGGAGATGGTGCCATCTCCATGTTTCTCTTCTGTTGGACGGTAGCACTCTCACACTCTAATACTTACAAATATGAAGCAAACTGCACAGTGTGAGCTTAAATGCAAACTAGATCAGAGATACTTACAATCACCTCTTGATTGTTGCAAAGTGGTGTATGCAATATTTAACACTAGGCTGAGTGAAAAGCATAATGGGCAACTGTTCACTCCCCAAGCCCATCACCACCACAGCTTGCCCCTCCCCAGGGGCCTCAGCAGAGTCCAAAGACAGGGTGAGCTCAGGGTGATTCACTTTCTTGTTGCTCCTAAAAACAGTCCTATAAAAGCAAGAACGAGCCTCAAACAGGAGCTGCTCATACCACTATTTGTGTTACAGCTCTACAAAAGGAGGCCAGGATTTAGGAACTTAAGGTGCATCAGAGCTTTTGAAAAATATATCCTGTGCTTTGTGATCAATCACATACTGAGAAGAGTGAACGGCCAATGCCAACATTTTGCAAACATTCCAAGTAGTGGAATATTTCCAGCAGCTTCTGGACTACCGGTTTTGAATCTGATGTACACAATCACCAGTGACCTGGAAATACAGTTATTTGTTACAGCTATATACAGAGTTTTATTCAATTGATAAAAGGGGATATGAAAAAAGGGGAGTTAAAGAATATCCTACTGAAAACAATACTCCAGATGCATCCAGAACAGTCATCTGGAGATGTATAATATAAAGCCATGACATATGGAATAGAGGCTTTTTTGTTCCTCCCATAGAATGTAAAAATACAATATAACTTATAATTAGTACAAACAGAAACGAGGTTAAATTCACAGTCATATATTGCCAGAATGATTCTAACTGGCTGAATGAAAAAAGCTTACATCAACAGAATTTCAGCTAGAAGTGAGATATTTATCTGTGTTGCAAGACAGCAACAATGACAGAACCACTACATTCGCATGCAGGTTTCTAAAATGAATTTTTGTCCATACAACCAACTGCCAGAATGCCAATATTGTCTCTATATACTTGTCTTATTACGTTGTTCTTATTCTCTTGAAGGCAACGACTATTCTTTTTTTGCTCCAAACACATTTCAATGTTTCTCACTGGTCAGGTGAATCTTTGACTAGGGGACTTAGCTGGAAACACTGAGAAGGGGGGAAGGAGGAGAAGCAGCAGCACAAGATAATTTACATAAGTGCATTGCAATTATTTCTGCTTAATTATGCATGCAGCTGGCTCTATTTTAAGACATGCCATTGCAGTGCGCACACAAGCACTAAGGGTATCTGTCACTTCACATATCAGACCTTTAACATTTTCACCCACCTGCCTGCGAATCACTAGGTGCAACCAAAAAGAAGCAGTCAGGCTTGTGACCACCTGCCATTGATCAGCACTGTAAGAATATTGCTGCTGCCTCTTCATATTTCTCTCATGTGAAGGCTTTTTTGCACTGTATTCAAAATAAACAGTCAATTTGCTCTTTACTAAGTTACTCCATTTACTTCTCATTCACTAGCAAACTATGCCACCTCATTTTTGAAAACAGTTACACAAACCTAAGCTGTCAGTTAAAAACAAGTTGAATTAGGGGAGAAAATATACAGAGTTGTGTATATTAACACTGGCTTAAGAGGAAGCAATGTTAAACTCAGCTTTAACCTCCTCTCAAATGACACTTTTGTTGTCAAAGATTGTGGGTTTTGTCACAGATGTTTTATTCAGGAGCATACTGAGGAAGTGTTATGCATGTCCATGCTTTCAGAGCATGGGGGAACCTTAGATTTGGTAGAAGATTCTCATTTTGTTGCACCAGTGCCATATGGAGGTGCTCAGGAGAATCAGGCTCTTTCCTCAAACACAAGGCAGAACCTGGAAACCTCCACCATCCATGTCACGAGGATACCTGCCATGACTGTAAAATACAAGCACAGTGAGTGTGAAGCTTACTCATCTAAGATGTAGCTCTATCTCCCCTGAACAGAAATGAAACAAAATTGACACAGAAACTCTCATTCTTACCTAGCAGCCAATTATGTCCATCCTGTGCCATCACATCTGCTCACAAACCTCTTTACACTATGCTTGCATTGTTCACTGCCTCTGCCCAACTCCTGCCACTTCTCTGGAACAAAGTATTTCATGAGGACATTACTCTCCTGGCCTCAATATTAGAGTGGTCATAATAACTTAACATGAAAGAGTTAATAGTGAAGAACAGTTAATAGTCTAGGATGAGTTACATACACCTAATGTTATAGAAATAATAGGCTGTTTCCTTTTTTCCTTTCTTTCACTTCCTCTTCTTGCCTATCTTCTCCCCTTCACAAAACAAAAAGTGGTAACACGGTTGGCAAAACAAGAGTCAGACCTCACCAGAGCCGAGTGTCTGTCTTGTAGCGATTGAAAAATGGCCCCATCAGCAGTCAGTTACTTGGTGGGACTAGTTTTCAAAGCACTGTGAAATTCCATTATAGTGGGTAGAAAAAGGCCACTATCCTTTTTTATTATTGAAGCTTATTTCAATTCAAATACCATTATTTGTTTCATTTAAACTGTGTTGTATGAAGCTATGAACTCGACTTTTAATTCATGTTAAAACTGACACATAATCAATATTGAAAACAATAAAACACAATAGGATTTTAGATTGCACTAAATTATCAGTTTAGCCCCCAACTATGCAATAGACATTATACAGGATGCTAAACCCAGCATTTTATTTGGTAACATATATATAACGACAAATGCTCTTCCTAGTTCTGCATTTTTCATTGCAATGCTGCTGTGAGAGGTGTTCTGCCTGCCCTTGGTATTATATCCTATAGAGAAACATGTTTTGATCACATGACAAATTGTTAAAGCCATTCATGTACTACACAGGTCAATAATTGCTATGACATTCACCACTGAAAGTCATTCATTGACATAAAAACAATCTAAAGGGTTGCAGAAAAACAGTACACAGCCTCATCAAACACCTTGTTCTAACAGCTATTTTTAAAGCAAAGGATATATGCTATTAGAGTTCAGTAGATTATGAAACCATGTAAAATCCACTCATTCATGGAGATAAGATTTATCGAATCACCAGGACACATTCCCCCTGTTCTTTTAAGGTATTTCATAATGACAATGACAGATGAAAGGCTTAGATTCCTGGCTCCTTAGCCCGCAACACTGCCAATACTCCAAAATTTATCAAAATGACAATTCAGAGCTATTTGCCCCTAGTTATTATAGAAGGGTCAGTTGGATTTTACACAACTCACCTTAAATGACTAATGAAAGACACTGGAAAGACAGTCATCATTGCCTTCCAGGTATGCAATGCATTGCTCCAAGCTGAAATGCCAGATACATCTTGGAATGCAAACCACGCTTTTTTGTAAGAGTTATTGATAAAGCATGGGCTTTGGGGAAGCATCATTATTTTTTGCTATGTAACAACGAACATTTTCTATTCCATCTGAAAGGCTGTTTGAGGAGGAAACAGAAGAGGGATTGGTTACAGATAAAGGTTAGACTAGAGCTGGAGAAGCATTCACTGCTAAGGTCTTGCAAACAACTCAGTCACAATAAAATAGTGACCATCTTGTCAGATTCATTTCCTCTAATGATCAGGACTGGAAACGTATTTATAAAATGGACACCTCTTGGAGAGGTTTTGGCCATATGCAACGTAGAAGGTAACACTTGAAGCCACCGGAATCCTTTATTCTACACCCTTTGTACAGTATCAAAAAGGCCAAAGGAGAAATTATTCCTTTTCCTGAGATTTTCTCTATTTTCTTAATAGAGTTAAGGTCCAGGTAGAAAGCAGGCACTTACCTGAATAATTACACCACCACAGAGGAACACAACCCAGCTCAAGAGAGCAAAACAGGAAAGCAGTGTTTGTACTTCCACAGCCTCACTCGCCAATGCCCCAGTCAGACCCTAAGAGCAAAGGTCTGCAGCAGAGCTGGAAGCCATCTGTGTTTGCATTCCCAGCAATGCTAACAGCACGCAGCTGAGAAGAAGAAGCAGTTTCTTACAGCATTTGTGGAGGTTTCATTTGGGGGTTTTGATGTTTGTTTTTATTTATTTTACTTCAAATATAGAGACAAGGAGAATTTCCACAAGGAAATTAGATATCTTCATCAATTTCTTGAAGCTAACCCCAGTACAAGACACTTCTTGTCTCCCAGGGGTTTTGTCACCTATACTCTTAGCAGATGTCTATTCAAAAAAACACACATGATTTTTCAAACAGCAGAAAGCCCTGAAGTCACTTTTACCTACTTTCCTGCAATGCATAATCTTCAACATTCATTTCATTTTTTTCATGATAATTTTGTGATCGCTTTTGAGGCTGAAAACGTTATTTTCTTTTCTTTCCTGGGAGGAACTGCATTTTTAATCAGGCTTCCCAAAAAGAGCTTTTGCTGATCTTAATGTGAAAAGAAAGCTCTGAAAAAATAATATACCCAGAAAATGTTACTTCAGAAAGACAGAGTTCATTTGACAGCACAGAAGACAAAATGGCTTAGGTTCTTAAATCCTCCCTTCTCTACAGGCCACAGAAGAGTGCTCGGAAGGCTGAGCAGTGAAATGTGGTTATGCCTAGAGACTGCTTGGCTTCTACCTCACATCACAGGAACATCTGGAGAAAGGCAATTAGAGCACAAACAGCTGCAGTGTCCCCGCTTCTTACTCTGAATTGTTCCACTGTCACCTCATGCTCCCTCGCTACATGATGCATCTACCAGTAACCTGCATTTTATAACTCAGTTCTCAACTGTGTTGTTTTGTCATGCAAATATTAAACAGCAATAGGTTCACTGATGTGTTAACAGAGTGGGCAGGTGGCAATGAGCTGACCTGCTGTCTCTGTGGGGAGCCAAATACAAGTCCTGTGTAATAACCACATACCCAAGCCACAACCTAAAGCAGTTAGAGAACTCATGCATGACTCGGGATTCGATGATCTTATAAGAGATCTGTCACTCTCCTAATGAGAAATGCTGCTTTACTCTGCTGATGTGCATGGTGAGCCATCATGTATGCAGAGTACCATAAGTCTGAGCTCAGTATTCCAAGCAGAGATGCTTGGATCACTGGCATTCACAAAATGATGGAATAATAACAGTTAAGAACATGTATCACAGGGTAACAGCACAGCTCAAGCTGCCCTAAAAAGCCTGGCTCAATCCTATTTGATGATGTCTGCAGTCACAGGTCACAGAAAGGTTGAGGCTGGAAGGGATTTCTGCATTTGGCTAGGAACTGTGAAGACAAAACTTGCTGAAGCTTTTGGCATGACAAGAAACTGATCTGCTGCTGCTAAGACAACCTTTAATGGTATAGATGTCTGCACTGCACATACCTCATACAGGCAAGAAGGAAAGCCATGATCTTCAGGTATTGCTCAGCTGACATTTTGTTGCAGACATACAGTTCCAGTCGGGACACAAGAGTTTTAGTGACCCCAGGGAAGCTCACTTGCCAGAGCACAAGCTTACAGCAGCACCACTGGCAATGCCACCCATCCTCACTCACTGCCAAGCACTGACCCTGCACCAGGCTGTGACTCTCTACTGATTTTAACTGGGGTAGTAGCATGTTTATCAGTACTAACAGTAAATTACATCAGACCCCCAAAACAGGGAGGAAAAGAACAAAATGAACTATGTGAAGTGTTCCAAGACTGAAGGACACAGGTTAGAGCTTCTTACCTTCCCTGCGTTATCAGAGATGTTCCCAATGACATAGGTAACAGCACAATCTATTCAGTGTAACACCTCAGAAGAAAGCCAAATTCACTTCTACTCCTTACCACTTCAGCCACATTGCAAGGCTCAGCGATGTCATTATTTTACCAAAAATGTAGGATTATGAAAGACTATGGAACTGCTACAAAACTTCACCTTTACCCACTCCCAACTTAATTGACCATTCTCTTGGGACTCAGCCTTACTGGTTTTGACCTCCTCAACAGCTCCAATTATAAACATATTTAAAAACTGCATTTCAAGGAAAATAATTAAAAAATGAAATCCAAGTTGTTTAATATATTGCTTAGTATCTTCTGTTATGGAATAGAACAGAGTAAGCATGAATACTGGTGAAAAATGGAGTCCCTCACTGTCAAGATATCAGTTTAAAACACAAGTAACTTCATTTCATGGATGATCATGGATGATTGTGAAACACTGAAACTGCCCTTATATCTCTCCACTTTAAAGGGTAAAGCCGCCTGCCTTGTTTTCCGTTTATCCAGCACAAAATTTGACCAGGCACTAGTTTTATCACCATGCTGTGGAATCTCCCTTCAGTTTGTCACAGATTTAGTGCTACTCAGAGGAATGGCATCACACTGCTCTTACAGAGTGCCTTTGAGAGAGGAGTTATTTGTGCACAAATGCTATATAAAGAAACAGGACTTGGAAGGAACCTGTGGACGAAGTCACATCAAGGCAGGTCTGCATAGGACACAACAATATCAGTCACAAAAAGGTACAACGTCCACCACAACCAGACTCACTGGAGGAAGAGGCTGTTTTGGGAAGGGTTTCCCAGTACAATATCACAACACAGCATTTAGCTTGCTCAAGTAGAAAAAGGCTTTAACAGACAAGCTTCTAGTAAAAACAAATAGCTTGCCTGGAAAATAAAACCCACCTGGACTCTGCATTTAAGGCAGGTGAGATTCAGGTCACCAGAGCTGAATTTGCCCCTCTGCAGCTCCAGCTTTGGCTCTGATCCAGAAAACCTTTTACCTACAAGTTTTTATAGAGGCAATTTTCAAAACTGAGCCTTCATCAAACTGTAGCTCCAGAAGTCAAGCAGCCTTCCTGTCCTTGGGCAGGCACTGAAAGGAATGGCTGAAACTCCCCATGTCTGACCACAGCTATCTGTACCAACAACAGATGCTACAGAGATACCTACCTTTTATCCATAGAAAATGGAATTGCTTCCAGATCTTGCAGGATTCCATTAGCAAGAGACACAGTGATCACTCCAGGACAATAGAACTGTCCATAAGGATCTGGAAACAGGTTTTAGTGAAGCAGCAGCCAGGGTTAGGACATCAAGAATGTGGCTTTAGACAAAGAAACATGTTCTCAAAGCTACATTAAGCTGTCATTGCTAGGCTAGGGACATGCCCAGAGGAGTTCAAATATCACCATACAAACCTTAACTTCTTAGAGCATGAAAATCCTGAGGCAGAACACAAGTTTATACTGTTTAAGATGCTTGGAGTACACTCACAAGAGATAAGTCTTGGTCTTGCCATGAAATCAAAACTATGAATAAAACAAATGTTTCTCAGGATGTTACCCAAAAGGAGCAATTGAGAGACCGGATGAGAGACTAGAAAAGAAATAATCTGACTTATTCTTGCTCAAACTAACATAAGAGATTAAAAGGCATTTCCATATTAGTTATAAGCTAGTTTTTCTAAGAGTTTTCATTATGTTTTAGGTGTTTTGTGTGCTCTTCATTCTGATAATTCTGTTGATGTGACTTTCATATAATCTAGTCTGACCTTCATATTATTTTTCCTTTCCTTGAGTATTTCAGTCTGGACCCCACTCTACCATCCCCAAGTGCTTCTGAGGAAAGGGATGAGACTGATGATAAAAGACATGTTAAGAGATAAGATCATACTTCAGCTCTCATCTTTGCAGGTGGGTTTGACTATCCACAGCTACTTTAGAACAGATTTTTGAGGCAGGAACAAGGCATTTTTTTATCCCTTCTTGAGTAAAAAGTGTTGTTCTCCATCCAGATGGACATCTCAAGTTAATTGACTTTTAGCCTGTTTTAAAACAGGGCTTGTTTTCAGACTTAAGCAACAAAAGTATATTTGAAATAACGCAAGTATCATGTACAGAGAACCTTTTCATGGGACAGAGAGGGCAGATTTGTTCACCTTTTTAACTTCAACTCTGGGATACCATGTAAAAGTGCCTTACCATGAAGGCATAGTCACAGCAGCATAGGCAGGGAGGAAAGGGGAAAGGTGCTCGCCCTCAGTTAGGAGACCTACCTTGTCTATATGTGCTGTACAGCGCTTTGGGGTAAATCAAACATAACTGCATTTTATGTAAAAAACTAGAAACAAGGTCTCCAGAGATGCAATGCTTAATAAACAGTGGATGTAAGTTTTTATTGAGATGTAAATAGAAGAACCCTCATTTTCTTCAGGTGTATTCTGATAAGCTTGACAAGTGCTTTCCTCCTCTCACTACACTCTAGCAAGCTGACATTTTCCCTTTGCTTGCACTAGGATGCTCCTGCTCCTTCATTCCCCTTACTGGGCTGATGCTTCCCTTGTTTACATTCAACTCAAAACCCAGGTACTGGTCTAACATTTAGCCATTGAACAACTCTTGCTATAGCCAACACCCCTGCTACAGGGCAACAGTTTCTGCCCAAAAACCCCTTCCACAATACAGTAAGAATTCAAGAATAAAGGCTCTCAGCATCTCACCTGCTCATTTGTCCTGTATATGGACAGCACAGATAATACTGTTTTGGTCAGTAAACTTCACACCAATGTCTTCTTTTGCTTAGTATGTAGGCTAAGTACTAACAAAAAATGCCAGGTTGAAAACAAGTTCTATTTCTTATCTTCTGACACAAAAAATGAGGCGTGCTGCGCATTCATGGGAGTTGGCCTGATAGGAAAGAGAGGTGGTTCTTGCCAAACCTAGCCATACCTGAGAGTGGAGGAGATGCACAATGAGAATATGCCATTGGCTTCAGCAGGGTTAGGATCAGCCCCCTCTGCCTCTCATCAAACTCCAGCCCAAGGCTTTCAAGAAAACCTGGAAGTTATGCCCACACAGAAAAGACACCTCATATGCTACAGTCTAAATCTTGTCTCCACTCAGTTTGATCATTCTTCTGGGATGACAGTCATTGCTTTCTCCACAGGACACTATACTTCAAAGTAAAGTAATGTACTGCCTTCAGTTACACTAATGCAATCCCCTTTGATTTATTTCTTCTACCATTTCAGTCAACATCCCAGCGAGTCATCTACTTACCAGCTGCACGTCTGCTTGACAGCTTTAGGGATCTTTTTCAAGCAATAAGTCCCGAATGTCTTTCCAGGGTCTTATGCTCCAGCTCTTTACTGTTTAGAGAATATTGCTCTATTTATTCTCAGCTTCATAGTCCTCTTAATGTTTATCTACCAGCACTGCCATCTTTCAAGCCACTGTACTTACAGATAAGGCCTTCTGCATCTGATTACTGGTCCAGTCATTATCTTGCTGGCTTGTCCTCTATATTTAGATGTATTTTACATGTTTGCTGGCTTCATTTCCACACATTATTATCCTTGTCAGAGACAAAGAATAACAGTTGCAGTCATAACAATCAATGATCCTGTAGCCAGCTCCACTAACATTGTGCTAATTCTGCTCCCTGCTCATAACCCCTTAGTCATGATACACAGAGCTAATAACAACTTGCAACTTACAATGGAAGGGAAAGATGAGCCACAGTTTCATCTGGTGGGGTTATTATTTCCAACAAAAATACTGTGATATTTTTGTCTTTTAAACTTGATAATTCTAACAGCAATAAAATACACCTTTAAACTTCAATACACTATCTAACTGAAAGGGGGCTTTTCAATTGGCTTGTTGGGTTTGGTGTGTGGTTTTTAATTACATTTCACTAGCATGATTTGTCCAAGACAATTTCCCCACAGGAAAATTTGCCTAGATGAGATCCAAGGAAGATCTCACTGACGTCAGCCTCAACCTTACATTAAATGCTCTTAGAGGAATTGTATTCTGGTAGCAAAATAACTGGGTTTGAGCACTGTAGGGTTTATGTTCTACCTCAATCTCATCCTTTTTTCCTTATTGGCTTGCACTTCATAGAATCATAGAATAGTTAGGGTTGGAAAGGACCTTAAGATCATCTAGTTCCAACCCCCCTGCCATGGGCAGGGACACCTCACACTAAACCATATCACCCAAGGCTCTGTCCAACCTGGCCATGAACACTGCCAGGGGTGGAGCATTCACAGCTTCCCTGAGCAACCCATTCCAGTACCTCACCACCCTCACAGTAAAGAACTTATTCCTTACATCCAATCTAAAGATCCCCTGTTTAAGTTTCAACCCATCACCCCTTGTCCTATCACTACAGTCCCTAATGAACAGTCCCTCACCAGCATCCCTATAGGCCCCCTTCAGATACTGGAAGGCTGCTATGAGGTCTCCATGCAGCCTTCTCTTCTCCAGGCTGAACAGCCCCAACTTTCTCAGCCTGTCTTCATATGGGAGGTGCTCCAGTCCCTGATCATCCTCGTGGCCTCCTCTGGAGGGCCACTCGTTAGAAAAGTTAGAAAAGAAAGAAATTTCTAGGTTTCCTTCAACATCCCTATCACCTTGACAGACAGCCCTTACACAATCCTATCCCTTGGTTTATCAGTGTGATCACTTGTGGGTGAAGTGAGAATTACAGCACATTTGTCTCACAGCTGTCCTGCGTCTCCTACCTAGGAAGGGACTCTACAAATGTACAGCATTACTGCCTGAAGAAGGAACCTGACTGTCCAACTCCTTAAGAGTCCATCCAGTGTGTCTTTGTCTGTTTTCAAGCCTGAACTGTGTCTTTCATTACACTAAAGGTCTCCCTTCCCATTAATCTTGTTGAGCAGCTCTCCTCTCCAAGCTCTGCTGCCCACAATTTGTGATTCCTTATTGTTGAGCATCTATCACACGTAAAATCAGTTCTAAGCACCCCATTACTCACATATTTAGAGATGTCAAAGCAAGGCCTCCATGTAGCTCCCAGAGTGCTTTAGAATTCCCTTCTGCTTTCCCATCAAAAAGGGGAAAAGGACACAAGCAGACAGCATCTTATTTGAACTTACCAGGGAGGTAGATTTCCTCATACAGAAAATTATGAGGAGGAGCAAGGCAAAAAGGGCAACTATATAGCACAGTTACAGTTAATGATGCATGAACATCACAAGGTTCAGCTGAGCAAGGACCCAGTCCTAGGTCCTTCAGGTGACTTTTTCAGTGCCAATAAAATAGGAAAACTTCCCATGAGAAGCCTGTATGGAAACCGAGGTGAGTTTCCTCTCATATTGCTATTTACATTACACCACTGTGCACAGCACTTCAGGACTCAGAAAATACCAGAGCTTTCTTCTGCTCAACCTGGTCTTCAGTTTGGTTCAGTGAACATCTCCATAAACAATGTACATACAACTATTTCCTGGCGAGACCAGTAAAACTGGGAAACTTCTGACTAAAAAAAGCCCCAAATCATTAATATGGGGTGTCCAAAGAAGTTTCGTGCATTAAGGAACTTCCACTATTGGGATAAGCCTCAGAGAAAACAATGGAAGTTGTCTCTAAATAGCATCTCGGAAAACTCTGAATTCACACATTTCTTATTAAAAGGGAAAGGTTGATCGATTGGTCCCCAGGGTGTGTGTACTAATGGATTCCTTTTCCCAGCAGAGGATTGCTGCAGCTCATTCATTCACTCATTCGTTCATTCATCACAACCCTGCAGTTGCGCAAACAGACTCTGTAAACAAAAACTCTTCCCTAGCAAGCTCCCACCGTGCCAGCAATATTAAGTGGCAAGCACATGAACACCCTGCAGAGCAGCAGAGGGAAATAGTTCATTGATACTTCTTTTTCCTCTTATCTGTATAGTTGGTACTGCTTTACAACCGATGTAAAATGATAGGTTACACTGGTAATAAACCTTAATACATGAAGTCCCCATACAGAGTGGTTGCTGAGGGCTTAATATCAGTCATAATTATTATCCATAAAATGTTATTGAATCAGATCTTAAAAGTTAATGCTGCTTTGTTTCAGGAGATAAAGGACAGTAGGCTGGCAAGGCACAGAAGGAAACATTGAGCTTTTGATCAATCTCCGTGTGATTCAAAACTTCCACTGCAAATAGGACTCAGCACTTCAAATAGAAGTTTTTATCCAACATCCTATAAGCTGGCCTAAGCAGAGTCCTGTGGCAAGAGCCATTACTCAGAGGATGTTTTATCTTTGAACTTGATCCCAATGCCCAGGCAGAGGATGCAACTCTTTCCTTGAACTCAGGACTGGTGAACACTGCCCTTTTAAGACACTGCGTCACACCTCAGATGGTAACATGTGCTTGGTAGGTAAATCACCCCACCACCAAGGGGCTTTCCTAAGCTGCAACCTCCCACCTTCATTTGAGCCCTTGCTGCTCACAGCATCACCTTCCAAAACGAACATTTGCCTTCACAGCCCTCAAGTTAACACAAGAGCTCCCTACCTGCAAAGGAGGTGCCCTGAAAACAGGCATCAGACAACTGGATAATGGAGCATAAGCTGCCCTAACATTTACAGCTCAAGATGACATCCTCTTTGTCGACAAACATTTAATCCAGCTAACCCTAATCCAGCTCTCCCTTTTCCATTCTGTAATACAGAATTGCAAGTCTGAAGCCATTACTCATCTCTACAGAAGACTCCCAGAGGAAGAAAGTGACAACTTGAGAGCTGGGAAGGAACAAAGGGGACCATTGCGAGTCTTCCCCACCAAAAAGCCATAATGCTTCCCAGTGAGAGACATCGGCTCCTACAAAAAGTGAGCCTCGTCTCCTCCTTTCCTTGGTTACTCAGCAAATAGTAATCATCAGATGGACACCCCAGTGCCCTGTAGAGTGAGAAGAGACTTAAGGTTGACCACAGGCTCATCTGTTAAAAATGACGGGAAGCAGGCTCTGACATAAGTGCAACTCTCAAGCCAGCCTGACTAGATTCGCTCCCTGCCTCTGGAATGAACCTGTTTTGCAAAGCAACCATTACATTTGCAAGCTTTACGGAATACAACATTTTTCAAATATAGAAAGTATGCCAAGGAAATCACGCAGAGGGGTAATAGGAAATACTTGCAGAGAGACCTATTCTGAATTGTCTACACATAGATAAGGCACAGAATTCCTTTCCTTAAAGATTTTATTAACCTTTTGCTGATGGAAGGAGATTACTGATTGAGAGCTAGATGAGGTCAGTGCAGCAATTATATTTCCAATCCTCTTCAAAGAAGGCTCTTGTACAACGTAAGAAGAAAAGTTGACAAAATGAATTGTTACTTAAACAGAGTCTTTTAGAAGAATAATTAACCTATAATAGCTCTTCTGGCCTCTTCTCCAGCCCTGAAAAGCAATCCTTTCTCATTAGTTTCAAGTTTAATTAGCATCAATAATGAAACGTCCCTCAGAAATAACGATTGCATCATGCTCTCTACTGCTGACACATGCTACCTCACAAATAGAAAAGCCACAGGGCAATGTCTGAACATAGGAGAAGGTTCAGCAGATCACATATGCTCCCAAAAGCAGACAACAGTATAGAAAGCATTGAATGTGACAAAACCAGATTTATTTGAGAGACAAGTGTTGCAAACACAGTGTTGAGCAGAGAGACTCAAAGGTGGTTCTGCCAATAACTGCTGCAGTATTTCTAGTGAGTTACTGAGCCTCTTGACTCTAATTTCTTGCTCTTTCTTGGCTTTTTGGCTGAAGCTGAGAGACACAACACTATTTAGTGTATTCTATACGAGAAAATTGTATTCAGCACTTGCAATCTAACTCAATTAAATAATGCCTTTTCCACCCGTGGCTTCTATGATCTCTGAGGAAAATAGATATAATAATGCTTAGCATTGTCACCAGGGTGGTAAGGCTTAAAGGAATCTGAGACTGTAGCATGAAAGAAACTATAAAAAGCCCAGATCTGATGCATCTGAGATAGCTTGTTAGTTAATGGGCCAGTAGAAACAGCAGGCAAATGCCAGTGCACAGGTTGTAATCAGAGACCTGCTGCAACTTGCAAAGCTCTGAAGGATCACCCTAGATTTCCAGTAGGTGAAGTCATAGATATGCAGCTGCACATCACAGGTACTACAGTGACTGTATCCAGAAGAACCATGTGAGCTTTCAAAACTGAGCTGGAAAGAAATCATTAACATAGAAGTCCTAGAAAGAGTCTGACATATGGAGAAACACCATTTCCAGTATGCCCACTTAAGACTACTATTACCTCTTCCTAACAGACATCAAGAAATATACAACAGAAGAATACATGTATAGCCATATCACATTGTGCTCCCACCCTCACCACTGCAGCATCCTTGCTTCTTCCCCCTACATTCACCACCAAGTATTCTCTGCTTTCCACCTTACACAGAACCTTCTTCTCTCCCTTTTCCAGCTTGTAACTCAGAGATCAAGTCATGGTTTCCTTTCATCACAAAGTTTTGTAACATATGAGACCAGAGAGAGTTCCTTGTCAGTAAGGAAATGGGGAGAAGCTTGCAGGAAGAGCAAGCACCTCTTTCTTCACAGCACATTGCTACAGGGGAAGTCTCAGTCCAAAATGGATTCACCACATGCCATAGTTCGGGCAGAAAAGGTAGCTCTGCCTCATTGTAAACACTGGGATACGACTGAAAAGCTTTTGAGATGCTCAAACTGAACTGACAAGTTGCCAAAAACAAGTTACAAAGAGGATGCCGCACATTTCTAGATCCATGTAGACAAAAGGTTCCTGCCTAGTATCTCCACTTTGCCATCTGTAATGCAGGAAGAAACAGGCAGGCCACTGTATTTTTAAACAACCCCAAATCCCACATTCTGCATTAGTTTCTGATACCTTAAGTAGGAAACCATAAAGGACAAACCTTTTCCCACTATCTCCACAATGTTGTCAGTTCCCAGGACAGCCAGTGCTCAGCTTGCTCAGGAACCACCACCAGCCAAACAACCAACACCTGGAGCTCCTCACTACAAACAGAGGAGGACTGGAACTGAATGAGCTTTAAGGGCCCTTCCAACCCAAACCATTCCATGATGCCCAGCTGCAGCTGCTGAATGTACCCTGGTCAGCTGGCCACAGGCAAAGGAACTACAGCCTATCCTCCTCTCTTCCATGTTTTGTGGGGCCAACAGCAACCCTGGCATAAGCCTCACAAAGTATCCAAATGGCAAATCCAGATTGGACCATTTGACTTCAAGATGGGTGATGTTCTAATGGTCAAAGGCAGGGCTCATGATTTTTCAGAGAAACCCAGAAACTCAACCTCTGGTAGGATCAATCAGAACTGACAGCATTTTTAAGTTTCAGAAGCTTGCTGTCACTGAAGTGAAGGAAACAGAAGTCCTATGATTACCAGTGCAGAGATCAGAACAAATCAATATGGTAGGCTACTTTAGCTTGTCCCTTAGAAATCTCAGAATTCAAATTGCACCTTATTACCTTCATTGAGGTTCTTGGAAAATAAAAGCACCAGTAATACACAAAAATTGTTACCTTCCACCAGTGGAGTCCAAAAGCAGCCAAAGCTACCCTTGCATTATAAAGGAAGTATGTACCATAAAGGGAAGTATTCAGTGTCACACAAGATGTCAGTGGCACAGCCCTTCTAAGCCCAGTTCCTCATGTGATTCTCTCCTCCTGCTCTTTTTGTGCTATGGTCACTAGATAATGAAGCTGCAAGTCAAAGCAGAACTTGATTCTTGCAGCTCCCTAGTGAACTTGTTTGGCCAAAGGAAAAATAAGTGCAAAATACTAACTGATACAGTGGTTTTGAACTACAAGGACCACTTCACATTCAGTACCTGTTTTTCCATGCTCGATTCCACCTATGAACAACAGTTTAGTGCCTGTGTTAGAAACATTTCTGCAGTCTGTTTGCAGCTGGCCACCAACTCTTTCTACTGGGTACAGCTACAGCACTTCAACCACGTCACAGATCCTACATAACTCCTAAGTGAAGATGATTCTCCTTCACTGTAACTGATGTAGTTCATAGTATGTGAAAGTAGAGATACCCCAAGTCCCACCTCTGCTGTCAGAGAGAATTTCTGAGTAGCAATGCTAAGAAGGAGAGTGGCAACCATGAAGCTACTTGGCCACCTCAGTCATAAATCAAAATACTCATGTAAATTAGACTTCAGTCTCAAAATGTGTTTCTTGCCTAAATATTTAAACACATAAATAACCTCCAGCCATTCCAGCTTGTCATTTTAAGCTTTCTGACATTTATTGTTCTCAAGAAAAGAAAGGTCAGACTTATCAAATCTGCATTTATGCTTCCATGACATTTTTCTCCAACCAAATTTTTCTGAATTAGAGAAGCAAGACAAATGTGGCACATTTCATAAAGGACCTTTCTCAGCTCAGCACTGCGGTCACAGCAGCCCCACTGAGTTCAGAAGTGGCTTCTCAGCAAACAGATGCTGTGGCTCAGTAAGTAGAAAGAGAAAGCATGCAACCTGAACTGTTTGCTGTTAGGTAAGTCATGTGTGCCAGAAAAGGATATCTCTGAGCTCACTACTCTAGTGCTGGGTAGCCCAAGGGGTTGCTCTGGTATGAGAGACAGGAAATGTTCAGGCAGAATTCAGAATATGATTCTGCTTGGGCAGAAAATCACATCTTGGACTCCCAAAACACCCCAGAATGAGTTGGCACTGGTATCTAAAAGGTGATACCTTCCTTTCTATTATGAGATTTATGGATTTGGGAATTTTCTAAGCGCTAAACGCTGCCAATCTCCCTTCTCTTTTTCTACTTTCCTTGGGTAATGCACAATGATTGTCACAAACACAGATTTTATTTCCTATCATGTAATGTTCATGCGAGATCTGCAGTGAGCCAAATGACCAGACTACTTCAGAATCCAATTCAATCAGACACTGCAAAACTGCCCTTGATTTTGAAGGATGTCTCTGCATTTGTATAATAAAGCACTTGAGTCTCCCAGTACCCTTTGCTGTAGGTATTTATTCCCTGTTTTTAAGTATGCAGAAATAAAAGCACAGCAAGTTTAGAGAAAACATGGTTTTAAGATGTGCCATAAATGTTCATTCAAATAAAAAAATAAACGTAATAAACTTATACTTGTGCCCCTTTTAGTGTCTGTTTATGGCTATTTTACTGAACACAGAACTACGGAATGGGTTGAGTTGGAAAGGACCTTAAAGCTCATCCAGTTCCAAACCCCTGCCAAGGGCAGGGACACCTTCCACCAGAGCAGGTTGATCCAAGCCCCATCCAACCTGACCTTGAACACTTCCAGGGATGGGGCAGCCACAGCTTCTCTGGGCACCCTGTGCCAGGGCCTCAGCACCCTCATAGTGAATATTTTTTCCCTAATGTCTCATCTAAATCTCCCCTCTGTCAGCTGAAAGCCATTCCTTCCTGTCCTGTCACTCCATGCCCTTGTAGGACATGCTTATGAATAAAAAAATTCATAAGCACAACGAGTATAAAACTAAACAAAATTTGCAGAATACAGACCCAGAAATAAAACACTTTGTGTGCAATCCTGACTGTCAGCAACACCTCATAACTCTGGACAAAGCAAAGCCATGTGGAATACTGATGACTGCATCTTTTCTGTGAACCGTGTGAAGACAGGGCATCATTTCTAATATTATCTACCAAATAACTGGCAGCAAATTTGCAAAGCCCAAAATTTTTGTGGTCAGCAGAGGAATAGTGAACAAAGCACCATCAGTAAAGTGAGTCATATGCTATGAGGTTTTTTTGTGTGCTGAAGGAGTAGGAAAGCGCCTTGGACAGAAACAGGCAGGACCAAGGATCATGCTCCCATGAAGCCAAACAAACCCATCACTAGGCAATCTGCTTCAGGCATTTATGGTTCCAGAAGAGGCACTGTGACCTGACTAAATCCACACTTCTGAAGAGCACCAGTGACAAGTCTAGTCTAGAGGGAGGTGTTACAGACCTAATATTTAGGGCAGGAAGGACTGGGAAAGATGCTCCTAAGCACACCTAGGATTGCTGTGTTTTAGCAAATGGTAATCAGCATGCAGCACACTAGCACCCAGGACAACTCAGGGAAAACCTCAATTTGCACTACTTTATGTCAAGGGTAAACTCCAGTGCAACTCAGGCCCATCCTTCAGCTGTGGACTTGCAAAGCTGGCCTGATAGCTGAGGTAAAGTGCAAAATCACTTGCACTACAGTGAAAACTGACAGAAGCCCTACTACAATGCTGCAGACTTATTCACCAAGTTCTGCCACTGAAGAACAAGATCAGATCTCAAATGTCATGTACAGTCAAGAATGAGATAAAAACAGAGAGCAACTGGAAAGTGACTGGTGTTTTTTACCAGTTTCCTCTCAGTACAACCCAACTCCAAACTTTGCTCTTTGAAAGCAGAAAAACAAGGGCAAAAAAAAGTAACAAAAGAAAAATATAACTAAGAGACCTTCATTAAATGCTGGTACCCCTCAAATATGCAGAAAGAACTCTGCAGACTTCACTAAAGTCAGATTTCAGCTCAGAGCTCTAATTTTCATTTACAAAACGTCCACTCTCCAAACCATATTTTCATTTAGTCTGAAGTTCTTTCTAATCTTTAGCAAAGGGCTTCTGCAAATGAGTTCAGGTGCACGGTAGCAGTACCCTAAAGATGTAAAGACTAATTGCCTCAGCATTATTATAGCATTGGTATGTCGTGAATGCAGACAATTGCAGGGAAAAGGCATGTGGCAAGTTAATAAAATTTTAGATGAAGCCCACAGAGCAGTAGTAGTATTTCAAGTAGCCAGAGGATGCAAAGTTACGCATTGCTAGTTAAAAAATATAATTGGAATGTTAAATCCATTTCATGAAAGAAAGTACATTGACCTTTAGAGGGAGGAATGGCTCATTTTCATCCCATATGCCCCTTTTTAACATACACTTCCCACCTTTGCATATGTAAGTAGCAATTACTTATCATGGGAAGTTGTTTTATGGCCATTTCAGCTTATTAAACTTCCTGAGTAAACTCACATGAAACCTATTAAGCAACATTTGTGGCTCAGGTGCCCTACAGTGAGTGGGCTGCTTACCTGGGACATTAACATTATAGAAGTCCAAATACCAATGCAGGGTTGGGGTGCAAGGGCTAGGGATTGCTACAGAGCCCATGCCAGTGTAGAGCACTCACCTTGGGCTAACCTCAGTCTCTGCCTCCCCACACTATTGTCTGTGGGATGGATTTGCCAAGAAGGCCCTCCCAAGACCTCTGCACAAAACATATGCAACTCTTTCCGATCTTAGAAGCCCTGGGAGTAATTTCAAGCCAGCAGCAGAAGATCAGTCATGCAAGGGGCGGTCAGTGCTAATGCTCTAACAGTCCTTTAACTCACAGTGTCTATATAGAGACAATTTTGGATTTGTTCCCCCAAAAAGCTCAGTAACCTGTCCAGAATACAGACCCACTGTGCCTCAACACTATATAGCAAAACCTGTAAGACCAGCACTAAGAATCACAGGATCCCAAGGGTTGGAAGGTACCTCAAAAGATCATTTAGTCCAACCCCCCTGCAAGAGCAGGGTAACCTAGAGTACATCACACAGGAACTTGTCCAGGCGGGCCTTGAATATCTCCAACGTAGGAGACTCCACAACCCCCCTGGGCAACCTGTTCCAGTGCTCTGTCACTCTCACAGTAAAGAAGTTCTTCCCGATGTTAACATGGAACCTCCTATGCTCCAGTTTACACCCATTGCCCCTTGTCCTACCACTGGATATCACTGAAAAAAGCCTAGCTCCATCATCCTGACACCCACCCTTTACATATTTGTAAACACTGATGAGGTCACCCCTCAGTCTGCTCTTCTCCAAGCTAAAGAGACCCAGCTCCCTCAGCCTCTCCTCATAAGGGAGGTGTTCCACTCCCTTCATCATCTCTGTGGCTCTGCGCTGGACTCTTTCAAACAATTCCCTGTCCTTCTTGAACTGAGTGGCCCAGAGTATTCTGACAGAACGGTTTGTTAGCTGTTCAGTTTCCCATGGCAATGCACTGGTGTGAATTAAACTCTTTTGAGAAAGGTTTCCTCAGAGGCAGGGTGGAATTTCCAGTCAAAACCAAAGGCAATGAGAGCAAAGTCAACAGCAACCTCCCAGTTGGAAGGTTTGTCTAAAACATATTAGATGTGCAGCACTGTGACCCTCTCCAAGCTAACCCTTCCCCTCTGAATTTTATGTGGTGTGTTCTTCCACAGAAATGGTTGACATTGATTTGATTTTTTTGTCCCAGAGAAGCACTGGGGGAAGGAGAAGCAGAAAATCTGAATTCTGAAAGCATTCCAAGAGAGGAAAACTCCCCATTTACCTGATTTTGCAAAGGCCAAGTGGCACAGAAGTGGCAGATGGGTTGAGGACTTCCATTCTCTAAATGGAAGCTTTTTCTTGCACGTTGCTCTGTTCCAGGAGGGTGAGTGTGTGAGAGAAATCTGGCATTGAGTGCATGTGCAGGAGAGCCCTGCAGAAATTTCTGTGAACTTTATGGTCTGTCTATTAAACAGCAGCAGCCCAGTAAGCATATCCTTTACTAATTGTTCAATAACACACTGAGACCAATTGCTTTAAGCTTTATGCAAACATGCTGTTGAGAAGGGAAAAGGTTCACTCCACTTAAATATCCCTGAGCCAGCACTGGAGAGTAGAACAGTTAAAGAGAATAAAGGCCTAGTTATAGGACTCAGTTGTCACCCTTAATGTCAATGGGAATTCCTCCCCTTGCAATTTTTGTCATCCTAAAATACATTTAATTCTCTGTTCACACAGTGGCTAATTTGGCTAAGGTAATTTAGCAAGGAAATTCTGTCTTTTTCCTGGGAAGTACTGCAATCTGGGGCATCCCCAGCACAAGAGAGAGAAAAGCAGAAATAAAAGCTAAGTATGTCACCATAAGTGAAGCAGCTTTACATTGTTGATGGGAGGATTGTGTTGTCTGCAACCCATTTGCAGATAGCTTACCCAATGCAGGAAAGGCTCAGTTGCCTAAGGAAGGGCTTTAGTTAACACCACATTAGCTGCAGTGGTGTTAATACTTGCTGGAATCTGCACCCTTCAGGGCTGGTGGATGCTGCTCATGCTGTGATCACTGTCTCAGCACATCCTGCTGTCAGCAGGGCTACATGGGACAAATTCAGGCATGGCAATGACACACAGTCCTCACATATAGCACCAAAGCAACAAGGATGGATTTGTGATGTTTTTAAACAAACCCATGTACCAAAGCCAGTACAAAGCCAGGTAACAGGAGAACTGCACTAAGGCATCACTGCTGTAAAAAGAGATGTAACCTGTTGGTAACACAACTTATGCATGTTAGCAACCTTGGTGTAAAATTCAAGAAGAAAGTAGGATTTTTACAGGATATGGACAGCTACTAGAAGTTATTAACTGTAATACAGGTAAATGAAGTCCATATTCCTTCCCTCTACTTCTCCTTTTCCTGCATCCCCTACAATTGACTTTGCACAACTGTGTTGCAGTAGGAGCGGCAAAGCCTTGTCTCCAGCAGGATTTGTCAGGGGCATAGCTAACTACTAATCTGTCTTGGAAAACATGCATTTCCTCTCAACAGCAAGACAACAGGCAACACAAAAAGCCTGTGGGTTTTACTAACTTTGGTTAATGCTACATCTGCAGTGTATTAATGAGATCAGAGCACCTCTAGGTTCACATTTATACACCTTACCCAGGTTAAAAACATACCTTCATCCTCAAAGAAGACAAACGTATGCCTTCCAGCTGCCTTACTGCTATAAGCACCAGAGTCAAGAAGGCATTAAAAGCTAAGGCTGTATCATCACTGCCAAAGAGGGAGATCTATAAAGCAAAATAACTGCTACCCACAAGAAATTCCCCAAACAGAAAAAGATAGTAGGGTTTGGTGTCTTTAATTAATTCTTCTCTTTTTTACTGCAGTGGAGCAAGGTAAGACCTGCTGGAAGGTGTGTTGGCCTCCTCTGGCCACCTTGTGGTAGGCAGCACCTCTGCGCTATCCCTGCCAGAACTGGCAGCCCAGACTCCTCACTTCAGCCGCGAGTGTAAGACTCACACCCCTAGCCTGCTCTGACAGCCTGCTTTGATTTTGTTTCAGGCAGCAGCAATGAGATGCGTTCAGTGTGTAGTTATTCAGCTGAGAGTAAGAAAATCAGTTGCTCCAACTTTGTATTCCAAACCTAGCACTGACTTCTCTCACCTCCTGTGAATTTACTTAAGTACATTCTGTGGTCCATTAAGTAGGTGGCTACTCAGGGACACGTCATTGACTTCTACCCAGCTTCATAAAAGCTACCTAACCAAACTCACTGTGACAAATTATTTGGCCCTGCAGCCCTCTAGGTATTATATTCTTTTAGTGGGAGAGTATGAATCAGAGCTCGTGTTAAAGGTACAATGCACACACGGAATGGAAATCTCTCTTGGCCACTGGCCCAAAGCAGAGCCTTGATTTGAGGTAATGGAATTGCTCCATACCCTGGCTACAAATCCCTGCCATCCAGAGCCAAAACTTTAGGAAGGTTCTCTCTTCACATCAGTACCTAGTGCTACATGAGCATCCTCAGCTGTATAACTTCTTGTCTTACAGTAGCTTATACAGCATGGTTCAGTAAGGGTCCTTTCTGGTTTTAAAAGGGATAGAAATTAACTCACAGATACATGAAACTTGGAGGAAAAATACCTTCTTGCAGGTTTGTCTGTCAGTCACTACCTTATATGTTTCAAGAAGAGCTGTATTATCGATACCAATAGCCCATAGCATTAACGTATAAATCTGGCAGCCAGCCCCAGCTTTGGAAATGTTTGTGCTGTTCCCTTAAGTCTGACAGCGCGTAACCTTGGAATCACATGCAGCACTTTGAGGAAGCTTCCCTTTTTAGTACGCTATTTTTTAACTTTCAAAGAACCTGATCTTGCCGTCCTTCGACTAATGACACTTTAACCCCCGAGGTTCACTTGCAGCTGTCTGGCACAAACCAACTCTTGGCATTTCGTTAAAATCCCTCAGCGCTTTCAAAACAGTCCCCACAAAAGCTCCTCCATACATTCCGCACGGGTAAAGCGCAGCCCTTAAGGACAAGATGTTAGGGGAAGGCGCGACTGATGGGGAAAAGCTGCGCCTCCCGCACCCGCCGGGCTGCCGGTGACCGGGGCTAGGGCGCGGAAGGGCTGGACGCGCGTCCCAGCGGACCGAGCGCTCTGCACAGCCAGGACTCCACGCCCGCAGGGGCTCCGCAGGGTCGCACGCTGCGGGGCGGTCGAAGGGGGCTGTCCGGCGCGGTGCGGTGCGCGGCATGCAACGCACGGCTCACCTGCCGCGGAGACGTGGAAGAGGAGGCGGGGACGGGCGGCGCGGATGGCCGCCGACAGCCCGCGCTCGCTGCCTGGGAGGGCGCCGCGGCGTTCGGGCATCAGCCGCACCCGCAGCCGCCCGTCGCCGGCGCGGAGCCACCAGGAGAAGAGCTCGGTGAGGTTGAACTCCAGGTGCGCCCCACCGGAGCAGCCGTCCCGCAGGCTGCCCTCGCCCACCTCCAGCACCAGCTGCTTGGCGCGCCGCAGCCGCCGCCCGGCCGCCGAGGGCCCGCTGGGGGAAGCGGGCGGCGCGGTCCGCGGCAGTCCCCCGCGGGCAGCGCGGAGCAGGGGGGCGCAGTCCAGGCGCAAGCGGCACCGCGCCGCGGCGCGCCCCGGCGGGCCCAGCACCAGCTCCCGTATGTAGGTGCGAAACAGCGAGGGTACGACGAAGTCCACCGCCAGGCTCCTCCTCTGCACCCGCGAGAGACCGGGACTCTCCCGCGGCCCCACCACTCCCGGGGCCAAGCTCAGGGCGAGGCAGGCGGCGACCAGAAGGCGTGCGGGCAGCCTGTACCCCGCCATGACCCGGCCCGCAGGGCTGGCTGCCACGGAGCGGCGCCGGGGAGCCCTGCGAAGGGCCGGTCGGCCCTCGGAGCGCGATGCGGGGCTGGGCCGGTCTCCTGCGGAAGCCGGGGACAGCGGGTCCGGGACCACCGAGCCCGTCCGCCCGGAGCCGCCGCTACGCGGGCTTTGCCGGCTCCAACTACCCGCCACAACGCAGGCATTACCCGGCGAGCGCTGACATCACGCTCGAGCCCGCCTGCCGGCAGCCAATCCCGTGGCCGGTAGCCCTCATTATGCAAATACAGCGGGGGCGGGGCGGGCGGGGACCGTGAGCGCGGCGGAGGGTGCGTTCATTGAGAAAAAAATGGGCCGGCAGGCACGGAGGGGGCACAGCCCTGTACGGGCTGGGGTATGGGGATGGAGATGTATGGGCCCTAGGTACAGGATGGGGGATGTGTGGTCCCCTGGCACAGGGCTGGGGATGTTATGGTTCCCCGGCACAGGCTGGGGGATGTACGGTCCCTGGGGATGGGGCTGGGGATGTATGGTTCCTGAGGATGAGGGTGGGGCTGTATGGTCCCTTGGCATGGGGCTGGGACATGCCCAGCACTCTGGGAAGAGCACGACTGGAGAGGCACTTCTACATGTACCTGTGGGGCTGGGGACTGGTGTCCAAGCTCAGTCTCCTCCCATGTGTGGTGAGAAGATCTGGAGTCCCCTTCCCCATCTCTACTCTCCCTTCTGTGTCTTTGTGCAGCCAGTGGTGGACAGAGCTGTCCAGTTTTCTCTTTCCCTCTCTCTTCCTTTTCCTGCCATCCTTCTTTTTCCTACAACCTTCCCTTTCTTTCCTTACCTTCTCTTCCTTTCCTTCCCGGCTTCTTTCCTTCCCTCCTTAAAGGGTGGCATCCCAAAACAACCCCGGATGGCCTTCCTCTGTAGGGGAGAGAAAAAAAATGATGAGGAGTAGGGGAAGAGACATCTTAAAGCATAAGACATTCTAAAAACCTGAGCAAAATTCTCCCATTTCAGAGTGAAAACAATAGCCTTAAGAAAGGTTCATGCAACAATTTCCCCCTTTTTTCCCTTTAATAAATACAATATAATTACTGTAATTACATTAGTGCTGTGCCTTAGGATATCTAATCATAACTCATTCATATTTCTGGAAGTTGCCTATATGAATTAATGACTTATTATTATCTCTTGAGTTTGATACTTAATGCATGTATATTTTTATAAGCCAGGTACTTTAAGTATATAATCATTAGCGTGCAATTATTCTGTCATGCGGTTGTTCTTCTGCTTATATCAAATTAATGTTAATCCACAGATATTGTGGAGCAGAACCACAGTATAATGCCTCCATAATTGTAGTGCCAAGGAGCGTGATTGCAGGTGCGACACTGGGAAAGGGAATCAAAGTCCTTTCCTGCACAGAAGAGCTGCAGAAAGAACTTCAGGGCAATGGCTGAAGGACCAGTTTGATAATAGGCTCCACAGGGCACAAAACAGCCTCTTTTGTGCTGTATTCAGCCTTGTGCAGGTGCACTAATTCAAAGCCCACCCAAGATGGTGGCATTCCTCCAGGAGACACTAATGGGCTTTGGACATACACTCGGTTTCCCTCAGCATTTCCTATTTCACGGTCTGTTAGATGGACCTGCCCAAGATGTGAACCTTAATCCTTCACTTTTAAGCTTTAGTGGTACTTTGGGGGTCGGTCTTCCTTTTCTTAGGAAAGGAACACGACTGGAAACATACTGAAATACATACAAGCGTTGTGTAACATAAAATCCAACACAGAAGTATTTAAATGCATCTGTGTGCTGCTATTCCTTTGAGCTCAGATTCCTTACTGGAAAAAAAAAGTCAAATGGACTCAATTAATCACGGGCCATTGGGCTTTTCATTCAGCCTCTTCTTTTCCTCTAGCGGATAATCATATAAATGCAGGCAATTGTGGATCAAGAACTATGTCCTCAAACCTGCCATCTTCACTGTGTCATTTTGGACTATCCTTTTACTCCACCTGAGTGTTGCATACTAGCGAGAAGATTGACAGTAACTATAGGAAGTGCTGTGGTGGGCACAGAAAATGTTCTGAAAATCTCCACAGGCAGGTTATGGACCGAAGTCACTGCTGTGGGACTTCTACAGCTTCCAGTTGTCAGTATTTTCCCCTGGGATTCAATTGATCCAAGGCCAATGCTGGGCTCACTTTGGTGCTTGGTCACCCTGCTATTGACTGCAACTGGTTAAGACCCAGGCCATGACTCAGATTTTCAACTCGTGTACTAGGAACAGAACAATTCAATTGGTTCCTTTATGCTCAATGTCTTGCCAAGACAGACCATGTCTCCTCAAGTTTATTCTTTATCTTGGAAATTACCCAAGCATCTCACTGACCCTTATCTTAATAAGGAAGACAGAGTGCACCCCAGTGGTATGTCAGGCTGGCATGAGTAGGAACTTCACTCTCTAATCTTTCAGAATGAGACTGGAATGTGTGGTGGCACACTGCAGTCTTCTCCCATATTCCCCCTTTGTACTTGTGGGTGCTGTCACCTGGAGTTGAATCACCCACCCTTACCTTTTCAGCCTCTGCCTCCTCTACTACATTTGCCAAAAAAGCTGTAGAGCAGGAGATTTTGTCATGGCCAGACCTAAGAGTAAGAGAATTTGTACATCACCCCTGTAGGCACTGTACAGACCCAAGTGGTTCTGCCACCTTTCTGGGGGATGTTCCCTTGGGAACAATATGGAAAAAGTCCTGAGGTGCTTGGGAACAAGACAAAAGGAGAGTGGTCAGTGTTTGCCTGCATTTGGGTGGTGATGAAGTCACTGCTGCATTCCTAGAGCACACATGTCACTCAGTGAAAATCTGTATGTGCTTGGGGGAAAAAAGTAGGATTCTGAGACTCATGGCAGGTAACAGACTGTTAGTTGATAGTCCAAGGGAAATCAGGTAGTGCATCACAGTATCAAGATGTATACTTTTCCCATTGTATTACTTTGTTTTCTTCCCACAAAACACTAACAAGTTAGAGCTAAAAATTGAAATGAAGAGGTGACTTTATTAATAGGCTTTAAATGAAATAAGAACAGCTGTTAATACATAGAAAAAGTGAAAATGGAAAGTGAAAAAGTGAAAATGAGTGAAGAGAGGCAAAGAAATCAATGAGGGATCTCCAGTGGGCGAGCTGCTGACCTGCCTTTTTATCTCCTTTTCAAATTGGTCTTTAACAGGAAGAGTGGTATGCACATTACCAACGAAGGCCAGGTAAGGAAACGCTTTGTTCAACTCTGTGCTAGGCTGGGCTCAGCAGGTCTGGACAATATGCTTCCCAGGTTTTTAATTTAGCTAATGAATTGATTCTGTCACTGGCAGTTAATTTTGAAAAGTGGAGGAAAAGCAAGGTAGTCTCAAAGGATGAGGGAAGGGGGGATTAAATACAGTACTAACCTTTACAGTGGAGGGGAAAAGTCACATTGGTAGATCTATATTTCAGTGTCAGCAAAAAAAGAGAACAAGCCAGGTAGGGGATTTCAGTGGCAGAGGCACAGCAATGTACAAGAGCTGAGGGGGTGATACCCCTGGGAGGCACATTCTGACAATGAAAGACTCACCAACCTCAAACATTACAAAAACAGTGCCAGGAAAAGGGTATTATCGTTTGGGGCTCTAATTGTTAACTGTGTAGACGTTGGAAAAGACACAGAAAATATCATATATCTGTATTCTAGCCAACCTTTGCCAGAGCTTCATGGGAAATATTGCTGGGGTGACAGAGTTGAGCAATGTCATGCAGCCTCAAATCAATCAGAAGTCAGAAGCCTTTTGGAAGCTGGAACACTGTGAGTGGAAGATGGGTATATAATAGACTGAGTAGACATCAGAAATTGCTTTGGTTTAACATTTCTGCTTGTACTTGTAGAACGCAAACGGTGTCAGCTCCTTAGGGAACTGCGTTGGAAAAGCTTCAGCATGGCCATATGTGGAGACTGTGATTTGGACAGGTATGTTAAGGTGTCGCTAAAGGAAAAGGACAGAAATACTGCTGAAGAACGAAGCCCAAGCTATCAACAAGGAGATGGTGTTTAGGAAGAGTGGTTTTCAGCTAGATTTTGGAAAGAAATAGCAACTATTGAGTATAAGACTCCTGGTGGTGTACAGAACAGAGGGAGATGCTATCTATTCTTTCCCCCTCCCACTGAGTCCCCAGTCATGGGTTATCTGTACTCTGCATATGTATTAAGTCCAAGGTGCAGTGGCAAGGCCTCAAAGCAAAGTGTCTGTACAGAGCAAGTATCTAAAGAGAGAGCTGGAGACCAGTCCCAGATAAAATTTTCTGTAACTAGACATGTCAGCTTGGCAGCTTCCCAGCTGAGGGAATTCCAGTGGGATATGGCTACGTACATTTTGCTTGGGACTGCATAGGGATTGAGCAGACTTCATGGAGAAGACCTCCACACAGCGTGGTCTTGCTTCTCAAGCCTGCTGAGCTGAATTGCCCGACAGGTGTGGTAGACCACTATGACCCAGTTGACAGCCCAACCTTTTCTTTGGGAGATCTTTCCTCCCTTGGGTTAGGCAGAATATTGCTGATCAGTTTGCATCTGATTTATGAAAGGCATGGGTTGATTCAGCCTGCAGCTGAATGGAGACCTCAGAGCAGCATTCCAGTATCTGAAGGGGGCCTACAAGGATGCTGGAGAGGATTGTAGTGATAGGACAAGGGGTAATGAGTTTAGATACAAGGAAGTTGTTTACTGTGAGGGTGGTGAGGGACTGGAATGGGTTGCCCAGGGAAGCTGTGAAGCTCCATCCCTGGCAGTGTTCAAGGCCAGGCTGGACAGAGCCTTGGGTGGACACAGTCTATCTAGTGTGAGTTGTTCCTGCCCATGGCAGGGGTGTTGGAACTGGATGATCTTAAGGTCCTTTCCAACCCAAACTATTCTATGATTCTATGGTTTCCTTACTCTCTGCCTTGCTGCTCAGAGTCCCAGAAAGAGCAAGGCTTTGATCCAGAGCCTGTAATTGAGGGGCCAGATCTGGAAGCCTGTAAATCTCAACCATACTGACTTCAACACAGCTACTTAGAATTTACACTAATGAGGCAGAAAGTAAATTCTGGGTCTTGCTTATCACATTGTAATCACTCTGGCTTCCTGAGACAGTGGCACTGAATCAACAATGCTCATTATTTCATCTACTGCTTTGCTTAAGGTACCTGCCCTTTCTTTAGCTATTGAGTATTTCTAAAGTAGCTTTCCATTTGCCAAGATAAAGCATAATAGCCTCTTTTATTAGCTTCTTTTTCTCATCTTCCTCATCATGTCAATGAGTGTGTTTGCATTTTAACAGAGATCCCTCCTGAAAGCATTCTGGCTGCTAATGTCACAATTAGTGTTCCTATCTTCTGGACCAATTATAGGTGATAATGGTACTATTTGACAGTGTTTGTGTTCTAATTAAGAGACTGATTGCAAATTTGGTGCTCAATTCCAGCCAAGCTGCTTCTTTTTCACTGGGTATCCCCTGCTAGTCACAGCTTTCACACATCCCAGATAAAAATAGATGACTCATCACTTGTATGAAATAGTTTCTCACTTTTACCCAAATTCATCTCTCCTCTTTTCTTATTGAGCACTCCAAGCATTTTTTCTTATTTGGGAAGAATCTTTATCAAGGACAAAGCATGCCACAGATAAAAGCAGGATGGAGCTCTTGAATGACAAGTTTAATCCATCACTTAATGCCTGCACTCTCAAGTGTCAGCCATGAACCACTCACTGATTGTTAATATCACCCAGCACCAGGATGTAACAGTACAACAGGTTTGCCCATTAAGAAAAACAAACAAATCAATGCTGAAAATGTGTCAGGCTATAAAATGGGAAAAAACACCCTATAAAGCAAATTTGAGGACAAAAATGGAGTAAGATGAATTACTGTGTTTATAAATAGAGGAAATGCCATTCTTATTTCCAAAGAAAAAGAGTTATCTGGTCTTATCTTCCTTGTAGTGCCATGTAAAATAGCATGGGATATTTGACAGCATTACCCTTCCCGTGATTGTGCTCTGCCTCCCCTTGCTTAAAGGCAGGGGTCTGCTTCTAAACCTGCACCAGGGTTTACATCCCTTTGGATGCTGGTATGAATAGAAGAGGTTATAAAGCCTATGGATAAGAACAGAGCAGGGTGGAAGCAGGTAAGCATCATGTTTGTGCAGTCTGTGTTGTGATTTTCATCCCACGTAGGATCAAACACATCAGCAATGAAGTGTGACTTCCTCCCTGATCACCTGAATGAGCAATATACAGGCACAAATATGAACTTGCCTTGCTTCAGTGCCCTCAAGTGAATTGTGCTCACAAGAGGGAAAAGGCCAATTTTATGGCATTCAAAGTGATGGTTGAAATTTCAAAAGCAGTCAACCTAGCTACAACATTCCTGTTTCACAGACACCAAAGGACCTTGCAGAGGAACTCTGTAACTGGGAAGCAGTTTTACCAAGAGGACTCAGTTGAGCATACTAATGCAAAAGAGCTACACTGGGAAATCAGCACAATGTAATGTGCCCAGTGTGAAGCCTGGTCCTATACTGACTGGTACAAACCACAGTTCCCAGAGACAAGGCCTCATGGCTGTTGGTGTGCCTTACTTTCATACCAGCAAGAGCTCTTGCTGCCCAGGGACTCCTTAGACAGCTCCCATTTGGGTCTTGCCTTCTCCCAAACACATTTATCTGAACAGACTGCAGTCAGTGAAGTTTGGACACAGGTTCCCTTCCTCTGAACCTTGCAGAGGAATGTAACTTAGCTTATCTGAGTCCCCAGGTGTAGTCCTAAGCACTTTATAGCTTAAAGGATTTTCCTGGTAGGTGCTCTTGGACTTACAATTCATTTCTTCAGGTTTTTAGTTAAAAATGTGGCTAAAGCATACAGAAGTGCTTATGTAAAGATTTAGAAGCACAATCACTTTTTACTTTATGTGCTGATGTAGTGATAGGCCAAGAGGTAACGGGTTTAAACTCACACAGGGGAAGTTCAGGTCAGATATAAGGAAGAAGTTCTTTATTGTGAGAGCTGGTGAGGCACTGGAAAGGGTTGCCCAAAAAAGTGGTAAAAACTCCAGCCCTGGCAGTGTTCAAGGCCAGGTTGGACAGAGCCTTGGGAGACATGGTGTAGTGTGAGGCATCCCTGCCCATGGCAGGGGACTGGAACTAGATGATCCTTTCCAACCCAAACCATTCTGTGATTCTATGTATGCGAGGAAATAATAAAACATTCTGTACATTCCTGTGCCTCCATTCCCTTACTACTCACAGGTTCTCAGGATTTTGAGGTGCTCAGGAATCTTCTTAAGGTCATGGCTTTTGCTCTGAAACTCAGAACTTGTCTGTATCCCTTCTCCCTCACCTAGTCCCCCTCTTAAGGGGGGCACACTGCCTTCCTCTTGCCTGTCCAAACCTCAGGTCCCTGACTCTCTTCTGACTTTTCATCCAGGTTGTCATGCTCTATGGCTTTCAAGGCTCCCATTGACACATGGGCTTATTGAATCACCCATCTGGGACTTTCCTATTCTTTGAATGCAAGCCTCTGTAGCCAAGCCATACTGGGTTTCATTTCACATAAACCCCAGTATTTGTGGGTTTGCTGTTTCAGAACATCAGCTAGAATACCTCCTTAGTACACAGACACAGTCCCTCAAAATTGCTTTGAATAAAATATCTGAGGTCTGCTTTCTAGGCCCATCACAGCAGCTTTGAAACAACTTCTGAATTCCATATAGGCAGTAACACTCTTACATCTCATTCTCTGGAAATGGAAAAAGTTCACTGAGGGTCTTGGATTATCATGTTAGGATCATAGATCACATCTTGTCTTATTTCAAATGGAGTGAAAATGACCTTTTCTGAGAGGTGCACTGTGACCTTACATTCAGGCAGGTATATACATCTGATCATTCTGCTTGATGTTTGTTGTGTTATCACAGAAGCATGATTTTTTTTCCCATTTCAAAGCCAAAAATAATGACAGCTATTCACCTTCTGTTGGTGAGGTTAATTTAATGCTGAGTCAAGCATTGTGAGGGAAATAATGAACAGTAAGTGCATATGCAAGAGACTTGAGGGAGTGGACTTCTCACTCCACTGATATGCTGATATTGAGGGCTGACAGCAGAATCAGCAAACTGTTTAATGAAGATGAACCCACTGCACTCAGAAGTTGCTTTTTCTCATTAATTCCCTAAAGTAATACTTCCCCCAAAATTCAGTGACTGCCCAGGAATGGATGGCTCTGAATTCCTAAAGAGATCAGTGGGCATCTTGCCTTTCTGTGTGACAGATCTCTCAACTATCCATTTGTTTTTGCTCTCAACTTTTCAGGTTGGATAAAAAGGAGACTAACAACCACAGAGGACTTTCATATCTGAAAAATGCAACACTGTTGCAGGCACATTTAGAGCACGCTTGTGATACTCAGTGTGACTGCAGTGCCTAACTTTAAATGAGAAAATCTTGGCCTGGGGCCTAATTTTCATATGGGATGAACAAACGCCTTTGTCATTAGCTGCAGTGAGATTGTTGCTCAGCATCTGTGAGGTGTAACTCTGTGCTCCCAGATGTTGCTGATACCAGCTTCAGACATGCTGCCAAACACAGATAGGTTGGTTTGTATTTTTTTTTTCATTTAAAAAAATCTGGAATGACCTCATAATAAATCCGGTATTTCATTTCATTGTAAATCCAGAAAAAAAGCCTCATGTTCTGTATATTGCAGAGCACAATGGAAACTGTCCTCAAGAGTCCTCTTCATATAGCTGCCAATTTTAATGAAGCAGTTAGTTGCAGCTAATACCCAGTGTAGATAATAGGTTGAAGAAGTCAGAGATCTGTTTTACTGTTTCTACTGGTGCAGCATGGTTAGGAAACCCCACCATCCCAGTTTGAAATTGTGTCTCAGGTGCTTTGGGGTATATAAAGGAGTAGCTGTGCTATCAGGTCACAGAGCTCCAAGACAAAGCTAAGGAAACCCAGCAGCTCTCTTCCTTGCAGCACTGGTGATGCTGAGGACTGAAGGAAGATCGTGAGGTTCTGAAATAATACATGAAAAAGGTACCCTACCCTCATCCCTAAATTACTAATCCTCTCTTCTTGGCAAGATTTTCTGCTTGGATTTCTACAAAAGTGAAACTTACTGCCTGGGTACCAAGGTTCACTGGAAAGTGAGAGGCACTGAGATACATCTGCTCATCACTATTAGCCTGAAGCAGCTTTTTGTCTATTAACTTGAAGGTCTTGGCTTATAAAAGATGCTGCCCCATCTCTGGCAGTGTTCAAGGCCAGGCTGGATGGGGCTTGAGGCAATCTGGTCTAGTGGAAGGTGTCCCTGCCTGTGGTAGGGGGTTGGAACTGGATGAGCTTTAAGGTCTCTTCCAATTCAAACCATTTTGTGATTCTATGAAAAGCCCCTCAAATCATTCATATTTGTATCCTGACATATTTGTAATTGCTTCTGTTTTTCAAGTAGACACAGACACTATCAGTTTAGAAACTGTGTGCATCCTTCCTCTGCAGTAACTCCTAAGAATATGTTGAACCCTTCTGGTCCTCTGTTCCTGTAGTAAATAAAATGATAGAGATAAAACAAATGCCAGATTTACAGCTCTTTCAGATAATGAAGAAAAAAACCCCAAAAACATTTAATTGACAACAGGCTCTTCTTAAGAGAGTTCTTCAGCTTTATATGAAGATATTCTTAGTGATTAAAGAGGGTGTTTTATAAAAAGCTGCATAATCAGGCTAGTATTCTGGCTGGAATGCCCCTTTTAGTCATCTTTCTATTTCACGTGAAGCTTTAATACTAACAAGCATAAACAAGCTAGGATAAACGTTGAATTTACTGTTATTAATAGGTTCCAATCTGCTGCAATATCATCCCATGTCTCTCCAGGCAATTAAAGTTGTTTCTTGCTTTTAAAGAAGCTTTAATGGGTGCAGCCAATGGACCATCTATTATCATGAATGAACTCAATTACTATCTTAGTCACGATCAATATTTGCTTACACCAAGTTAGGAAAAATACTGAAAGCTTATAGAGTGGTTAAATGGTTGCTGATGTTAAAGCAGCAGGAAAGCCTGAGAGCATTGAGAAATGTACCCTTAAATAAGTGCAGTTTGTCTTGATATTTCTGAAGTCATCCAGGAAATAAGTGCTGATGATCATCTTTTCTGACACTGGTACTGCAAATTTACAGCAAGGAGATAAAGACTTACTAAATCTCTCAGTGGGGGAAGGTTAAATATTAACTCGCTGTTTCCCCAATATGATGAAGAATGTGCTTTAAGAAGCAAATTCAATACAAAATGCTCTGCAAATAAGCCAAGAAGATGTATATTCATGTTCACATGTGTGCCTGGCCTAGGTGGAAAAGTCACTAGTGAGTAATATCTCTGGATTAGTGCCCACCAGCTCTGTAAGAACTTAGCAGAGGAATACTGGTTCCCAACAGGGTGACTTTGCTTCCCCTGTAACAGCAGCACACTGGGGCCAGAAGAATTGATAGTCTCATCATGAGCTAAAGAGCAAGTTTCATCAGAACCACATCACTAGCAGCCCAATAGGGTTGTCTGCCTCATCCCCATATGACGGTTTAATCATTCCAGAGAGGGCTATTTGGTGATTCCTATGCTGGGAGTTTGGAGTTTCTGAACTGTACGTTACATTTTCTCTGATTGAGTCACTTAACATTTCTACTTCAGTTTCCAGTTTTAAAACCTGGCTTCATACTCTGAGAATTGAAAGGCAGCTAGGAAGAAAGAAGCTGAAAGAGCAGAAGCTAACAAAAGAGATACCAGACTGTAAGATAGTTGGCACCTTGATAATTTGTCTCTTTTTTTCCCTCAACTTAAGGCTACCTCCAAGGCAGTCCAAATGTTACTTTGCCCCGGAAGATCCTCAATGGGAGAGCCTGGAAACCTCCACTTTCTCCAGGTTATACTGCCTGTCATAGATGATTAAGATTGTCTTTGCTTTAGCACAGCCATGAAAGGCTGACCTATATTTCAAAATGGGCTAGGAGACAATTAATTTCTTCAGGCCCTCCTTGGAAGGTGTCCCAGAGTATCCATAGAGCCTGCCAAGCAAGCCATCAGCAAAGGAATACTGATTTCTGATGGAGAGGTTTGTTGATGGTCTATTTCCTACATTGTGACAGAAACATTCTGGGCAGGTGAAAGGAAGAAAAGAGCTTCCCATGAATCATTTACACTTCACAAATGAACTGTTAAGTAACAGTGGGTCAGTCATTTGATCTTACTGAGTCTTGTCTGTCTTGAAAATCAGCTGAGGTCATGCTCGTAAACAGGGTATATAGTTGCGAGGCTGTTGCAAATACTAATTTGTATCATACTTTCGAAGATGTGAGAGATCATGAGACACTAACATTGGCAGTGACACTGGGCCTGGTTCTCAGTTACACTGAGTCCACTAAGGCAGCACAAAAGGATATCAGCAAGGAGGGAGCTTTGATTTTTACTCCATAAATTTGTCTAGTGGCTTTTTGAATGCGGGCGGTACTTTGTTCATGTTGCTTTCACTATGCCTAAAGGCTTAACTGGACTTAAAAGGTGATGAAAGAAATGAATGTCAGAAAAATGCATCCATGTCTATAAAAAAGAAAGTTGTGGCTTCCCCCCCAAAAACCAGTATGATCACAGTGGACTGTTCTGCAGGTCTTCTGAGACTTGTTGGCAGCCCTGAGGATCAAGGGCACTAACCAAACCAAGACATCCAAAAGTAGTTTGATTTGTTCAGGCCTGAAGCAAATAGGCAAAGACAAGTTTTCCAGCACGAAATACTCCCTTATTCCTCTCCTCCATTTCCTCCCATCAACCATCTTCAATCAAATAAAATGCCAGGTTCTTTTTAGGTGGTTTTTGTTTGTCCTTCTCTTTCAAAACTGGAGTGTAAATATTTTCATGAAACATTGCCCTTTGGAAAACAGCAGACAATCAATTTTAGCCTTCATTCAGAAATGTCTGCTCCTAAAAAATGTAATATCCAACATCAGTTCATAACCAGGGTTTGACTGACCTCAATTTGCATTTTTCAACAAGTGCCATATTCAAATAGAGAAGTGTCCAACCCTGAACTGTCACAACAGTTAGAGCAGCTGCTCTCCTGTGTTCTCTTGAAGAATGAGGTATGTTCTCTCTTTTCAAGTTTAGCATTAAAAAAGGATCCAATTCGATGTCATCATTACCTGCATTAGACTTCAGTACAAGCAGTGTGAAGATGTTTATTTTCAAAAGTCACTGCAGACTCTGGCGATGCAGAATGCTCACACAGGTTATGAGAAATGCTGGCAATTGTGGAGCATTCCTTAACCACCACATTCAATATTTGCCTTGACTCTACTAGATGCTTGGATAGACATCCAAGCAAGAAAACAAGAAAATCCAATTGAAACAAGAATAACTGTATTTTAATCATGTGTTGAATTGCACTGTTTCAGTGTATCCTTTCCTGCTTGCATTATAACCTTAAAAACCACAAACAAACAAACCAGACAGAAACATGCTTCCCTACATAATTATTTGTTACTATTCCCAATGAATGATCCTGCACTTTTCCAGTGTATTTGCTTGTTCAAAAGTAATTGAAGCTTCTGTTGCATTCTGCACTTGGCACAAAAAAAAAGCCCATAAAGACACTGCCCTTGGCAGGAAAGACTGTGGCTTTCCACAGGCCCTAATCCAGAGAGGTGCAGAGCAAGCTCAGCCCCTCCTAAAGTCAAGACAGGCCCTTGGAGATTAGGACTTCAGAGACTGTTTTATTTCCATCGACTTCAGACTTACAAGTCTTTGTTCTTCATCTTTCTCTAAAGTTACTTTAATTAAAACAAAACAAGTCAGAAAATCCCCCGTTTCAGCAAAGCAAGGTCCAAAAGAGCCTTGTCTCTTTGTATTTGCTTACCAGGTCCTCTTAGGAGTTAGGCCTCCAATTTAAAAGCATGTTGTATTCATGTGAAGGGAGAATGGAAATTTCCACTCTGTGAATTTTCACTAGAGCATTTCTGTTGGGAACTGCTCTGCATAAAGGCACAAACTTGCCATAGAAGCAAGTGTAACTTCCATCTTTCTAATACACGTATCCTTTGACATTTAAGCAAATCACATCGAACTAACGTGCTGCCCATGTGGAAAACCTATGCTTTTATCCCAGTGACTAGGAGTTCTCAGTGAGATACAGTGCTAAAAAGGCTTTTTTGACCCCAGAGTGCATCAGGCCAGGCTTTGTCAGTGGAGATGGGCAAATACCATGTACCATCTTGGCAAGGCCTCATTTCAGATATCGGAGTTCCTGTCACCTTAATTTGAAAAAGCTAAACAGATATTAGAAAGGGTGCAGAGAAGGGTCTCTAAGATATGCTCAGGAACAGAAGATCTATCTTCGAAAAAAAGAGATAGAAAGAGCTTGGCTTGTCTGGGCTAATGAAACGAGGCCAGAGATGGGAGATAACGACTCTTTATAGATACATCAAGGAGTAAATAACAGGGAGGGAGAAGAATTATTTAACCTAAAGGATAATGTTGGAACAAGATCAAATGGATTTATAAATTGGTCATGAATAAATTTAGACTGGAAACTGGGGGAAGGTTTCTAGCCATCATAAGAATGACATTCTGGAATAGCCCTTTAAATAGTGTACTGATGGGCAAAAAACTTCAATTTAAACTTGTGATGTGAGTCCTTGAATAACCAAGTGGGTTTGAAAAACAAAAAAAGACTTCATCAACTATTTGTTGATGGTGTTGCTTACACTATATATTTACGTAACATTTATTCCATGCTCTGGAGCTCCTACTGATTACCTGCCAGGGACAGGTAGAATCTTTTCCACTTCATACATACTGTTGCTTCTTGGGCTGTTTTCCCCTTTTTTCCATTGCCCTAAACCAGAGAGGAAGAGAGGGAGCAGAGATAGATGCACAGGCATTCCTCAAAGTATTAACATCTTCCAGGTGGCTTTCATTATGATTTCGTCCCATACCTGGGACTCCACTGATTGCCAGATGTAATGTCAGGAGGTAATTTCCTTCTAGTCTGGCTTTTTAGTGAACAGCATAGCCTCTTCCACCACCTAAGACCACCTGAGAATTTAATCTAACATATCCAAAATGCTATTGAAAATGTCAATCTCTTGCTTCCTTTCTGTCACAGATGACGGCTGCAGCTGGAAGTATTTTATGACAGTCTGAAATTCATGAGAAAAGGAACATGAGCCAGCTTCAGTGTGTGCTTGTAGCCCAGAAAGCCAACCTTATCTTGGGCTGCATCAAAAGAAGCGTGACCAGCAGGTCGAAGGAGGTGATCCTTCCCCTCTACTCTGCTCTTGTGAGACCTCACTTGGAGTATTGTGTGCAGTTCTGGTGTCCTCAACATAAGAAGGACATGGAACTGTTGGAACAAGTCCAGAGGAAGGCCACGAGGATGATCAGGGGGCTGGAGCACCACCCATATGAGGATAGGCTGAGAAAGTTGGGGCTGTTCAGCCTGGAGAAGAGAAGGCTGAATGGAGACCTCATAGCAGCCTTCCAGTATTTGAAGGGGGCCTACAGGGATGCTGGGGAGGGGCTCTTCATGTGGGGCTGTAGTGATAGGACAAGGGGTAACGGGTTCAAACTTAAACAGCAGAGGTTTAGATTGGATATAAGGAAGAAATTCTTTCCTGTTAGGGTGGTGAGGCACTGGAATGGGTTGCCCAGGGAGGTTGTGAATGCTCCATCCCTGGCAGTGTTCAAGGCCAGGTTGGATGAAGCCTTGGGTGATATGGTTTAGTGTGAGGTGTCCCTGCACATGGCAGGGGTGTTGGAACTGGATGATCTTAAGGTCCTTTCCAACCCTAACTATTCTATGATTCTATGATTCTATGATAGGGTGTGAAAAGTGTCCTATATTGGGCAAGGACTGGTGGAGTAAGGCCAAGCAGCTATTCCACAGTGCACAGGATGACACTTCAGGATGCAGGCCTTCCAGACTTGTATTAACTGTGAGTTTCAACACTTTGAAACATGAAGGGTGGTAAAGTGTTGCTATTTTTCTACAAGAATCTCTCTTACCTAGCATTCATTCTATTCTTTTTGTCTTATGGTCAAAGAGAAACGTGTCATGCTGTGCGCTGCTGTTTCCTATTCCTTACATCCAAAACTTAATCCAGATCCTGAGGGTTTTCAGTATGGTGAGACATGGAAAGAGGCAGTGTTATTTCAAGGCAGTAAATGTTCTCCATCATCACTAGTCAACCATGCATTTCCTGTCCAAGACTGGCTGTTAAGTACATAGTGCAAAGCAAGCCCACTTCCACACTTAGGGTCAGTTTTCCACAGCATTTCCCTTTCAGTACCTTCCAGCATGTGATAAGGCAGTGGTTGGACTCATTCTCAGCCCAGTACCATCACACTGAAGCTTCTTGTAAGGCAGAGTTTTATAAAAACCTGAGCCAAAACTCAGTCCTGCCTTTCCTTTAGAAAAAATCTCAGCCTCTCTGCTCCTTCTGGATTCTAGTGCCAGCCTCTGCTTCCCTCTGACCTGACCTATGCCAGGATCTAACATGAAAGACCATTTCTCTCCTACAGCCTGTCTGTGGCTTCCTACAGCTCATTCCCTGGTCATTTATCTTCTTGATCTGCTAATTACACAGGACCAGCTGGCCCCCAGGTCCCTGGTTGTATGGGGATATGCTGCCCATGTGGGGCAGCATACTCTCTCTGTCACAGGATTCCTGTAGTGCATGAAGCCCATGTGCTTCAGAGCCGATATTAGCATTCACAATTAAAAATGCTCTAAATAAGTTCTTTATACTCTTTCCTTTACGTATCCCAGAAGTAAGTCCACTTGGTAGTGCAGGTTTTACTTACACCAGCATCCCATGGTCTCCAGTACAGACACATGTCTTAGTAAGTAAAGGTTAAA
This sequence comes from Melopsittacus undulatus, assembly GCF_012275295.1. NCBI lineage: Eukaryota > Metazoa > Chordata > Aves > Psittaciformes > Psittaculidae > Melopsittacus > Melopsittacus undulatus. The sequence goes on along the minus strand of NC_047529.1, from coordinate 108,519,320 downwards.
GGATTAAGTCTGAATTCTTTGTGCCATGCAAAATCCATCTCTCAACTGCTCTACAGAAAGCAATAATGTAGCTTCAGAGATAACTAAGAACAGGAAGACAGAAGCAAGGGAGAAGGGAGTTTTCAGCTGAGATTTAAAATGAGGTGAAAGTCAATGAAGCAGAGAAATACAGACAAGCCTGCTCCAGATCCAGGAGGCACAGAGAAGTTTCTCATCCCACCTCTGCCAGATTGCATGGAGGGACAGAGAACAAGTGAAACTTGACAAAATTAAAGGGCATTACCTGTAAAAAACAATATAAAGAAATGCTTCTCTGCACAGGATGAAGTCAACCTGTACAATATGCTACAGAGGAAGTCATAGAGTTAAATACTAAGGCTGGATTTTGATGAGTTTGATCATTGTGTGATTATTAATAACATGCAGAGCAGTGCCAGGTAACTTAAAGGTAATCATATTTGACAGCTTCCTAGGATAAGCTATCCCCTACCACAGTCAGCAAGACATGCCAACCCTTGGAGTAAATGCTAGAACAAAATCCTGCCACTAACTGGGAGCATTACAGGGGTGTGTTGCCATCTGCAAGAAATGAGTACTGATTCCTGCTGGAGACCAGGTACTTTCCACACTGACCACTGTTTGTACTGCTTCTTGTGACCTTGGAGCTATTTGTGCTCGTCAGTTATACTGTTCCTGTTTATCTGGGCATTTAAATCTGAGCTTTTTTTCCTTTGTATAGTTAGGGAAATAGTGATGTACATCCCCATCTGCACTCTGGAGGACTACTGAAGGTCAAAGCTGGGATAACCAGCATTTACTTCATGCAGGGCTGCTGTTAACTGAGTTCAATTAAGATGAGGCTGAAAGGAAAGCAGTGGGGACTTTAAAAGCTCTCATATCTCAGCAAGCCCACCTTCATGCTCCATATGTTTTATCTGCTTGCTTCATGTACTCAGAAAACCCTGGGATACCCCCAGATGTATTCAATATATTGGGACCTTCAGTTACTGTCCACTTCCTCTCCCACCCCTGCCTTTTCTTACAGGGATCTTTGGGATGTTTCAGGAATTTAGGAGGCTGGAATGAACAGGAACAACAAAAATTACATTGATTTAATGAGTAAAAAAGTAAGCATAATTTTATGAGGGTTGCTAGGGAAGTTCCTCTGCTCCCTTTTGAACCTGCTATATTCATTAGTTACCAGGACATTCTCTGCTCACATCAAGCTTTGCATCTGCATTTGACTACCCACAAGAGGTGATGCAAGGCAGTCCTTCCTCCTGCCTGAGCCCTCCTGACATGCACAGACAGCGCTGGGCTCATCGTGAATTGTAACAGCTACATGCATCAGTAATGCCCCTCAGCACCGAATAAAAGCACAATAGTTAAAGCATTTATTCAGGAAGTGAGGGATGAGGATTCATTAGGAAGGTGCCAAACTTGAGTTTGGGTAGCAGGTACGTAAACCACTACTGTCTCTGCTGAAGCCATCTCTTGTGCAGTAAGAAGTGCAAAATCCACATGCCATCAAAAGGAAAGTGAGAGAAGCAGCAGGAGAATGAGTGGAAGAGTGCTGGGAGAGCTGGATGTTGATGGAGCAGGGGAGCAAGAATATATACTGCTGGTGTGGAGCAGGTGCAAGGGCTGAAGGATGCAAGTATTCTGCATGCATCCTCCACTGCCAGCTGGAAGCACAGGTGAGAAACACAAGGGACTTCTGTTGTGAGCTTATTTCAATTGCTGCCTCTTTGCTTCCAGAAGTAGCATGGCTAAAGGCTGCAAATCACATTGCAAATCACATTCTGGCTTGCTCTAGCTGGGCTAGACTCTAAGGAGTCTAACTCTTCACTTAAAAAGACAAAACCAATTACCAACAATCTGCTTCTGAGGACAAAAAGATCAGCTTGCTAACGAGGGACTAAGAGGAGCCCATTCCCTCTGAAAAGACAATTTCACACCATCCCACTGTTCATTTAAATGTCTCCTTTAATAGCCATCTTTCTGTCTACTAAGACTCAGAATACAATATTTATTCCACTCTACTCAGGGCTTGTCAGGCCACACCTGGAATACTGCCGAGTTTTGGTCCCCACTGTATAAAAAAAGACGTGGACAGGCTGGAAAAGGTCCACAGAAGGGCTACAAAGATGATCCAAGGTCTGGGAAGCCATGTGAGGACAGGCTGAGAGAGCTGGGTTTGTTCAGCCTGGAGAAGAGAAGGCTCAAGGCAGACCCTGTCACCATGTGCCAGTATTTAAGGGTGGCTACAAAGAAGATTGAGACTCCCTTTTTTCAAGGAGTCACATGGAAAAGATCAGGGGTAATGGGTACAAGTTACTCCTGGGGTGATTCCAATTGGACACAAGAGGAAAATTTTTTACAATGAGAACAATCAGCCATTGGAATAATCTCCCCAGCAAAGGGATGGATTCCCCAACATTCTACACTTTGAGGATCGAGTAGACATCTAGTCTAGGTCATGCTTTGCCTATAAGGGTTGGACCAGATGATTCTTGAGGTCCTTTCCAACATGGGAACCTATGATTCTATAATTCCTATTGTGAAAAGTGTGGCCCCAGGGATTTCAATAGTAATACTATTTTTATTCCATGTAACAGAAAAGGAGAAGCCCTCTAGATGGGATATGAGGAATTACAGAGTCTGAATCATATGTTCTACCATGGTCATTTGGCTTGGAAGCCATATAACAATACAAATGGAAGTCCAGAACTGAAGTTTTGGAAGAAAGAGAGGATTTTATCTATTTGTGACTTTAGTTAAGTTCTTTTACTAACTGAGCCTCTTTGGCCAGAAACAGGAGCAAAAATCATCCATGGGAGAAAATTCCCCAATGCAAAGTAACAAAACAACCATAAAAAGAGGTCTTGTTTTACGACATGCTCCATTGGTATTGCAGCATTCTGCCTATGTGGGCATATTTTCTAACACATTATGCAAAAACAAGTCAGTGAAGATGCTGAGGATTGTAATTTTCTAATTTAATTCTGCCATTTCCAGTAATGGAAAGGCATACTATGGCTATTTATCTTCATAAGTGACAGATGCATTTCATTAAAACTTCCTTAAATAATTTCTCATGGCATTTGAAGGAGGAAAATACGGAGTGAGAAGATATCTATTTTGCAAGCACACAGGCATCGATGCTTTGAGAGCTGTTAAACACGCAAATGATCTATTACATTGCATTAAAGGGGTCAAGTCAAAAGACATTTGTCTGGTGTTTTTTGAAACGTTGATGCCTGTTGAAGACATCATGAAACAATCTGACATGGACTGGTGCTGGCTAAAATATGCTAACAATGTCACCATATAGTGACATAATGAGTGCCACTTGGGAGAATCCCAAACTGAGTGCAATACTATGGCAGGCAGATGCTTCCCCTCAAGATACTGCTGAAATGCTGCCATGTAGGAGCAGAAGGATGCAGAACTGACTCTGCAGAATAATTTGGCCAAGAAGCAAACAACTTTGTACTCAGTTGGAACTGCATTTCAAGAAGCAATGTTCCAGGCCAGGTGAATATCCACCTGATTTTCTATCTGTGCCAGAGAACTGACAGTGGAGCAACCAGTCTCTTCTGAAGAAATCTTCATTTTGTGCTGATGCACTTCTAAAGGGTGGACATTCTATGTAAAGTTCCAGGTCTAGGCATGTAGGAGTTCAGGGAAGCAATGAAAACATCAGAGAAAGTAGAGCTGCAGGTGAGATCATGTAACATTTTTCTCTTGTCCTCATATTCTATACATCTTGAAGGCTTGCCACAGTTCCTAGAGGGTCAAGGAAAATTGCCAGTGCATCTAAATAATTCTCCTCACCCATTCAGTAAGCCCATATAGAAGATGAGATGGAGAAGTTTAGAGGTATCACTGTCATTCTGGCCTCTCACTCTCCCATTTCGAGTAACTTTAACTTCAGGGATTGGCAAACAGTACAGACTGACAAAGAGAGCCTTGCCCAAACTCCTGTCTCACAAGCCTAACATCCAGTCTAGCAACTGCTGCCCAACACTGCTGGCAAAAAGCCCACTGGCTTGGTGAGCTGTTGAGAAAGAATTTATCTCTAGAACAAGGAGTACTCTTCCATACACTGGTGGAATAGATGTAGAAATTGTCATGGTCTATAGACAGTGCTGTTCTTACACCAGGGTTCTCTTGTTAAGGCCCCAGAGCAGTCAAGCAAGCTGGAAGAGTGCCCTGTTGCCATCCCCCTAGGCACTGTTTGGCTCCGGCACCTTTCCCTGACTACATTTGTTCTTGGCTCACTGAGCAAATAAACCCAAGTGAATAAGCTATTCAGGCAATGCTGCCCTCTTTTTTGTTCTTGCAACCTCTTCCCACAGAACACTCACTGTACATGCTCCATTTGTTATTCTTTCCCAGTGGAGTTTGTCATGGTGAGTACTACAGCAGTGTAAATCATCACGGATTAGATAAGTGGTCTTCTTCCTACAGACTGAAGAAACACAGACTCTGACTAAAAAAAGTCACCTTCTTCATGGAAACATTAGCAAATGATCCAAACCTTGCTTCCTCCGGTGTGCTTAGAAGATGTGGTTTCCATGAGGAGACTGCTGTTAGTGCTTTTCAGATCAGACACCAGGTTCAGATAAGCATCATCCAAGGCTTGGTACAAAAGCCTATGCTTTGCGGTCAAGGTCTGCCTCCTCCCTCCAGCCAACCTGGCACCCACTATGAATGTCAGAACACCCACTGCCCAATACCCTTTGTACTACATCAGGAATCTACCTCCTTTGAAAACTCCAGCTCTAAAGGTATTTTATATTATGGTCATTCCCAAGTTACCTGAACCTGTTTCCCAGTCAGCACTGGGCCTTTCAAATATAGGACCTCAATCAGCAGCAGGAGTTCAGTAAGTTCACAAATAAGACCTACCCCTTTTCTTCCCCCACTGTTCCTGAAGTCAGTCTTTATTCATGTATTATGGTAATGCAGTATGAGAAGGTGAGGCAGAACTCCTGCAGGCCTGTTGCCTTGCTCTGTTGAGTCACGGTGGCAGGTGGCTCCAGCTGGCCCTGCCTGTTTGGGCAGAGAGGAGCAATGCAGGGGAAGTCACGCAGAGAGCGACTCAAGGGAGCAAGGCTGGCAACAGAAGCTGATGTTGTCAGCTCGTCAATAAAACCCAGCTTCAGAGCAGGCTGAGTTCTCTTACTCATGCTCTGGTGTGCAGAGCATGACTCAACACGTTCAGCACTGGAGGCCAGCCACATGGAAAGTCTTTCATCTGTAGCATTTCAGGCGGGCCGTTCCTGTCACCGCCTCTTCCTCTCCCTGGTGTATGTAGGTGATTAGGTAGGACTGACGTGCAGTGCTGCTGTGGAATGGCTTAACTGGTAGCCAAAGTTGAGGAGGGAAATAAAAATTTCCCTTGCAGCTAATCACTTGCCCCACTGTCGAACTCATCAAACTTTGAGGAAGCAATTGAAGCTATCTGCACTTGTGGAAAATGAGAAAGACAAAAGTACAGGAAATTGCTTGTTGTTTTCTTCTCAGGGCCACAGATATGATTACTCTCTTGTTGGATGAGATTCCTTTAGAAGAAACGGCTTCCAGCTAAAGGATAAAGAGACGGGTCAGATTTTGTTTAGTTGTTTTGCTTGTGTTGAAAAATCCTTTTCACGCTTCCTCTGATCCACAGAGACTATCTCAGGGCATGCAAGGGACAGCCCCTGGAAAATGAGGAGCTGTGTGGCTCAGCTGAACACAGAGCTCTACCAGCTTCACCTTTCTCAGATTAAAAGTGAGGAGGCTTAACCAGATCTTTTAGGGGATCTGAAACACACTAGAGAAAGAACATTATTGGTCAGAAATTGTTCTTATATGTAGAAATGTAACTTTGTAATAGAAATGACAGATGTGCACTCCTGCTGAGTGTTTGAAATGTCCAACAACAGGGACTTCCTTCACGATTCAGATGCGGCAAGTGCAGCAAATACAAGAAATAGACTGTCCTGAGCAATAAGGTCTCTGACTCTAAATGGACAGGCTGGACCATCCTCCCAGGAACATGAGGCCACAAGGCGGCCCAGGTTCCCTCTGAACACACCCACAGCCCCTATTTCCTGGAATGCCATTTGGAGATGCTGTAGCAACAGGGTCTCCCAAGACCAAATTCCTTAATAGGCAACCACAAGACTGGGACTGTGCAAGGAATAAGGGCTTTCTGAGAACTACTTTCATGCATTCCAGGTCAAGAATTTAGACTGTTACCTGTCTTGATCCCAATATAATTGCTGTGAATTGCCTCTCTCTTGAGTACAGGTTCATGTAGCAGTACTTAAAACTATGACCTGAAGAAGCTCAGAGTACTTTACAAACTGCCATGTACTTGAAAGGAGTCTTCTGCCAGCCCTTCTGTGGCCTCAGCAGAGCACGACAACATTGAAATGAGTGGTAATACACTAGATCAGACATTCAGGTGACATAAATCAGTGTGGAACCATGGTCCTCAAGCCATTTGTAGTTTAAAACCTACATCAGGAGGAGTAGCATGCGCAAGGGGAGAGTGTCAAAGTTCTGTTTCTCTTTTTTCTGCTTATTTCTTTTGTTATTTTATTATCATTAGCACAGACCTACAGCACTCTTTTCTATCACATTACAAGGATAAAAAAACTTCAGTCAATTTACAGTATATGATACATTAATTTGTGACTCTGCATATGATACCAACTGTAATGTTCCCATCCATGATGACAAGTAACCGAGTTAATACTGTTGGATAGTTTTTCTTCTCCAAAACTACACATTTAGTTTTTACATCTGCAGAGCAGCAAGGGAAGAACCAGCAAAGAAAATAAATCACAGAACCACAGAATCACAGAATGGTTTGGGTTGGAAGGGACCTTAAAGCTCATCCAGTTTCAACCCCTGCCATGGGCAGGGACACCTTCCAACAGATGAGGCTGCTCCAAGCCCCATCCAACCTGGCCTTGAACACTGCCAGGGATAGGGCAGCCACAGCTTCTCTGGGCACCCTGTGCCAGCACCCCAGCACCCTCAGAGGGAAGAATTTCTTCTTAATGTCTCATTTAAATCTCCACTCTGTCAGGTTAAAGCCATTCTCCCTTGTTCTGTCCCTACAGGCCCTTGTCAAAAGCCCCTCTCCAGGTTTCTTGTAGCCCCTTTAGGCACTGGAAGCTGCTCTAAGGTCTCCCTGAAGCCTTCTCTTCTCCAGGCTGAACAAGCCCAGCTCTCTCAGCCTGTCTTCAGAGCAGAGGTGCTCCAGCCCTCAGAGCATCACCACGGCCTCTTTCAGACTCACTTCAACAGCTCCATGTCCCTCTTGTGTTGTTGCCCCTAGAGCTAGATGCAGGACTGCAGGGGGGGTCTCATGAGAGTAGAGTAGAGGGGCAGAATCACCTCCATAGACCTGCTGGTCACGCTCCTTTTGACACAGGCCAGCATGTTATTATTATTTAAAAAGAATTTTCTTTTTTGTTGCATCATTTTAATATTTGAATTGAATATTTGAATTATATTTGAATATCTTAATTACTTCCACTGGAGGTGGGCCTAGACAAGCAGTGTATTCATCTAAATGCTATGGGGATGAGAGCTATGTAGTAACTGAAATATATAATCAGATACTGAAATGAAACTTTTACAAGTGTCCAAGTCATTTTACATTAAAGTGAATGATCATCTCAAAGCAGTGACAGAAGTACAGAAGTGATGAGTAGAGTTGCAGGGCAAGAAAATTAGCCTGATTTTGTTGTGATTGTTAAGATATGGTACTGATTTTAAATGTATGAGGGAAATCAAATGAATGATCATTTGGAGAGTGACAAGTTCTGACATTTTCTGATTGGCAGTAGAATGGAGAGTCCTGTGGATCTGTCAGATGGCACATGAGAAAAGGCAAAGTATGGTGGCAAACATGACATGAAGGTAGTAAGTCCCGCTTTCATTCGTACCATGAAGACTTTTGGTAGAAACCACTCTTGGATGTTCACTAGGGCACGTGAGATCAGAATTTTACACCTTTTAAGGCATGCCACTGCCTATGATGTTTTAAAGGCATCCAGGTGGATATATACACTTTGTTTCCATGATGATATACAGTGAAACAGGATAAATGCTCCATCCCTGGCAGTGTTCAAGGCCAGATTGGAGTCTTGAGTGACATGCTTTAGTATGAGGTGTCCCTGTCCATGGCAGGAGAGCTGGAACTAGATGATCTTAAGGTCCTTTCCAGCCCTAACTATTCTATGATTCTATGAAAACAGCATCTCTGAAATCTGTGCCCACTTATATCAGGTGGATCATAGAATAGTTATGATTTTATGATTACAAGAAGATTATAATAATAATTAAGATAAAAATTCATTCTAAGATTGTGATAGAAGGTCCCTCTGGATGGCATTCCTTCCCTCCAGTGTATCAACCGAATCACACAGCTTGGTGTCATCCACAAACTTGCTGAGGGTGCACTCCATCCCACTGTCCATGTCACTGACAAAGACGTTGAACAAGACTGGTCCCAACACTGATCCCTGAGGGACACCACTCGTTACTGGTCTCCAGCCAGACACTGAGCCATTAACCACAACTCTTTGTGTGCATCCATCCAGCCAGTTCTTTATCCACCGAGTGATCCACCTATCAAATTGATGTCTCTCCAATTTAGAGACAAGCATGTCATGCAGGACAGTGTTGAACACTTTGCACAGCTCCACGTAGACGACATCAACTGCTCCACCCTGTCCATCAGTTCCGTAGCCTCATCTTAGAAGGCCACCAAATTGGTGAGGCAGGATTTCCCCTTAGCAAAGCCATGCTGGCTGTCACCAAGCACCTTGTTGTTTTTCATGTGCCCTAGCATGCCTTCCAGGAGAATCTGCTCCAAGATTTTGCCAGGCACAGAGGTGAGACTGACTGGTCTGTAATTCCCCAGATCATCCATTTTCCCCTTCTTCAAAATGGGGGTTATATTTCCCTTTTTCCAGTTATTGGGAACTTTACCTGACTGCCATGATTTTTCAAATATGCTGGACAGTGGCTTAGCAACTTTATTTGCCAGCTCCTTCAAGACACGCGGATGAATTTCATCAGGTCCCATGGACTTGTGCATATTCAGATGGTCTCGAACCAAATCTTCTACAGTGGGCCTAAGGTCTTGATTCTCACAGTCCCTGCATCTGCCTTCCAAGACTTGGGCAGTGTAGTTGGAGCATTTGCCAGTGAAGACTGAGGCAAAGAAGTCATTGAGAACCTCAGCCTTCTCCAAATCCAGGGTAGCCAGCTCTGATAGCTTCTGGAGAAGGCCCAAGTTGTCCCTAATCTGTCTTTTATTCGCAATGTACCTATAGAATCCCTTCATGTTGTCTTTCACACCCCTAGCCAAGTTTAATTCTAACTGGGCCTTATCTTTCCTAACCTGGTCCCTAGCTTCCTGGACAACATTCCTGTATTCTTCCCAGGCCACCTGTCCTTGCTTCCACTTTTTATAAGCCTCTTTTTTCCCTCTAAGTTTCCTCAGCAACTCCTTATACATCCATGGAGGTTTCCTGGTCCTCCTGCTGTACTTCTTTCTAGAATGTCTGGTTCTGATTCTGGCTTTTATTTCTTTCTTCATTTACCTACTATCTTTCTTTTTATGATGTTCATTATATATAATTGAAAGAGTTAAGGTTTTTGTTTTCACCTCAGGGCCCATTTTTAAAAGTCACTGTCTCATTCACTGCCCTTGCCCTCCCTATACCTTCTTCCTCTGTTAAATCAGACTTCATTTTTCCTCCAATTGCTCTGCACAACCTTGCATTCTGCATATTGACCTTTGATATGCTGCCATTTGGATCACCAGCTCTAGCCATTACATTAGCAACACACAATTACACCCTCAAGGTAGATTCAAGTGCAAGATTCTACCTCTACCTTAATGAATCTAAAGATGCTGATGTATGTTTGAAGTATGTTTTCAGCTCACATACTAGAGGAGGAGGATTCTGCAGAGACTTGAAACCATGGGTAGTGATGGGAGCATTTTCCAAATGTTTCTGTTCCAGCAGAGTGCCCTCTCTCTGTGTGGTGCTGCTCTCTGCAGTGCTCAAGCATTGTGTTTTTTCCTAGAGGTTATTGCCAAAGCTCTACCCAGTTGTCACAGGGGGACTGTCACATCTAGTGAACTCAGAAGGGGAGCTCTTGCTTGGTATGAGGACATGGCACTTTCAAAAGAAGTGCTCTTGGTGACTTATTTGATCCATTTTGCCTTTGGCATGAACCACCATCCTGATATGCTGTAGTCTGGTGACAGCTGATTGCTGGTTTGGGTGTGTGGTGCCACCATTAAAGTACTTTATTCTACATATATTTTCTTGTGAACAAGCAACATCAGAACTGAGGCAACTCTGGCCTCCCTCCCACTGACAATGAAAGATGTCAAACATGGCATATGAAAGAACGTGCCCCATGGCTGTGTGAGTAACAAACACACAGCTATATGGGCATGATCTGATGTTTTCTTTATTGTCTTGCAGTTGCCATAAGTTGAGCAATATATGAAGTGGTGGTTTTCAATCAATTGAGGGTGTTGTCTGTCCAGTTATCATTAATAAAATCTGCTCATTGCTTCCAGATCACTGAGAATGAACTGCCTCTCTCCCTTCTCAGAGGACTTCTGCTGTGAAAGAACTAAAGAAAAGGAACATAGTGAGGCTATCCTGTAACATCTCTGTGTAGAAAGAAGTATCAGTCTCCATAGTGTCTCTCAAGGTCCCTGCTGGGCATGTGACACAAACTGTGACACTTGGCTTAGAGCAGAGATTCAGCACAGGCTCTAATATCATCAATTCATGTCTCTATAATTCATCAAAATAACCATCAGATATTATTGTACATAAAGGCATGCTATTGCTCTTCTCATATTCTTTAGTACATTGATTTTGCAAATGGGGCCTCCTCCAACTTGCAGAAGTCTTGCTTTAGGTTTGTGATTCTAAAATCTCTGTTATAAAAATCTGTGGCACAAGTGGTCAGTCCAGTTGCCTGTTTAATTAACAAGTTCAAAAGAGATGAGGAAAAGCAACCACTTCTGAAAGATTCCAGAAGGAAAAGTGAAGCAGCAGTGAAGCTGCTCCCTCCAGCATAACCTCCTCTAGGTTATGCCAACGTTTGATGTTATGACTTCAGTAAAATCCAAAGTGAAGAGATGGAATGAGTAAATGTGTGGAAAAAACAAAAGAGAATTTAATCTCCTTTTTCACTCATTACAGCAAGGCTTATTCAAACCTTGTCACTTGCATAGAAGAGTTTCTTCACCAAGATCTTCCTGAGAAAGTCAATGACTGCCTTGGTGGATCAGCCCCTGGCCCCACTGGCAAACACATGCAGCCTCCCAGCCCAGGCAGGTGTCCTCAGCGCCAGTGCTGCCTGATAAGAGACTTTCAAGGGAGAGGGAACTTCAAACATGCAAAGCGTTTTTGCTGGGCTTAAAAAAATTGACTGCAATAAGAACTAGGCTCACAACATGGTTCTCTCAGGTTAAACATGACTCTGGAAATGAGAGAATGTGGCATTTCTTTGTATAATGTGCAGAAAGATAGCTGTCTCACAGATACTTGGAAGGGTAGGTCAATATTCATCACCCAACGATTTAAATCCAATTAATTCACCTGCTTTTTTTCCCAATACATGAGACAAACTTGCTTGCTTTACAAAAAACTGGGCAACAAAACAAGACGCAGCTGAGGGTTTCTAGATATTTTTATCCCACTGCTACCAGACCCTTTTCCATCTCCTTTGCCTGCAGGGTTGCAATGCCACATAGGCAGCAACACTGCTGCTGGTACAGGTTCTCCACAGCTCCCCTCCCTCCAGCTTGTGGTATACTGCTCTAGCTTCATCCTTGCAGCCAACCTTAACAGCCAAGCCAACAACAAATCTGGGATGAAGAGTATTTGCAGAGACAACGTTGTCTTGTCTGACATTGTCAAGACATAACCTAGGCTATTAGAGAAGTCTGGATGCATCTGGGACAATCATTGGTGACTGGCAGAAAGGAAAAAAAAATCAAAGAATGAGGGAAAATTGTTGCTTTTCATTTTGTCATTTACTAATATAAATCCTTTTATTTCTTATCCCACAGGATCTTTCAAGGGCAAATGCAGTCACACTTCTGAAGCTCAAAACTAAAGCCTCTTGCTCAGATTTCACACTGCACCAATTCAGCCAGATACAGATTTTCCTACTTTACCCATGCTTTTGCAGAACAGAGAACAAACTGTTTGCACAGCTCAACCATTAGAATATGCTTCCACTTTTAGCCTGCTCAAGAAGCAGGTGCTGCTGGAAAGTACAGTGTTCACAACCAGCACACGTTCCCAAGGGTAGCAGAAAAATATAAAATAAAAATATTTATGCAACAGTTGAAGAATGGGCTGTGAGCTCTCAACATATAAATCTGGTTCCAGTGGGATAAGCAATTTTTCATACGCTTTGGCAAATTTTAGCCTAATTAAAAGAACAAGTAGGTAACTCCTGATAGTACATGTGGATAAATTAGAGCAATAACCTAGTCATCCATTCCGAACATATGTAGAAATTTATGAGGACTTTGATGAGGTGCAGATGGGCCCCTTACAGCAAAGAGCATAATGTTTCTGGAGGACTCAGGATTAGAAACTTACATGTTCCATGAATATTTGTAACTCGGGACCAGTTTTGTTCAGTTGCATGAAGAGGCATGCAGAGCAGCATCACACGTGCTGCTGTTGGAGCTGTTGGAACAAGTCCAGAGGAAGCCACAAGGATGATCAGGGAACTAGAGCACCTCCCATATGAGGACATGCTGAGAAAGTTGGGGCTGTTCAGCCTGGAGAAGAGAAGGCTGCGTGGAGATCTCATAGCAGCCTTCCAGTATCTGAAGATGGCCTATAAGGATGCCGGGGAGGGACTGTTCATTAGGGACTGTAAGTGACAGGACAAGGGAGAATGGGTTTAAACTGAAACACGGGAAGTTTGGGCGGCATATAATGAAGAAGTTCTTTACTGTGCAAGTTGGTGAGGCACTGGCACAGGTTATCCAGAGAAATGGTAAATGCTCCATCCCTCGCAGTGTTCAAGACCAGGCTGGACAGAGCCTTGGGTGACATGGTCTAGTGTCAGGCGTTCCTGTCCACAGCAGGGGACTGGAACTGTGTGATCAGAAAGTCCTTTGCAACCCAAACCATTCTATGATTCTATGATTAATCCGCTGTGCTCTGCTGACATGTTTTTCTTTCACCTCCTGCAAACTGACCTCTATCTGGCTCCACTCCTCAGGCTTCAATATTGTCTGCTGAAAAGGGTCTGGGAATGTCAGTAGCATTATCTTAATGTGAAGATTCCCCTTAATATCAGCAAAAGCTGTGAGCTGTGATCTGCTCATTGATGCAGCAGTTTCTGAGATTCTGGTGTCACACAAGCCTTGACTGTTCAGCACTCTCTGTGTCTATGTGGAGAATCATGGTTCTTTGAAGAACACCTTTGCTGGGAACCTTGGGGATTTTGGTTGGATTCCTATTCAAATCTATCTGTGAACTATCCTACAGTTCTGGTAGAAAAATATATTCCCTCATCACCCTGAATCTCAGCTAAGAACATTGTCTAGTGAAAGCCTTCACTTCACTTCCATGGGTGCCCACCTTCTGTTATCCTTTAATACACAAGGTCTGGCTGTTTCCCTCTGATGATACAAAAGAGGGTGTAGGGCTGTCAAACAAAAGAACAAGCTGAACTGAAAAGCCCATTCTTCTCTAACTACAAGTTTGCACCTTTCTGACTCACATTCTGTCCTCTCCCTTCCCTCCTCCTTAAGTGCACTTTAACTGTTGGAAGAGGAAAAATCCATGTTGGACCCCAGGAGCTGGGCACTGTCTGACATCTTCACATCAATAAACTGTCAATGACTGCTATTGCTTGCTGATGTTTGATCCCAGGCCTCCCACACATGGCAAGATACAGGAGAGGAGGCTCAGTGCCTTGGAGGCCAGAATGGTGAGAAATACAAATTCCTGATGAGAGCGCAGGAGATATGAGTCAGACATGAGCAAGACTCAAATTACTGTGCACAAAACACCATCTGAGCAATAGCTGCTTCACGATGGCCAGAGAGTCACTACAGCTTTTGTATTAAAACAACTAACACCTCCATTTTCCAGGATCCAGAGTAATATTGTGCTAGCCAATAATTTGCATTCTGGCCTTGGTAAAAATCACCATTAGTTTTGTTGTCTATAGCCTTGAAAATTGGCACACTTCTCAAAAAAAATCACTTGTGGTTTCAATTAGTGAAACAATCCTACTTCCTGCTTAACACATCAACTTTCACTTTGAAATCTCATAATGATCCTCAATGTATCTTGCTGAATGTGTAGGGAAATTGAGGCAGCACCTCTGCGTTTCACACTCTGAGCACACAACCTCTACTTCAGCCTCTGAAGAATGCTGCTGGTTTGCCTGTACACAGTAGAGACACAGAGGTCTTTGCACAGATTGAATTTAGACATTTACAACACCTGTTCCCTTCTCTAGCAATACTCATAGGTAGCTTTACATGTGGCAGCCGGATGGACAAGTCCCTTGTTTATACTACATTGAATGAGTTGCCTTTGCTCTTCCAGTAACTCCATTTGAGACATGATTAGACTTCATAATATGTCAAAAAGAAACTATGAAATGAAATCACTGAAGTACCATATGCCATACTCTGCCTAGGCACAGCTAGAGTAAGTTAAATTCACTATTGCAGCTGCCAGAGTGAATTTGCTTGCTTTTATTGGTATATGACTCAGCTTTAATATTTTTCTAAGACAGTTCTTGCTAATTCTGTGGACAAAGAAGTAATATTAGTAACACAGAAGAGTTGGTCGATTCCTTCCAACCAGCCTAATAATCCTATTGTGGGTATAAAGGGAGGCAAAACAGGAGTCAGAGCATCTAAATTTTCTTCTTTAGAATGGAATACTCCTAACCTTTCTGCCCTCGACAAATTTTCTCATTAGTGAGAGAAAGCACTATTCAGGGAGTAATGTACAAAAGCTGAAAGTACTAAGTTCCTATCCTAGACTGGAATATTGCCTGTGGTGAAATTCAGTAGCTCCTCCTCCAGCCTCAATTTCTTGGATCACAAAATACGGATGTTTCCCTACAACATGTATGCAGAAAGGCCTTACTAAACTTTCAGTAAAGTAACTGGCGGTTCTATGTTGAGAATATGAATGCAAAATTAGATGCTGCTAATTTATACATGTTCCTGATAATCAGATGTGGAATATTCCCCAATCCCCAAATAATCAGTCTTGCACTAGTGGAAGAAGACTCCTGAAGCTTCTGGAATGAAAAGGGAAAGAAAGAAATAAAGAAAGAGGAAAGGAGAAGAAAGGATGGATGGGCTCCTTAGATGTCGGTTGTACAGATGACCTTAATTCTCACATTTGCTAACCTCACATTCATGTGACATTGCACATCAGCAATGTGAATGGCTTCTTGTGAATAGGAGTCTTATTTATTGCTGCTGATTTTCTTTTCCTTTAAGAAACAAAGCTCTGTTACTGCTGCTGGTATTATTGGTCTGTTCTCTCCATTTTGTTTCAGCTTTGAACTAAATCCAATCACCACTTCTTCCTTGTGAAGTGATACAGAGCACTGTGCTTTGGTTCACAGGACTGCAAAGCATCATTTGGTCCTTTTTAGCTACAGCCATACAAAACAACAGGAGCTGCCTTTGCCACAACTAGTGGGTTCTGTAGATACCTCAAAACAAGCCATTAATGAAATATCTGTGACATATATTTGTGATACCATTTCAAGCATGAGTGTTTCCATTTCTGTATGCTAACCCCTATTCCCACCTCCCACAATTTCACATCAGGCCCTGACACTATCACTCCCATCATGAGGGGCTGTGAGCTGGGTATGTCTATTAGACAGAGTTAATTCCTTTCAAGCTCCTTCTGTGCATGGCTGTGACTGACAGAGACGAGTGCTGTTTCCAAGTGTCAGCGGAGCATGACCTCGAGTTAATACACAGAATGATGAAAGAGAAAGATTCATTCAGCATGTGAACGTTATGCTGAGATTAGCCAGAAGTACTGAGCACATACAAATTGCTGTTTTGTGAGCACAGCGCTTGGCGGAGTTTTTAAATATTCCAGCTATTCTAAGCCATCATCCTCAAGGCTTGGGCAACTAAAAAAAGAGGAGAATCAAAATAGCATTTCCAATCCAAATGCCATTGTTTTAGATAAGAGATTTGGACCTGGGTGCTTCAAGCAATACATGACCTCCTGGCAGCTGCAGCCCTTAGTGTGATGTGAAAGGACTTGCAGCGACATGCACAGAACTGTTTGTAAACCTCAGAGAAGGGACCACAAAGGTATGTAGACTTTTAGTTGGAGATGTCAGTTTAACTTCAGCCTGGCCAGGAGCAATCAGAAGTTATGAGGACCTCCACAGTCTGTCTGTCTGCTTGCGCTGATTGCTCTCATTTCAGTTGCCTGTGGACATAAGCTTGTATTCCAGATGCCATCTCTACATCTGGTGCTAGCAGAGCAGCCAGGGGCCACACAGGCCATGGTAGATGACCTCTCACACAAGCAGGTCTGTCTGGAGCTAAGTCTGTCTGTCTGGAGGCACTGCCTGCATTAGAGTTCAGGAGTAAACCTTACCTGTAGTTGGCTAAAACTTTAGAAGGTTGGGGAAAATCCCAGAAGAATACCACTGATATGTTTTGTGATTTCTCCCCAGCTATATAGTTGGTCCTTTTTTAGAATTTAAAAAACAACAGAACTGTTAGAGGGATTGGAAGAAATACAGTTCCCCTCCTTCCTCTGACTCTCACTAGTTCTAGCTGTAACTATCACCAGAGGCAGGATTGCAGAGAAAATATCAAATCTCTTTCTGTCTGTGCTTCCTATTGTTGACTTTGGCAACTACATCCATTTCAGGTCAGATTCTATCATACAGTGCTGCTCTGAAAGCAGCAGACATTTGGAGCAGACAATAAATGCAGAATTTAGAGTATAATAACTTCAGTAATTTCGGTGCAAAGCATCATCTGTTCACCTCTCCTCACTCACTGCCTATCTCCTTCATGCATGGTTCTTTTGCCTTTGTATCTGACCCTGTGCTCAAAAACCTCTACATCATCTGCTTCTCTTGCAGTTGTAACTGAGTGAGCTGCTTCTATTTCCATTATCACCTATCAGTTAATTTGAATCCTTTAAAATAGCAAGATCTAAAGTGTTCCTGTCTTACAGTTGATCAAACCCTAAGACAATGCTTACTACCTTTTTCTCTTGCCCTCTTCTACCTCCCTTTTTGCAGCTGCCTCAGGGAAAAAGACATACCAAAATCTGCTTCAGAGCACAGTAAACACCTCCTTTTGTGGAGGCAGCAATATCTATCCTGAGGCTGCTGCAGCCCATTAAATCTAACACACACAGATCTCAGGGCTTCTTTCTGTTAATAAACTTTGCTTTTTTGTTTCTAACCAGCAGCAGTAGCTCTTAAGAAAAAGACAGATTTTGCTGAAGCCTATTGCTTATTTAAGAGTCATTTCACAAGCAGATACATTTTAGACTACCAAATTATTGGCAACACTTCCGTGCAACATCTGTTTCTCCCTCAGCAGCCCCATCATGTGCTGACCCAGCCCAGAGCTGTTTAGTCTAAAAGACACTGACTGCAGCTCAAGCTGATAGAAAAAAGTACTGCAGCTGATATTGGGCAGTCTGTCATTCTCTATTTGCTTTTCCTCTCTTTGTTTAAGTGGTCTGTCCTCTCACATGTTTTTTCTCTGCTTTTCATGTGGGTCACTTACCCTGCTAAGCAGTAACAAGGAAAAGACATCTGTATTAACAGTTATGCAGAGTTATATACTACATATTTATACACTACTGCTTGTCAAGCACTTGTTCTGATGATGTGCTTTCATTCACTTGCTGTTGTGGGCAAAAGCCTATGTCATTTGTTTGCAAGCACACACACACACACACACACAGAAGACTCGTGCTTGCTGCTGAAGGGGTGGGTTAGTTAAACTGCCAGTGACCAGTGGAGTTAAGTCAGCAGTACAAAACTACAGTTAAAAGAAAGAAAGGCAGCATTTCCTAGGGAGCTCTGCATCTTGCAGGGGAGCCTCTTAAAAGCCTTGCCAATACTGGGAGTGCTGTGTAGGCCATTGCTACTAAACGGTGCAAATGGGAGAACTGCAGCAATCTTTCCATCTTTCCACAGCGTCAAGACTGGAAAATACATAGAGGCTGCGCTAGAGACCTGGTAAACTAGACTTGCTCTGCCACCTCCTGGCTAATTTCAAGCAGATACCAACACGATTTAACATATTAAACAGCCTGCTTTGTATCTTTCTTTCTTTCAGGTTATGGGGCTGATGACTGAGATGGCCAAGCTTTAACCTAGCCCTGGAGAGTATATGCACAATGAATGGAGACATAGACAATGCCTTTTGGACCTTATATAGGACAGAAAAGCTTCGCTGTGACCTTACACTGCATTCTAAACATGTTCTAAAATACAGTGAAAACATCATTTGAATTCTTTCTATGCCTGCTTACCATACAAATGTTTCCCATTAGAGGAGTTCTCACCTTAGAGGGGAGGGAGGTCACTGCCTCTAGAAGTATCCCCGATGCTGTAGTTGTCAAGACTTTATCCTCCCAGCTGTTCAGGAATTCCCTGCTTTACTCCTCTGTGGAAAGGAAGCTCTGTAAGCATACAAAAAAGGACTATATACTAGTTTGTTTTGTAACATGGGACTATCATATGGAAAAAAGCCTCTAAGTTAATATTCTTCTTCCCTTCTTAGCTTGCAGTGTCTAGCAAAATTTCCTACTAATGCTGGTGCAGGGATGGAGATTGATATTGACTTCCATCACTGTACAGGATTCTGACTTTACTGCTCCATAAACTGCTCCAAGAGAATAATAACAATATGATGTCATGATTTATAAGCACAATATAGTTTTTTACATTTTAATACAGTTTCAAGTAGTATTTGCTTACACAGTTTCCTTTTACTTGAACTTCTCAATAAAAAGTCATAGAAATTCTCAAGGAGATTGTAAGCCTAAGGACATATAACCTTTGGCAATAGAAGTCCACAGCTGAAGAGGGAACGTAGGTTTTGAGCTCCTGTTGCTCCAAGTCTCCCCTTCAGTCATCAGTTTACACCACCACCCCCCCTTATTCCATATTAATTAAAGACTTTGATAGCCCACTGGGTGACATTACCCTTTAGAAGGATTTTTCACAACATGTAAACCTAGATCAAAGCAGCAGTGGCTGCATTTGAAACCCACATTATCTTTGCTCTGCAGCTGAGTAACAGCAAGTTCACCTGGCATAAGCACATTCTTTCCTAGATTTTACATGTGTCTGAAGAAGTGATGTATTTTTAATGAGATTTATTTTCCTAACAGGAATTGCATTGATAATCTGCATTAAAGATAAGCTAAACGAGCTGTTCAAGAACAGAACTAGCTTTCTCACATTTGTTTCCTTTAATTAATCCATATAGTACGTTAATTTTAGATTAAGCCCTGCCTTACAGCATCTAAGGGATCAAAGTCAGCCTTCCATAGAATCTGTGATCACTTCATTTTCCTCCTGTCTGTTAACCCTTTGAAGACATAGCTCAGAGAGAAAAATTAACAGTGCATTTTGCTTTAATGTTCTACTATATAAATACAGTAACTTTTTGTTTCTATTTTGTCTCAAGTGAAATGGCAAATGTTAAAATTGTCAGATGAACAGAAATTTGTATGTCCAGACAAATTTACTTTAGGTACCCAGTAATTTATTAGAATTATCAAGCCACTTGCCATGTTAATAGAAAATAAATGATATTATACAAAACCCTAGTGACCTTCAAATGGAACTGAAACCTTTTAGGTTCCCAGTACAGATCTCTACCACATGTGCTAATAAGTAATTGGTAGCACTAGACATCTGTTATCATCCATAGGGATCAGTTGCATGAAGGTGAAATTCAATCAACAAACTTGGGGGTTGTAGGATACATACTTCATCACTAGATAATACAGATATCTGCCAGCAAACAAACATGGAGACTGTAGAAAGACTTGGATTGTTTCAATGCTGGCTAAGACAGAACAGACATGGGTCTGTATAAATACTGGTTCTGCTTTCTCACTGCTTATTCTCCTTCCTCACAGCTCCTTACTTCCTGTAATACCTAGTCATAGTGCAGTGTCCTGCCCTTTTTACCTGGTTTACCTTCGTGCTCCACGCCCCTCATCCTGCAGTGCTCTGCTCTCCACAGGAGAAGCTGCCAGCTACGGGTTGCAGCATGAAACTGCTCACAGGCAGATGAGCTGGCAGGGAGAAGCTGGAGGATGCTCACTGCAGATGTCTCCAGCCAGAAATTTAGCTGCCAAACTCTAACAAGCTTCTGCTGAGGGTGTCCAAATTAAAATTAGTCAGAGTTTATGATCTGGCTGAAATGTGTCTTCCTGGAGACAGTGAAACAGTCTTACTTGATACTAAAAATACCTTTTTCTATAAAGCCTGAAAGAAGTTAAGAGCTCCAAGTCAGAGTATTGTAAGGTTTTTGACCAGTTCAACATACCTGCCATACTCTCATTTTATGTATGGTTGTGTGTGTATGGTTTAACAATGTTAGCTAAAATTTTTAAAAGTCCAGCTGACATGAGCTATAGAGAAAGGGTGTCTAGAAAGTGCTATAAAACATTTCAGATACCTCTGCGAGATCTGCCTTCTATCACAGTACCATAGAGCCTAATCACATTCATTGCAGCAATGGAAACGTTTCCCTTATCCTCAGTCCCAGAGCATGAAGCACAGGAGAGGCATCTCAAACCTCTTTCTCAACTCCAACAGTCACACCAGAAAACAATTAAGGAACAAAGCACAGCATACACCTTACCCAAAGGACGTAAAGCCTAGGCCTGGACACAGACTTGGAATGGGGAGTCTCTCTGCTGTTAAAATGTACACACAGTCTGGCACATGTGTGGTCTGGGTCAGCTAACTCTCTTCCAGACAACGCCTGTGCATGGTTTCGGAGCTGACAAAAGCTACAGAGTATTCCTAATAGGCAGTCTGGGTACAGACACCTTGTTTTGGAGACTGTGTGCATTTAACTCCTCGCCAGGAATTTACTAGTTTGTTTACTACCTTGCTTGTTTACTGGTAGCTTGCTTCCTACCTTGCCAGTGTGTTTACTAGCAGAGACATTCATACAAGCTCATAACTCCAAAAAATGACTGTGAACAGCCAAGGAGATGGTGTGACTGTAGCTTACTCCCCACTTACTTCCCCTTCCATTTACCATAAAAGAAATAGTCCAGTGGTACTCAGGTTGTTAAACTTGACAAGTAAGGCAGTTAAACCACCTATTTGGGACAAGAGTTTCTAAAATTACAGCAAAAGAATCAGGAGGAAGGTCATCCTTATACCCATAGCAACAGACCAAAAAGATAGCATATCAAGCACATTTTGGCAGGAGATAAAGCCAAGGATCATTACTTGGATGATTCAATAAATGTCATTAACTCTATTTTTTTCTCACTTTAGGACATCTTAGCAAAATGCTAAGAACTATTTATGAGGAAAAGGTTACAGAAGCTGACAGACAGGAGCACATAAGGTCACAAGAGCTTGAACTTGAGGAACATTATCTGCCAAATTAAAGAGGAAAAAAAAAAGAGCTTTTGGAGCTAGTGAGGAAAGATCAAAAAGAACTAACATGGAAAAGTAACAACTGCAAAGGTAAGAATGACAGAAAATGGTTTAAATTATGTGCAAGAGACCAAGCATCGTAATAGGAGCAACAGTTAGAAACACGAACATTCTACAATGATCCAAAACACAGGGAAAGTGCAGGCAGAACATCAAGGAACCTTTACAAATACATAAAGAATCATATATATGGGAGAGAAGTGAAGAAAATACTTAAAACAGTGTCATCCAGAAATTAAGATCAGTGAGTTCCAGACCAGAGGGAAACTTTAAAGCTAGATTTTGAAAAGCAAATATGATTCAGTCCATCATCCTTCCTCTGAATCCAGTGACACAAGTGGTGCTCAAGCCTTGTGAACCTGTAAAGAGGAAGATAAACAACCCTATCCCTGATGATAATTTAAAGCAGATGACTAAGAAGGAAGGAAAAAGAGAACCACTTCTCTGGCACCATCAGTCACAAAACAGTCAGGCCTAGCTCAAGGCTGCAAAACTTGGAGAATCTGCCAAGCACAGAAAAATAGACCAAATAGTTCTTATAACAAATACTGCAGCCCTTTGCAAGTAGTAGAGTTTTAAGGCTTATTGCAGAAGGAACAGTATTAGTAAAATTGGGGGAGTCAGGAGAAAAGTGTTCAACAAAGAAAGATGCTGTTCTGAGAACAGAAGCACGACCATAGTCCTATGTTTAGGTCATTCAGTTAAGTCAGCTGTGTGGATTAACCTTGCAGGGGGGTGATGTGAGCCTGCAGCCACCCCCAAGAACTGATACTGTGCTGAAATGCAAATCTTGAAGAGCAATTATGCAAAAGCTCTTACTAGGCAAGTTTGGGGGGGAAACCTTAAAAATAAATTGTAAAGAACGGAGTGGCCAGAAATGAGGCAGCACTGTGTGGAATATCAATTGCTATGCCAGGGGAAGAAACGAAAGGAATGTGCTAAGAATGTCAACTATGACCCTGCTGTGAAACATTTGAGTTACCCCAAGCATGGAGTGGTGAGCACTGTAAGCCAACAGCATATGCATCCAGCCCTTTGTACAGCAAAAGAGAAAACCTGGGCAATACAGATGCATGGTCCAGGCCTGAGAACACCCTCACCTGCAGGACAGAGCAGGGTTACTTCCAGAACATGTCTCAGAGTTTCAATCTCACAGCTACACAGTGTACTATTAAAACCAAATGGGGCATCCTGCCTCCCTGATTTGGTTTAGGAATAAAGAGAAAACCCTCTCTTCAGACCTCTTTAGTAAATCTGGATTAGGTGAAATTAATTCCTAGCTACAGGCAGAGGGCTTTTGTGGATTTCTGCACATACAGAAAACTGAGACCCAGAACCTCTTGTAATATGCAGGCAGTGACTGATCAGCTTCCTGACATTTTTTTTTCCTCAGGATAAAATAAGCATGCTTGTTTGTTAAGTCCTACAGCAGTGTGACTTCTTGCAATGACCAAACAATCCCAGATTCCTTTCTGAACCTTGATTTACCCAAAGGAGGATTACAACCTTTACAATTGCCTCATTTTCACAATTTACACAGACCAATTTTTGGAGTAGATAAGCACACTCAAAAGATGCTGCAACGTAAGCCATTTGGCCATTATCCCTGACAGAAGACAGAAACAGAGATCAGTAAGCCCCTTCCTTTCACCTATGCTCAATATTCCCCATGTTCAAGCTCAAGGAGTGGTGGTCTGGTGACCTCCCAGCACCAGTATTAACAGCAGCCAGGACAACAATATCAGCCCAGCTGCTTTCTGGCCTGAAGAATTAATAAATCAAGAGAGAAGAGCAACAGTCTTGTCTCTGACCAATTGCTGCTGGTTTAGAAGACGGTCCCTTGAGACAGGGTGACATGACAATTCTGACAGGCTGCATGTGATCCCAGCCTTGCTCTATGTGTTTCAAAAGCATAATTCAAACTTGTTTTCACAGTTTCAGCCATGCGGCCTCTCTGCAGTAGTGCACTAGTAAGGGGAGAGTGCAATCACATACTGCATACACAAACAGGGACCAGGAAACATGGTAACTGCATGTTCTGTTGATCCCTGGGATTAAAGGACCTGCCTAATCTCCAGCACCTCTGTATTGCATTTGGGAAGCAGAGGAAATAGTGCTCTCCTTTGAAGAACATTTTGACTGCAGTGGAGTTAAGAGAGACACTGCTGCTATAGCCAAATAGATGCAAACCTCCTTCCCAGTGCTGGATTGATGCAATGCAAATATACAGTTTTAAACTCTGTAATCTCATGAACTAGCACATACAGGATTAGAGGCACCACCTTAACTCTGCTCCCTTGTGTGTACCACAACACATCTCTGATGACATGATTATATATTGCTTCTAAAATAATGTAATATTAGGCAGTTTTGTTCTACAGCCTTATTTATTACTTCTGAGTCTGTTGTCTCTATTTAATCTTTTCCTGCCTGGAAGAACATCACTCCATCAGTGAATCATCATCTCCAGAGAGGAAATGAAATAGAGCCACGTTCATAATATACAGCAAATCGCTGTCTTAACACTCAGTTAATGTTCCACAGTGGATTAAGAATTATTGTCCTAGTATTTCAGCTTAGTCCAGATTTAGCGCCCCAGTGGAAGAATTAAGGAGTAGATGAAACAGTGCATGTAAAGCTAGTTTCCAGATCAATAGAGGAGGATGTTGTTACCACAGTCACAAAAGCAGGTACATAAAAATCAAGGAATCACAAAGTGGTTCCCTTTTCACAAAAGCCTGAATAAGAGAAAAATGCATTTGGATACCACAAGAGATTTCAGTGGTATTGCTGGAAAGCAAACAAAGATAAACAAAAGGATTTTAATGAGTGCAACTGCAGATAGAAATATGACTAGTGCCTCCACGGTTCATGTGTTATGTATCATCCAGTTAGATACTGCCTGGACCGGTTACAGAAGAGACTTTACAGCAGTCAACATACGTCCTAAATCTTTACTCACAAAAGGTTCCCCTGAGAGGTGAGGTCATCAGTGAGGGTCTAAATCTGAAAGGGATTTTCTCTCAAATTCCTCTACCCAAGGAATATTCCTGCCACTGCTCTTCCTTTCTCTTCTTTGCTTCTGATGTGCTCTTGCAGGTTTGTGATGACTAATGGTTGTTGAACTGTGTTTTCTGACAGGATCTGAACTATAAAATCCAGGAAGAAATGCCCCCTTGGAGCTTCATATGATACTCACTCTTCCTGAAGCTTCAAATATCAGCTGTGCAACTGTGAGCTCACACATCTGACTCACCACTTCTAATCTATTTCCCTCACCTCAGCTTTGCTTTGGCAACATTGCCACCCCCACGTCTCTTGCTCACTGAACACCAAGCAAATTAAATCCTCATCTTTCTCTTTGGCTGCCTCCTCTTGTTTTCTTTATTTTTTGTAACTAAGATGCTGTCATGTCCCTTTTCCTTCAGATAAGTAGCCAGACAGATCCAGTTGCTCTCCATACTCTTTTGCGCGTTAGTCTATACCTAAAACCCAGTGACACTTCTTCTGCAATGTTTCTAAGAGCCGGGACAGGTCATGCTCTTCCCCACTTTTACCTTATCTTCTGACTGACATTATCCCCCACATTGTGACCTCTCTGATACTACACCCAATGCAGAGCACAGCTTCTAGATAACCTTATGCCATGCATAATGATAGTAGCATTAATACTTACTTTTCCCTCCTTGTCCTGATTTTCCCACTACAGCATTGTTTTTACACATCTCTGCTTTCCACAGTGCCATTATCAACCTGCTTATCTGCTTCTGACATTTACTTTGCTTTTCTCCCCTCCACTCTGACAACAGTGCTGACTCTGAGCACTAACTATGACTTGTTTGTGTCTCTATCCTCTTCCTTTCTCTCATGCTGACATAAGTGAGTGGGTTTTTTGACCCAGCAGATCAGTGATTCTCCATTTGCCAGTAGAGCTGTCATTGTCTCAGGAGCTATGCACAATGACATGTTATCACCTCCTCTTCCTTCAAATGCCTCTTCAAAATGTATTTCCCTTTAAGACAGACATGATAAAACCATTATAACCAAAATACACAAGGCTTGCTTAAGGGAACTACAACCATGCTCTTCTTTGTGTTACTAAGAAAAACTCCATTCAGTAACAGAAAGGGAGATGACAAATGGTGTTACTGACCATGTCATGATAAGGTTTTAAGCTCCTTCTGTATTCTTTGTCTCTTCACTGAACTATATGATGTCTACACTGAATTATACAGTTGAACACACCAATATGAGCTCCATTACCATCAGCCATTTCCCAGAGCCATTCCTGGGAGGAACACATGGGGCTGGTGGTTCTACTGGTGGTTCCAATACATAACACATTTTCCACTGATGCTGTTCAAGCTAAGCACTGGCACAGGCTTACGCAATGTGTTGATCTCATCCATTTCTGTAGCTTAGTTGTTTACTGACTGTACTAATCACATTTTCTATTACCAGTTCTTCCATGTCTCTACATTTGTTACTGTAAACTGATACCAGATATCTATCTTAAACATTCAAGAACTGTCTCCTCATCTGTCTTGGAGAAAGATTAAGAGAATGCAGTTTAGCTATTACACTAACATGGGGTTTCTTCCCAGAGTCCCAGGAATGCCCAAGGCTCATGTCTTTCTGTTCCCATATCAGAAGGCTTTCTTATGAGTCAATTCCTAACACAACCAAGCTGGTCATCACTTTGAAGTTTGTCCCTCATATTGCTGCTGTCATGGGTCTGACCTTGACTATAGGCTGGTAAGTGCCTTTAAAGAAAGTGTAAATAGTTGGATTTGGGGAGAACAGGAATAGAGGGCTTGTGCTACTAGCTCAAGTCAATCACGTATCATTCCTACTCTTAATTTTCCACACTAGTTCATGCTTCATGCCAGGAGACACTGTTGACCAAGAAAATGGAGGGACATTCTTCCCTAGCAAGGAGTTAGATAATGCTGCTAATGTAAAAGAATGAAGTGGACCCTTTTGAGCTCTGTGGCCTGCATTTTCCACCCTCAGTTATCTGTGATTCATCTAATTAAGGTACAGAGCATGGAAAACAAGAGACAATTTGGAACTTCTACTCATTAACTGGGTATGAATGGGTTTGGGGTTTTTTCTCTTGACTGTCTTCATTTTATCTGCAGCAGTTCTTCGTGACTCAGACTCTAGAAGGGCTCATGATTGTGTGGGTTGCCTCTGGCAAAGGCAAGTAGCTTGAAAGTAAGTGTCTGTCTGTCTGACTTTTACTTGTCTCTGAAAACAAACACTGAAAAGCCTATTCCCTGTGTGGCTGGCCCAGCTGCCATGTCTTGCCTGCTTGTTGGGATACAAGATGATTAATCTCCTTCT
Source organism: Melopsittacus undulatus (assembly GCF_012275295.1). Taxonomy (NCBI): domain Eukaryota; kingdom Metazoa; phylum Chordata; class Aves; order Psittaciformes; family Psittaculidae; genus Melopsittacus; species Melopsittacus undulatus. The sequence goes on along the minus strand of NC_047529.1, from coordinate 108,492,218 downwards.
ATGTAGTTCAGTACTTAAACCATATGTGATGGGGGCACAAGGGCTTTCAGATAAAGCAGGGATAAAAAAAGACTTGTTTTACGCTTAATGAAGAAATAATTTCCTTAAGAACAAAAAGCTCCTCACAGCCAGTGCTTATAAATTGCTCTAATTGGAAATACACATAACAGTCCTGTGAGGATTATCTGAGTGCTTCTGGCTGGAATTAGAGTCAGGAAAGAGAAGTTATTTTAGAGATACTAATAAACCAGGAGGTTGTGAAGGCTTCTGGGATATATACAGATGTTTTATTTTAGGCTTTGTATATAAAGCCGATTTTGATTCGATTTGTTATAGGTTTGCAAGCTCTGCTGATTAGCCTTGAGGCAGAGAGGAGTGAAAATAAAGGAGCAGACACTCAGATTAGAGGTCAGTAACTCCAGAAAGATATACTGGTTTTTGTTAGCTAGGACTTTAGGCTATCAAGCTAAATAGGGACCTGTCTGAGATTTGATCAAATATGCCAGACACACAGCTAAAGACATCTTTGGCAGTACCTTTCCTTGCTCCTGCAGGAGATGACCACACTCACAGGCAGGCTCCATAACCAGCTGCAGTGGAAATGCCTTCCTCTATGTTCTGCCACAGTCAGTCTCACCAACCTCTTCTTCAGAGTGGGGAAGAAGGTGGTTCTTGCCTCTGACTCCTCTGTCCAACGCTGTTCGTTGTGCAGGAGCAGTGCAAGAGCTGCCACAGACCCTGCATTTTACATGCTTTGCTAAATACAACATGGAGCCTCTCAGCCCTTCACCACCAGCTTCAGCCACCACATATTCTCGTGACCCTCGGAGACTGCAAAGATGAGAGGACAATAAATGGCTGGCTGCTCTTCAGGGCTGAAATTCACCTCTGCCCAGTGACGGACACAAAACCTGTGCAAAACAATTTGCTTCTGTTTATAGCTATTCGCATAGAGCCCAGCTGCTAGAGTACCTGAGGCCCTTCTGTCGCTAAAACAGCCCCAAATGTGTGGTGGCTGACAGTAAAACCACATTCCTATAAGTTTTGCTTATATGGATTTGGTTTGGTGCTTCCAAAGGCTTTGCCATCATCAACAACTGGACAGGGGAAGGAACGAGCAGCGGAGCCACCTCACGGCCGCCGATCCCCTCAGGGCGACCTTCCCGCCTGAAGCGCCGCGACGCCATCTTGCGGCTGAGGCGAGGCCGTGCCGCGACGCCATCTTGCGGCTGAGGCGAGGCCGTGCCGCTTCCCGGCCATACCGTTTTGCTCTGGAAAACACACCCAGAGTCGTTAAAACAAGCCGAGAACAAGCCCATAGCGGTGTGTGGAAATGATCAGCGGCAGCAGCTGCACAGGTGTAAAGAAGTTGTTTTTTCTTCTTCCCGTGCCGCAGCTCCATCCCGACCCCAAGCACACCATGTGGGATAGGGAAGGCCGTCGCGTCTCCATGTGCAGCTCAGGGACCCCCCTCGAACACAGACCCCACCAACGGGCAGCTGCAGTGCTTGTGCCTCCGGCCCCGCAGCGCCGGGGATCCCACCGCCCCATAGCCCCCCAAGTCCCACCGCCCCCCCCCATAGCCCCCCGAGTCCCACCGCCCCTTACCCCAGCGCTACCGGCACCATGGCGAGGAGGGGTGGGGTGGTGCCGCCCCCTAGCGGAGGAAGTGAAAGCAAGAGGTGAGGGAGCAGGGAGGTGCTGCGGGAGCAGCATTCCCGGCTGTCCAGGACCCAGGGAAATCCTGCTGTATGGAATAGGGGAGAGCAAGGTGTGTGTTCCTCAGGGGGAACGACACGTCCCATGAGCAGGAGTCTCTGTGGGCAAAGGTTTCGCATCTCAGGGGGTGATTTTTTAGTGTTATCATGAACCAAGTTCCTGTAGGAACACAGGTGTCCTCTGTTTTGTCGGGCTTGTCACAATCACACCTGCCTTCCTCCTCGTTCTGAAGTTAGTTGTTGCCCTTTCTCTTATCCAGAAGGTTCACTGATCAGTCTGCTACTGTTCTTGGAGCTCTGGGAGCTTGAAGGAATTCCTTGCTCTATGGAATTCTGAGCTCCAGTTCTACAAAAGCATCACTTCTTCATTGCCCCGGCACCATTGTATGTGGTCCTTCCCAGCCAGGATCAGTCAGTAAAGCATCTTGAGACACAGAGTGAGAAATTAAGGCAGGAATGAGCACACCCTCTAAACCTGCTCCAGATGGATTTCCAGCAGCTGTTGCTTGAAACTAACCCTCACCTTCCCTCAACCAGACCTAACCCCTACCCTTCAGAGCCACAGGAGCTGTTGCTGCTGGAAATCCATCTGCAGTGGGATTTGGGCCCTGCCCTTCCTGCCCAGACTGGATCCTGGCTGCTTTTGTAAGGCTGGGTCTTTACAGATGAGCTTAGAGGTGTCCAGGACTCACTTTGCACCTCTGCTGCAGCCTCCCTGCAGCCCTATGGCTGCAACATGGTGCAACACCACAGCTGAAATGCCAAAGGCCTTGGGTGTCTCAGATCAAACTCCTCTGCCATTCTGCACTCACACTGCATCTTACATCCCACCCTGCACTGCTGAGCTCACCTGAGCTTCTGTAACTGTAATGCTGCCCTCGTGTCTCTGCCCTGAAAATGGTCCCTGCCCCACAGACACCAGCAAAGTCATCCCAGACCCATTTTCCCCCCAACCCCGAGAAACTGCCTGGCTGCAACTCAGTCTCCAGTTACAGCTGCTGTCACTGGCTACAGAAAGTTACCATGGCCAAAACCTGTTTCCTGTTAAATTCTCATCTAACAAGAGACAGAGAACAGCAGTTAAGCCACAGAGGAGAGAGCACAAATTGCCACCTTATACCCCCTGGGTGCCCTTTCAGTGCTTTCCTGGAGCTACACATGTTGGTTCTGTGTCCTGGTATTATCCAAGAACAAATGAGATCCCAAAACAAGGCCATCCGTGCTGCTGGCCACAAATGGTGACAGCCTGGTACTGCCCTTGATGCGCTGGGGGTGGGTCAGGGATTTGGGAAAGCTGGAGATGTTTCTCCCTTGTTCCCACAGGTACTATTTTAAATGGGTCTCTCTGATTTCAGGTGCTGTGGACTGGTTTGAAGGGCAGTAGGGAAATCAAATAGTCAGCATTCAGTTCATACATAGTCTGTGTGAATGCCCTACACAGATTTGATGCCACAGATGCCAAAGACCATGGTGTGCAGTGACTCTGGGCACCCCACTGATGCTTCTCACCACTTGCCCTCCCTGTGTGTCACTGCTGAGAAGACACTTCGAGGTGCTGTTTCTGCTCCCCCCTATGCTCTGAAGGGTGCAAGGGCCTGGCTGGGACACAGCCCTGGAGATGGCAGTGGGGCTGTCAGAGCTGCTTGGTTTCAGCTGCAGCTGAGCGAGGGTTTCAGGGTGCCCAGCAGGTCCCCATCACCCCAATGGCCTCACCTGGAGCCTCACCAGCCACACCCTTCCCCATTGGCCCCAGCTCTGTATTTAAGCTCAGGTCAGGGACTACTTTTTCCTCCTATTAGTTTGTATATTTTATTGCTGTGTTTACTTTATGTCTTTATTGCAATAGTACAATTGGGTTGCATTTGACTTCTGTTTAGGTACTGTGGGGTTGTGTGTATGGGTGGGAATCTCTTGTTTACTGCTGTCCTTAGGTTAAGGTTTGTTTGTCTTCCTGTCTCATTGTCATTTGCTTGCATTGCTTGAACTGGTACCAGTATGTGACTTCATGGGGGGTTTCTGTTCTATTGCCTGATAAGAGAAGATTGAAGCATATTCTTTTTAAAGCATGTTTATTAACTTTTGCCCTATTGATTACACCTAGAAATGCTCAGCCTGCTCACAGCATAATAGTAGTGCTTCTTGTTATCCTGATCTCTGGCAAGATAATTCTTATTTTCATAAGCTTAGTTCAGACTAAAGGGGCTCTTCTGATGTCCTGTACCTATGGAGGGAGACCATAGGGAGCCTCCTGAAAGTAAGGATGCTTTTTGTAGCTCAAGTCAGAGCCCTGGGGCTTCTGTTCTTGCTCTGGATATGGAGATAAAAGTAAGGTATGGAGCACTTATTGTCATTCCTGAGATTCCTCTACCCTTAATCTATACGAAGAGGGAGAAAGCTTGCAGTGATAATGATGGGATGACTATTATCGATCTCTGCTATGGGGTCTGGATTTTGGGGAGGCACCAACAGGAAAGGCAAAACCTGTCACCCTAGATACAAAGGCCATCTAGTTTAACTTGGGCCATACAGACTGTTCTTTCCCCCTCAGCTCCTGCTATGGAATTTTAGGTGGCAAAGTATGTGTGGATATCCATATTAACAGCACTGTTCCAGAACTCACCATGTGGAAGTGGTGCCCCACACCAGCTTTCTATCTTGGCATCTTAGGCTTAGGAGCTGGACATTTGCACTTAGGGAGAAGCAGCGGCAAGCCTGGTGGAAGGGAGGGTTGTTCATAATTCACTTTTATTATTCTTTTTTCCTGCTTTGCCCAGTTGAATTTCCTCAATTTTATGAGTTACAGTCTTTGTTTTCCCTTCTTATAAAAGGTTGCATCTGACTTCAAAAGCCCCATGGGGCTCATGCAGCACTGACGATGAAGAGGCAGAAGAAAAGGTATAGATGGATCCACTTCAAAGCTGTAGTGATTTGAGGACTTGAGTGAAAATACAGGGAATCACAGAGTAAATCAGACAATAGCCAGGCAGAACTGGCCTTTCAGGATGTGCTGCAGGAACAAACCAAGAAAAGCCTATAAAACACTTCATATGTAAAACTTAAACACAAGGCTTTCATTTTAAAATACATGCCTCTTGTTTTGGCTTTTAGCTGGTGAGAGCATATTCATTCAACAGTTTTATTGAGGGTGGTATAAAGGTCCGCATGGAGATTAAAAGCAGTAGCTACTACAAACTAAAGCTGCAGTTGCCTATTTAAAGTCTGACCTGATCTTCCTAAAGGCAAGGAGCTGCCCTCCTGATTCTTGGAGCAGTTGCACTGACAGGCCGATCATGGAAGCTTGGCAACCAAACCCTGGCAAGCTGGCACCAGCATCAAACTGGGCATAGTCTGTCTGCAGTATTACTTGTGCAGTCCTGCCTGGCTGAGAGAAAAAGAGAGAGGGAGAAAAAGAAGCAAGACTATGCAAATCCTCTCTCTTTCATATGAGCCATGATGCTTGCATTGGCTTTCATGCTGTGCATCATGGGCAGTAATTATTAGAGCTTTAAATTTGTGTGTTCATCCCCTCCCAAGGCAGTGGGGGAAAAGGCTCAGGCCATGATGGAAGGGGCTCCCCAGGTCTAAAAATCTTCAAAGGGAACTAAGAATGGGCATGAACAGATCTAGGTTCAGATCTTGTCTGTCAATGGATGTTTTATACTTTGAGGGATGATGATGATGAGTGTTGGGGTAAAACAGAGACCTTTTGAAACTTGGTCAACTTTTGCAAAGAACACAAAACATGGATCATCTGTTAATTCTGCAAAAGGAAAGCTGGGTAACTTTGTAGAAAAGCTATCTTCAGCCTCCCTCACCCCAAATTTTGGTTACTTACTGTATATTACACCTTCATGAAGCTCACCAGATCTGAGTGAGGTGTTCTAAGTAAGCCTGTGGATTTTTGAGTGCTTATGGAACACGCATTTAATCAGAAACTTAATTTAGGCAGAGCTCTTTCTTCCTATCATTTCTGCTTTCCTTTCTTTAAGTCCCAAATTATGCATGGAATGTAATTTTATGTCTGTCACCACGCAGGGCTCTGCTGGCTGGTACAGAAGGAAGCCAAAGCCTGTAGCTATTACTGAAGCTGAGTTCTATGCACAGAAGACATCCCATAGAAAACCCTGTTTGGTCAAGCAATCAACACTACTGGGGAGAAGTTCAGTGTCTGAAAATATACACACCACAGCTGAAAATAGCATCTCTCCATCATCTTATGTAAACTCAGGAAGAGACTGCTTACAGTGGCACTGCCCAGCACCTTCCAGGCAGGAGAACAGACACTTTGTCCTGTTGTTGCTCATTTTTGGCTTCAGTCAAAGCCTCGGAATCAGAAAAAGCTCTAAAAATCTCACCTAGATTTCCCCTGCATCTCCAGACAATGTGCTTTATACTATGATGGCAGTTGCTCCAGAGGGACAGGGTTTACCTCACTGGTGGAGAAGCTATAAGTATTTCTTTCATTAACTGGCCCTAATTATTTCTGGTATCATGTACGCATGATACAGCAATGTTCTTCAGAAAGCTTGGGGAAGAGGTCAATAAAAAGAGACTGAAGTAGAAAAGGCAGTCCAACCTGTATTTGTGCCACTAGCAGACAGATGTACACAGAATAAGGAGTTCAGATCTGTATATGCACTGCTGCACTTTACAAACCTAAAATCTAGCTTTTCAAGCCTGTAGTGGAAAGGACAATTGGAAGGGAAAGCACCACAGTGAGATACTGAGCTGCTCTGCCACCTTTCACCCCACACAGGGCAACACTTCCATTCTGATGTCGCCTGTCAAAACAGGCTTTACTGCAAAGTGTACTTTCACAGAAATGGAATTGTTTGTAAATGATTTACTTAAAAGGATGGAGGATAAAGGAGAGATCCAGTGCAAGTAATGTATATGGATTCTCAAAAAGCTGTTGGCAGTGTTCCACACCAAAGGTTGTTAAGAAATGAAGCTGTCATGGGATCACAGAAATTATTTTGTGGAGTGATGATAACAGTAGGACAAAGGGTGGGATTTAGTGGTTGATATGGAGCCAGATTCCTCAGGGATCAATGCTGGAACTGGGTTTGTATCACACGTAACCAACGAGTGGAGAAAGGAGTGAGCAGTGGTGTCTCTGTGTTTATAATAGGTCTGGACTATTTTCTAGTGTGCATACAGCAAAAGACACCTGAAGGACCCCACTAAGCTGAGTAGGCAAAAAAGTGGCAATTGAGCTTGGGTGCAGATCAATGTACCTTGTGTCGTGAACGTGACTGTATCAACGAGCTTAAAGAGAACTGGACAGATTTGGGGCGCCAGATCGAAACATCAGTGTGGATTTTATGTTCCTATTTTGGACAAGATTTCTGGTAGGAGAAGATCTGAACAAGAAGTTTCAGCTGTCAGAACAGCTTGCTTTGAAAAACAAAATTCTGACTTTGTATTTTGTTTTGGTAGGTTTTGTTGTTTTTTAACTGTGTTACTCTTGAGGGGTTTTAAATTCCTGCGATTACTTTATAGCGCTTTAACACTACAATATATGATAACATATTAAAGCAAAAAAGCAAACGTTAAAACATTATCATTTATTTTTCTGTTCTTTAAGTGTATTCTGGTAGATCTGGATCATTTTTCTTCTTTGTAAAACTGAGTCCATACCAATATTGGTATTTTAAATCTTCATTCTGAATCAGAACTGAAGCGTCTTTTGCAATATTGTCTTTATTTTTTTTTATGGAATAGAAACATCAATTTCCACTCAGCTTTAGTGATTATTTCCTTTTCTTATAGGAAATAAAAAGAACCTTTTACTTGCCTTGTTAGCTTCTTGTCCGATGTCTAAAGCCTTCACTGTTACAAGCATACCAAGTCTGCTCTGTCCAAGGAGAAAGCCAAGGTATTTAAGGTATTATGATAGAGGAGGGCTTGCTAGAGACTGCCTCTGGTTCATTTTGCCTTAAAGAACAAGATCTTCTGCAGCTGAAGTTAAAATCAACCTTGGAAAGGAGTAATATCATCTGCATGGCTGCTTATTCCTGTTACAAGAGCCCCTGTCCCCTTGGGTGGCATCAGCACTGCTGTGACAGTACCACGACCCAGCTTTACTGGGCCTTGCTAGGTCAGGGGCAGGACTAGGGAGCAGGCAGACAGCATCAGGATGGTCCTGTGTCTCTGAGCTGCTTACATTAGTGCCTGCCTATGCTGCCTCGAAGAGTTCATGATAATATCCCTGCATATGAAATAAACACCATCTGATCTACATATGAGCCAGAGTGTGGACACTGAGGGCATTATATCACCTCAGTTTTGTGACTGGCACCTGATACTCTCTGTGACAGTGAAGCTGAGCTCTAGGAGAAAGTGGTGCTTCTGTGTTTCTTGTAGCTTGTACTGCAGTTTGGGATTCTCCAGGGTATTTTCTCTATTCTGCTTAACTGTAGGATCTGCTTCCTAGACGCGATCATGCCATATTGCCTCTCCCAACCTTTTTCTTTCATTCTTTTCTCCCAGGTTTTCCTTTGTGAGTCTGACAACTATGTGATAACCATTCCTCCTCCTCAGAGCTCTGCAGGGGAATCTGCCCATCTGGTGGTGTGGGTGGTCTTAGCTGTGTACAGAACACACCTATCTTCTCCCTGTATGTATTGATGAAATTCACCGCAGGCTTTCCCACTAGCAATAAAGTCTCTGCTGCACAAGAGATCCATAGCAAAATACGAACACAACTTACTAGAGCTGGAACTGGAACCCAGTCTGGAAAATCACAATGGATTTTCCAAATCCAGTGGCCTTTGGGCATCACCCCCAGAGAAACCTGGGGTCTTGGCTTCAAAGCAGCTTCCAAAGTGCTAGAGACAACTGTGGGCATCTTGGGAACTGGATCCCGACAGTTGCACACACTCATCCATATGCTGAGTGTGGTGGTGCAGCAAAATGTGCTGCATGCTCCCAGAAGGTGTTGCTGCTCAGCTGGCCAGAGAGACATGGGCTAGTATGGGACATGCCAAACCTATCAGATGCATTTGGGGTGACTCAGTCAGGGAGGTGCCCTCAAGTAACTGAGGAGTAAGTGGGATCTTGGTCAGTGCATTATCTGCTTCTGACAGTGCTTTCCCAACTCACAGTGGGATATACCCTTTAAATTTCTCTGTGTTTAAATACCTGTCTGTCTGCCTGCTGGTGTGTAGGCTACAGCGAACTACAGTTGTAAAATGCCTGATAGCTAGGGGTTGGAACTAGATGGTCTTGAGGTCCTTTCCAGCCCAAACCATTCTGTGATTCTACAGATGAGACTGGCTCTGTGAGATTAGTCAGCCCAGGGCTCCCTCGGCTGCCAGAGCTGCTCACTAGTGCCCTGATGGTCACCCTCAGCTTCAGCAGAGCTGCCAAAGCATGAAAGAAATTTGGTCATCTTGTCCTCATACAGGAAAGGTGGAAGCAAAAGCAAAGAAGCCAGAAAATGTACATCTTTGGGGATCACGTTTTTGTGGTGGAGCAATGAGAGTAAATCCACCACTATGAAGGCCTTCTTTCAGACCAGTAAAACAATTCCACTCTCCATGAAGGCACTAACTTACTGTGCAAGCACAGGTTAAAGTCTTAACCCTTGGTTATAGCTTGTAGGTACTAGTGTACACTGAGGGGACCTGTGCTGAGCTACAGCTGGCAATAGAGTCATCACCATCAAGCACCACCCCAGCCCCTGTGGGCAGCTGGTTTTGGTGGGGCAGAGGAGGAGCTGGGTGATCCATGTTTGTGCACAGAAACCAATGCATCATTAACCCAAGGAGAGTACAGCGGGTGTAAGGTGCACATCTGCCTGAGGGCCTCCAGGAGCACCTGAGCCTACAGGAGCAGCTGGAGTTGGTGCTGGAAGCCTTTCTGGGGCATTCTTCCATAACAAAGAAAAACCTGAGGAAGGAAAAGAGCTTGTTGCTGACAAGCCAGGCAAGGAAAACAGGCTGCCGGCACTGTTATATTCACTGGAAACAGCTTTGTCATAAGCTGTCATGAGCTGAACTCAGACCTAAAGGTTATAATCAAAACCTTCCCCCCTGTTGAGCCCCTTCTTCTGATTCATTGCCACTTGCCAGCAGATGTGTGAAATGTGGGTTCACCTCATCACTTGGGGTCATCCTCTGAGAACACAGCCTGTGAAGGAAAATATTATCTTCCTAGATCACGTTTTTGGAGGTAATGGCTCAGCAGTCAGGATGAAATCATCAAACACCACGATGAGCTGAAGCAAAAGCCATAGATACTGGTGTCTGGTTTTGACCAACTGGCTAATAAAAGACACATCAAGTTTGTACTACAAGTTTATTACAGTAACACAATCAGATTGATGATTTTCACAGCTAAGATGCCTCATTATAGCAGGGTATGTATAGACATGTTATTCCCAGCACATTACAATCTTTTTATCTTTAATCATGCAGCGAGTAATGTACAAACACAATTATATGGAAGATTATTTTTCCCCTAAAAAAGAGAAACCAAAATTACAAAAGTATGGCTTTATAAGAAAGTCATATCATACAATGAACATTCATTTGTACTTGGGTATGGCAACATTCGGTCTTAATCAGTGAGCAATAGCATCTGTCACTGTCATGCTGATTCCAAAAAAGCCAAGGGAACTGGGAGCAGAGACATGCCCATTGGTGCCAGAGAGATGGAAAATATAGATCTGTATACAATCCAAGTATGAAAAATGTAAAAAAGTGTTTTCAGTGGTGAAGCATCACATTTATTTCTATGCTGAAGTCATTATGGAGCCTTGAAGAATGTAAGTGTACAGTTTCTATTTTCCTTTAGACCAACAAACATCAAGAGTGATGTAATTGAGTTAAAAAGCATTACTTCGGCTGTAAAGATGTGTAACTGAGGTCAGAATCTGGCCTGTCCTTCCTGCTAATGGTGCTGCAGAAATAGACAGAAGCATACGGTTAGGAATTCAGCAGTGGCTGAATTTTACTGGCAGCCCACAGAAAAGAAAGACAAAAATGTATGTTCAGTAGGTTTTATTAAAAAAAAAAGGTGGATTTGAGAATAAAATGTGGCCCCTATCACTAACTCTTCATGGGGTGACTGTGGTTGTTGTTGAGCAGAAGCCCTTGTCCTTGGTGTTCAGAGAATTATGAATGACAGAATGGTTCAGGTTGGAAGGGACCTTAAATCTCATTTAGTGCCAACCCCCTGCCCCAGGCAGGGACACCTTCCACTAGACCAGGTTGCTCCAAACCCTGTCCAACCTGGCCTTGAACACTGCCAGGGATGGGGCAGCCACAGCTTCTCTTAGAAGCACCCATTTCAAGAGCAAATTCTCTTCCTCTTTACAGGAGAAAAGAACTGTCCTTACCTGTTAGCAGCACGGAGCTTGGGACACACACTTATCTCATGGAAAGGCTGCTTTCTTAAGGCATTGACCACTGATGGGAATTGGACTATTGGTTTAAATATTGTCAGTCAGTTATGAGTTCTACCAGGAGAGGGCAGACAGAGACACAAACATACATGTACAGCCCGGCTCCCACACGTTTCCATGCACACACACAGACATACATGTGCACCCAGACATCCACACGTTACACACACACACGCAAGTCACTTGCCATGATGCTGATGTGATCCTCATTGAAACTTCAGTCACACATATACACACTCAGCTCAGATCCTTACAATGCTACTCCTCAAAACAGAACTTAAGAGATGTAACCTGAAGAGTCAATCTGTAACCCAAGGGTTAGCAAAGATTTTACTCCCTGTTTTTTCTCTTTGCTTTTCTTCTTCTTCCCAAGCTAAGAAATAGATTCTAGCTGCACTTAGTACCTACAAATACAAAATGTAAACATCACTACACAGCACTTAGCACCCTTTTGCTTAACAAAGTCACTAACATATTTGAAATGCAACATAGATTTTTCAAGACTATGGACTGTCAGGCTACAGAAAGTATGGAAAAGAGTTTACTTTTGCTAACGATCTGGCTTGGAAAGAGTTGAGGAAAAAAATCAGCGTACACAGGCCTGAGGTAGATTTGGCTGTATGTAATGTCACTGTACTGAGCAGAAAGAAAATGGGGTCTCAGACCAACATGCAGGTGACCGCAAGACAAGCAAACCATGGTTAGGGAGAAGATTCCTCCCTTCCAACAGAAGGATGCCTCATCCTGTACTCACATCTCTACAGGTGATGCAAAGAGTTATCATCACAAAGCTAATGGCCCTAAACTCCAGCCTAGCAGCACTGTACATGGAGGTCCGACAGCAGCTCAGCAGCTGAGGGCCAGCTAGTGCTTGGTCTCTTGTTAAAGTGGTCAGGAGAAGGAGAATGAGAGGGTTGTGGAGTGCAAGTACTTGCCTGTTGCGCATTGAGCTGAGTACAATTTATATGCTGGACAACAGGGGGCCAGCAGCTTTCTTCCAGGCTGTGGTACCAGATGCAGATATGCCCCAGAATGTGAGTTTCCTGAGCAGTTGCTTGAGAATCTGTCTCTTACCTGTCTGGGCCAGTGGATAGTGTAGCCTCCCACATGGACAAATACATGCACACAAGCATCTTGCTGTCTGCTACAAACCCACCCACAAAGGCTGAAGTGCCTGAAACGTGACCTTTGCAACCATTCACAACTACTACAGCCAACAAGAGATCCCTGCACCATTTTAGACCCCCTTGCTCGCAGTGGGTTGGTCTGGGTCTCTGGGTACAGCTTCCTCCTTGTTAGAAAGTGCTACCCCATTAACACAATGAATTCCTACCTGCCTCCTCTGATTTGAGTCCAACAGCTTTCCCCTCCCTCCTGGCTTTTCTGGAACTCTTCATAGCACCAAAACTCTCCTGTTTTTGAGCCAGATCTGCTCAATAACTGCAATAACAATTGATCTTCCTTTCCCTCCCTCTCTGGGATCTCTGCTCCCAGGGCCTAATTACTATTCTAATAAGATCCATCACCAGCCTCCTCCGCCTCTCGCCCACCCGGATGAGATACTGCATTGCTGGTAGGGACAAACCCAATCCTGCTCCTTCGCATCCAGGGGAGCCACAGGAGCTGTGCCCTCATCAGCCTTGGGCACAAGCACCTCTGCCTCCAGCTCCGGGTTTCTGAGGGCGGCCTGGGCTGGGGAACCTGCAAGGGGTGACAGCAGCAGCTCAGCCACTGCTCATAATGTAAATCTGCCTTGGGCTCTGCTTTGCTTCCCAAGCGGTGACAGCCTCCGCCTGCCGCAGAAGCTGCCGAGTGAGGGAGCAGCCTCGCAGCGAAACCCTCACCCAAAACTGACCCTGAATTTCTCTGCCACCCTTCACACCCTGCCCCAAGGAGGAATACCACATCCTGAGGAGAAATAGACCCCTTATGGAAAGACACAAAGTGTCCAGGGGCAGGGATGGAAGGACACTGCAGCACCGGGAATGTGGGATTTCAAGAGAAAGGTTAACCCCTTCCTGGCCTGCTTGCGTCTCTGGTGGCTGGGCTGACATCACAAACAAGCCTGCATCTTCACCTAGCAGAGCCCAGACAGCACTGGCACTGAGCTTCTTCTGAGGCCCATGGGAAAGGATGTCTGGGAGGAGCATCCCAGTGCCTCTGAAAGGATGTTCCAGTTGTCTGTTCCCAGGAAATCGCCACCAGGCCGTGGCTGGCATCACCAGCATCCTGGCACATGGAGGCATCCTGCACAGAAAGAAACCCAGCAGAATTGCTCCCTGTGGTGATGGAAAAAGGGTGTAGCTCCAGCACAGCCATCTTGGCATAGGCACAGGGAAGTAGCCAGATGAGACACAAGCCATTTTTGCATGGAGCAATTGAAATGTGAATGCATATTCTTTCTTAGCTTGCTGAAAGGGGTTTGTGCCCCACAGCCTTTGGGCACAAATGCGTTAATGCTGCTTCAGCAGAGTGGAGGGTTGCACTTACAAAGAGAGCAAACACTGGGGTCCAAAATTAGGGATGTCCCGCAAAGGGAGTTGGGATCCTGCTACTGCTCTGTTGGTGGTGAGCACAGCCAGGAGACAGGACCAGTTTGAACAGAGAGGGCTCTGCCTTGGCAGCAAGGCACACAGCTGCCCACAAAGCAGGGCAGCCCCAGCCCTGCCTTCTGCAAACACCCCCTGCCTGCAGTGCCCAGGGGAGTCAATGGGAGCTGTTTGTATTTTCCAGGATCAGACCCTCTGTCTGGACCTGGGTGGCAGAAATACTCTTACTGACATCAAGTGACAACTTTCAACAGCAGAACATCATACACCAGCTTAGGACAACTAGCAAATGCCCTCAGACCCACCGGGAAAACCAGTTAGTGAGCTATGTCTCTTGTTGAGATAACATTCGGACCTAAAACACAAGTTAAGGAAGAAATAATGTCACTTACGAAGGACAAAGCTTCTGCTGGCCCTGCTCTGATTTCCATTTGTCTACTGGACAGCAGGGAAAATGGTTCCTTTCCCACTGCACAAGTCTGTACAGGCATCAGGGCTGGGATTGCCTTTAACCCACTCACTCCCAGGCTATTCTGCCTGTCTTTATCCCCACCCCAGAAATACACACTCATGGCCCCTCTCTGAACTCACACCCTCCACACTATGACCTGCTGAAAAACAACCCAGTAAAACCAGATACTGTGCAGGATCTGATCTACATCCCTGCAGCATCAGCCATCGACTTTTTGGTTATTACCAGATGATGCTAGATCATTGTTGGAAAGGAAACCTGGCATCTGAACCCTGTTGGTACGGGATGGTATTTCTCCCAGCTCTAGCAAAAACAATCCCATAGTTACACCATTTGACAATCCCACTGAGCACATAGTTTCTTTTTACCCAGGTACATTACACAGGATACAGTGATCACATTGGGAATTCAGATACACTGATACCAGCTGACAGCTAAGAAACTGAACATAACACAGTCTCGACTACACTTAACCCTTCACATGCACAACAAAACAGAAAACAAGGAAGGCTTTTGCCTTTAAAAGTGCCGTGCCTGCAATCAGTTAAAAAAAGACATTTAAAATCTTGTCACAAAAGATTGAATTTTCCAGTATAGCCTAAGAGGTTAAGTACTAAAACCACACTAAAATGCAGAGGGTGGTGGATGACCAGCTCCCCCAAGTTGCCTTTGAAAATCCAAGACCCAGCAAATATAGTCAAGGAAAAACATTTACCACATTTTTTGTCGGTAGCTTTTTGCCATAGGATGGTAAGGGCTTTAGTGCCTGAGGTATAGGTAGTTCCTGGATGCTTCTAGGGAAGTGGGAGGGGGGAAGAGTCTGGAGGATAGTTTGCATAGCTTGCAGATATAAAGAAGCAGGTGTGTTCCCCACCAGGCTGTTGAATTTGTCTTCCCCCAGCAAAGCTGTCCAGTGGTCAGGATGCTCCTGCAGAACTTTCCGCATCTTAAACTGTGGGTTGGGCATGAAGAGCAAGAGGTAGTCGAGGCAGAGCTTCTTTGATGCCACGTTGACTTTGGAGTCCCACATCTGCTCCAGGATGACGTCCAACGGGGTAAGCCCTTTGCTGTCCTCTATCCTGGGAGAAGCTCCATTCCCGAGGAGGATGAGGACTGTCTCCGACCTCAGCAGTTCACAGGCAAGGTGCAGGGGGGTTTTCCCATCTTCCAGATGAAAGCAGCCAGTCCTATTGATGTAGGAATTCAAGCTGGGGAGCTTGTGTGCAATTTTGATGATCAGCCCCAAGATATCTCTCCTGTCATATGTGACCGCCATGGCCAAGTGAGGAGCAGAGGATGGGCAATAGCAGAAGTGTTCCCCAGGCACCTTGAGAGCCTCCTCTGGAAAATGAGACAGCAGATATTGAGCATAAGGCAGGTGATTATGCACCACTGCATAGAGAAGGGCTTCTGAAGGTGAGTAGGTTCTTAGGCTGGCATTTTCCTCCCAGTAAAAATACTCCATAGTTCTCATGTCTTCCAGCATCCACACAGGCTTGTGATCTCTCACAGCCTGGTAGAACATATAGGATAAGAACTTGCAGTGCCTGCTCTGATCATCCTGCAGGCTGGCCTGGTTACTGGCCATGGCTCAGCAAATAAAGAACAGCTCCACGTAAAATCACTCCACACTGTAAGATCTGTGCACTTGGAATGCAGATCCCGGTGCTGCTGCAACCTTCAGGCTGTCATTGCTGCCTGGACTGCACTAGCTGGAATGCATGGGCTGATCATCTCCACCCATTCATTGTTTTTCCCTTCACTGCAGTGGTTTTGTTTAGGTAAGCACAATCCCACAGGCTCAGTTAACCCATGCCATGCAAGCAGATGGTTAGTAAGTACATCCCGCTCTGTGCGTGGCACAGGTTACTGGAACGCTGTCAGACTGCGAGTGATTTTATACACACACAGCTAGCGAGAACAGAGGGAGAGACTAAAATTAGCTTGAGAGGTGAGGCGGATTTCTGTCTGCATTTCGTGTCGAACCAGATCAGCTCATGCACTGCAGTAAGTGTAACAGCAATATTCATCTCTCTTTTTGTGTGTCACTCACACATACACAGCTCGTTATATAGTAAAAAATATGTGGCAGTGTAAAATGATCCACAGATGAAAACACACATGATTATATGCTTGGGAAAGCAAGGGATTGGTAGCTGTAGCATTAGGAAAGGATCCCTATTTTATAAATAATGGTATGGCTAGCCACTTAGGAGACACTGATGGTAATGGATTGTCTATAAGGCATTAGTGATGTTTAAGATCCCAGCATTAATGTCTGCAGAGAACAGAGTCAAGCTGCATGTAGAGTAACTATAGCCCAGAGTCATAAAGCAAAAGCATATTGCTCAGTTTAAACACCTGCCTTTGTTCAGCACAGAAGTATCTGTGCCTCTCTGTTGCACAGCAAGTACATAAACAAAAGGTCAATGGCCAAACCCCACTGGTGTGTGGAGAGCTTTGATGGGAACACTTCTCAGATGTCACCATCCAGGGCTGGGGTCAGAGCCAGTCGCAATGGGAGGAAGTGGGATTAATGAATGAGACTTGTACAACGCCCTGGTTAAGACACAAACAACCAAGGTCTCCAAGCTTGAGGCAGCAGTGCCTGTGGGATGAGGCAGAAGGACCTGCCCAAAATAAAATTCACAGAAAAGAAATGAGCTAAATATTCTTTCTGGCAACTTGTGTGGAAAGAAGGAGGGCTTCCATGTGCCTTATATATCAACAGATTGCAGTAAGATGGTGTCTCACCTTTTTTATATGAAAACAGGGAAAATACAGCATTTTTTTTTCTTTTTTGATTTAGCAAGGACACAAACATTTATTCAGTGTACTCAAAACAGGGACTATTCAAGTATCAAATCTGAACATCTCCAAATGCTGTCTGGGGTCTCCAAAGAGAAAACCAAAGCCACTCACAAAACTGGGTGTAGATGTAGCACATCTTCCAAAGTTCTGGGTGCTCAGTTCCATAGCACAAGCATTTCTCTTTAGGGAGTTTTTTTCATAGGGTTGGATCAAACAATTATATGTCCAGTTTTCACCCACCATTACTGTGGTTATGCATGGAAATGCTGCTACACAGTTATCTGTACAGGGTATTGCCTGTTTTGTACCCATGGTCACAACGAACTAATGTGCATGCTCAGGGCCAGATCAAAAGCCTGCTGAAGTGCACAGGGAGGTTACCACTGACTCCAGCATGCTCTGGCTCAGGCATTAGTTGAGCACTTAGAGACACACATTCTATTTCCCCAGTTCCTAACCCAAAGTATCTGAAACTTGGACTTAGGTATGTGGAAAAGAGGTGAATCAGTATTGAAGTGGCTAGGCTCTTTTGTCTAAAGCTCTCACAGAGCTTCTCCTAGCAGTAAATCATGACTATACGCCAGGGATTACATGTATTTCTTTATTTCCATGTTGCAGGTATGGGAAAACACATACACACACTTTACATGGTTCAGTTTTGCAGACCAAACTTGGAATTGTTATATCTTTGCACAGTGGTTATAGCCCACATGGAGTTCAACTTGGTGCAAAGACACAAAAAAGTCAAGGGAAAAATATTCTGCGAGTATCTCCAAGGAAAAGGGAATCCAAAATCCCTTAATAAAGAATGGCCATTGGGCTTATGGCAATCACATCTACATCACAGGTCCAGGATGTCCAGGACACGAAAACATCTGTAATTACAGCTGACCTTGTAATGACAGATTACACCCTAGCTCTGCTCAGCAAGCCCAGCATAAAACTAGGGGAGTCTTTTGCATGGTTTGCTTCCCTCTGTATGTTACTAAATGGCACAGGTCTGCCTGCTGCGGTGGCCCCTGACTTTGGCCTCTTTTGTCTTTTCCAGGAGTTTAGAAAAGCTGGAGCTGTTTGATGGCAGTGCATTGCTTCTCAATTTTATCACAAGCATAATGCATGTGTAAAACATAGCTTCATTAGAAATGGAAGACATTAACGTGGAACTGAGGAACTGGAAGAAGATTAGGAGCTTGGGAGTTTCTGTTTATTTCCTTGAATTTTGATATGTGGCTAAAAAGAAAGTACGCAACTCATAAAGTGTTGTGGCTTCCCTCTTGGTCAAAGTGCAGCCTAGGAGGTGAACAGAATCAGGTGTGACTCATAAAGAGAGCATTCAAGAGAGCAGGAACCGTTTAGAAGGGTGAAACTGAAAAAAACTCACCATTTACTATTTCAGTTGGGATCAAGATGCTCTTAAACCTCTCCTGGACAGATAACATTTTTCACATTTTGATGGTGATTTCAGCTTTTAAAGTAATTTGTTTACTGTGAGCCTGTAAGAAATACAGTGTTTTTCTGAGTTATTCAGGGATCTTTTTAGAGTGTTATGCTCAACATATGGTATCTGGACAAAAGGGGAGGATATCTGACATGTAAAGATGTGAATTTACTGTTAGTATTACTGAAATCTTACCACTCTAATAAAAAAGAAAACATTATTAGTCCAGATCTAATTATTACAGAAAGATAAAAAATACTCCTATGCAGAAAAAGTTTCAATGATGATGATGATGATAACAATAAAAATAAAATATACTACTACTAATAATGAGTAGTTATGAATATACTTCCTAGCTTGGAGCCCTGTTCCTGGTGCTATGCTCCCCTGCCCTTGCTCACCTGGGTCCTAAGGCTGCTGGTTTCATTCTGGTGGTGCTGTTATAGGGACTCATCAGCATCTGGAGTCCTTCAGTGGGAGGAATGTGAGGTTGATGGTGATGGTTTCTTCCTCCTCACTCTAGAATATTCTGGGGTCAGTTTTAGGACTGTCAACATGCTTTTACACCTCGCCTTTTCTTCATTGCATTGAAACTCCATTTTACACCTGAATTTACTATGTATGTTGATTATATACATGTAAGACACTATTTCTTTGCCCTCTTTGCTGCACCTAAAACCATCCTTGTGCAGCTCCGTATTCCTTTAACTGGTGAGTTTTTTGTAGCAGTGAGGTCTTGAGTCAAACCTCTGCCCAATCTTTTCCCATCCCATGCCTGTACTCCTCTGTACCGCATCCTGTGCCTCTACTTCTCAAGACCTCTGCTGTCATAACAGGCCTATGATTAACTCTATTAACTCTAGCATATGAAGTTGGAGTCATGAACACTTCATGGTGCACAGAAGGGCTGATAGTTACTAATTAGCAGGGCTTAGCCTGCTGCATGTGAGTTTCATCTAGTGCTTCACTTCCCAAGTGCAATGAGCCTGAGCCCTACACAAGAAACAGAAGGCACAGGAACTGCATGTATCAAGGGGCTGATTGTGCCTCTGTCTTTTCCTTTGACCACTTTTAAACTCAGTGTATGGACAGAGCCCTTGACGTAGGAAATGCTTCCTGCATATATGGGTGTTGACAGGCACATCAACACACCCACCAAGAGCACAGATCAATGCAACATGAGCATTTTGAGAGCAATGCCAGATGATGAGCTTCCTTACAATGCACTTAGGGCAAAGTGAAGCCTGCTGCAGACGCAATAGCACCTTCTCAACTCTGAAAGAAGGAAGGTGTAAGACCGAAGATGTATCTTGACATTAAATACTCTGTGTCTCCAGCTTCACAGGATCATTTGTAGAACCTGCTTTAGTAAATTTGTAAAGTTTTCTTCTGTTTCCTACAGTATAGTTGAGAAAAATCCCGGCCATTGTAACACTGTGGTCACCTAATGCTCACACTTTGTGTTACAACCTCCATGACTGACAAGGAGTAGCTGAGAGAGGCAGACAACAAAGCATGAAGTGTCATGGAGTTTATGAAGTTCTGAACTCTGGCCCCTCATAACAGGTATCAGACTATTTTAACAGCATTTCTTCAGTTATGATGAATATTTGTTCATTTAATTCATCTTCTTGCTTTAATAAAGAAGTTCTAAAATACATGGCAGGTGTCTATCTCTGCCCCAGGTGAAAGTTGAATGCTTCTTTTCAGAGCCATTCTCATCTCTTCTGCTAAACATAGCCTCAGTGTGGGCAACTGCATGGCACTGACCAACTCCAAAGACATGCTGAAGACTATCTGGTTGTCACTATGTGACCTGAGTGGCAAAGACCTAAGAGGCAGGAGCAGCACCTAAGTGAGGTGGCAGAATCGAAGAGTGAACTTTCTCAGAGTCCTGGAGAAGACACAGAGCAACAAGGTGCAACTAGTGCCATCCTTCTGCCTGTGTTCTGAATGGGCTGCTATAGATGTGGGATGCAGGGCCCAAATAAGCTATCTGGCTTACTGAACTCTTTAGTTTCAGGGGAACTGCTTTCAAGCAGCTGGTGGGATTGCCAGAGCCTGGGCACTGCCAGGTGCTGCAGGCTGGTCAGGGCAGAATTCCTACCACCATGAATCAAATGCTTTTCCTTTATCAGCTCCTGGGGAGAGACTGCCCATTTCTACAGGCAGGCACCTCAGATAAACACTGCAGTCACCCCAAAGGAAGGATAAAGATGTTTCTGACTCTCACTGAATGTCAGACATCTCTTCAAATATAGGTCAGATCAAGTAGCATGCTTGTGTTTGGAGGATGAGGTGTCAGCTCAGCTTAATCACCTAGGAAAACAAGGCCCATATTATTCCACTTTCTGAAAATGCTTTTGAGACTTCACTGCACAGAGCCTATGTGGCAAAAAATCCTGGTGTCTCCTATTTCTGTGAGCCCATTTATTTCAGATCCCACTCCTGTCCTAATTTGAGACTACATCTCCCGAAGACTGTACATAAATAGACAGATCACTATTCCTCTTCCAGAAAGTAACCTGTCAGCTGAGCTCTGTTTAAAGAACAAAAAGCCCTTGCAGACAGTCTGTACCCATGGATTCACTGAACCAGATGCTGTTTTTTCCAGTGAGTGGCTGAGGCTATGACAGTCTTATATTGATGGATGTTTTCCTTCCTCATGATGATTAAGGGTATTGGTGCTCTGTTTTACCATATCTCTGTGTAAATATCCAGGCTGACAACTACTGCATTCAGGAAGGTTTGAATGCATTTAGTTTCCAAAAGTGATGAAAAGCAATGCTTTTTTACACAACCCATAATTAACCTGGGGAATTCAGTGCTACACAAGACTGAGCCTAAATTTACAGTTTCCAAAGTAAGATTTTATGTTTTCTGTAAGTATAAGGTCTTTGTTCTGTGTGTATGCAGCAACTGACAGTAGACAAAAACTGTGGCTGCAAGGGCCTACCACTGTGTAGATGGGCAAGTAGGTAAAACACTATAGTGCCATTCCTGACACAATGATGACAAATTTATCTGGACCCTCTTAGTAGTTTTAGTGCTGTATTGGTTGTGAACAAAGGCTTGTCAGAAAGTCTGTGTCATACTTCCAATGAACATATTTGAAACTTTATTTTGAATCCACCACAAAAGAAGAATCCAGGCTGTGAGCAGCAATGTTAAACCTCACAGTCTCCAAGCTGTAATCCCATAATTAACTGCTGGAGGTTACTGAAAACAACCTTAGCAATCAGCCTTAGCATCATTACAAATGATTTGTTAGGAAGGTCTTTGCAGTGTCTTCTGAGGCCTCAGAGGCTGAGAGAGACTTCAAAGCTAATTCAGTCATCAAGAGTGCCTATTCCTAGGCCCTGCATTCCATTGTCTCATAGACTATATATTTCTTCCAGAGTCAAAGACAACCACTCACCACTACATTCTTTGCAGTTTCCAGTGGGTTCTTCTGCAATGGCCTTTTAATCTGGGATAAGTGTGCCATCTGATCAACAATAAGCACTTCAGAAATACCTGATAAGTGTATTTGTCCAAGTAAAATTCTACTGGACTTTATTATCTCTAATGTTTTGTTCAAATAATTGTATTGGAATAGTGGAGTCCTTGAACAGGGCACTCATGGTGAGAGTCATTGACAACTTGCTTCTACTACCTCATATAACGTGTTCAGAGCTTGCTAACCTGAAGCTGGTCATCTGTTTCGTTCTTGTCTATGGTTTAATATATATGTGAAGCTGGCCAGTGAGAATTCGCTTGATAGCAGATGGATTACTAGCAAAATGGACGCAGGAAATTCCATAAGGCTGCTTAAAGGATGTTTTGGGCACAGTGGCTTCCCATTAAATCCATTGAGTGCAGTGTTTGCTTGGACCATGAACATTCTGTGGGAGGCTCATTCATCAGCACCCAGAAAAATATCATCTTGGACAATACAAATACTATAAATATCAGAACCCTGAAACTGCCTTTAGTGAGATCCCAGCTAACAGCTGTTGAACATTAAAGCAGAATTTAAAGGCCTTCACAAAGCCACCCTTTCACTCACTGAGGCCTCTAGCTCATTTATCTGCCTGATTCAGGACAGAAAAATAAATCCTATTTGTGCCTGATTAAACGTACTGAAATATTCATCAGTAATGCCCCAAAGGTTGTTGGATTGCTTCCCCATACTGCAGGATTTAAGTTGATCACTCCTATATTCTGTTTAAAAAGTCTTCTGCCCATCAAGAGTAAAACCATCTCAAAGCTGGTAACTGGTGATGAGGGAAGAACTTTAACTACACAGTATAAGTACGGTGAGAGGCAGAAATAAATCAGCTCAAGAAGCAGCTCTTCCCCTCCATACAATAAAGTCTGCACAATCTCATGTTTGCAGTCACCTGTCTGGGTGACTCGTGCCAGACTGCCTTTGCAAACACTTGTTCAAGACCTCAACAGCAAGGTACTGAAATGAAACCAAAACATCAGCATGGTCCTCTTTTCTTAATGGGATAGGAGATGATTTGCAGGAGAGATACATCACTGGCAGCACAATTCCTCTGGGTACCACCCTAGAAAAATGCAGGCTAATGAAGGCCCATGGCCTATGTTCACGTTCTGGGACTGCTACAGCTGACTTTGTTGCACACTCAGTGTGGTTTTCCCCCTCTCCTTCCTTGCTTCAGGATGTGCATTTCTGCACCAAGCTGTGGTGAATCAAAAACCCAGGCACCCTGGTGCCATTTGAGATGGGCTAAAGATCAAGACACTACACAGAGCTGCTAGAAGAACATACAGAAGCTCCTCACGTTTCCATAAAAATAGATGGAGTTCAGAAAAAATAACCTGGAGCTTCTGATTTAGCACCAGTGTTGGACAACTCACATGACTTCACATGCTTCAGCAGCCACACTGTGTGACATGAGTGGAGTCTCCTCCCTCAGAGCCATTGCTTCAGGAGCCGTTGGTGGCACTGTGCACACCTCACCTTCTGAAGGTTGGCTAAGCACTGAAGAACACGTCTGCTTGTTTAAAGCTACTGGAGTCTTCAGTGGGAACACTGGAACATTTTAATGGGAATGGTTCGCCTCTGAAGAGCTCCAGAAAAGCCTCTGGTGAGGTCTGATCCTATCAGGTCTGACCCTATCAGGTCTGACTAACAACTGGGGCTTCTATTACAGCCTTTCTTTGCTCCTTTTACCTTCAGGGCTGCTGCAGAGCCCAGGGATCCAGGTATGTTAAAAAAACAATACCACGGAAAGCAAAGAACCACTGTCTGCATCTGATATCACTGACTGTGTCTATCCCAGTTCCTAGTTTGTGAAGTGAGGGGTCAATACTTCCCTCTTAGAATCATAGAATCATAAAATAGTTTGCCCAGAGAGGTGCTGGATTTACCATCCCTGGAGACATTCAAGGCCAGGCTGGATGTGGTTCTGGGCAACCTCATCTGGTTGAAGATGTCCCTTCTCATGGTAGAGGGTTGGACTATATGACCTTTATAGGTCCTTTCCAACCCAAACCATTCTATGATTCTATGTGACCACCATGAACACTGCTGCACGGATCATTTTCCCAGCTGATGGCTGTGATTCCCTTTCTTGGATTCCTCCACTAAAGGGGTTCCTTCACATCCTTTTATCTCGGTTGCAAACATTTACTGTTCACATCCTCAGCCTGTACATCCCCATCATAGCCACCACTGCCATTCAACAGCCGATATGAGTCTGTGACAGGCCCAGGGAGGTTCCTGCTGTCATCAGTTTTCTGAAGTTTCAAGTGAGCATCTTCATCTTTTCTCCCACATTAGCATGTCCAGGACAGTGAAGAGAAAATCTCCATCAATGTCTCTTAAGACTGGTTCATTTTTCCTTTCCAGATCCCTGCTTTAAGCAGTCTTCCTCCTAACTTCATGGGCCATGTGGCTTTGACCACCTTGCTCTGCCCATGGGTTATCAGCATGTCTCTGGCATAACCTTGCACCTGGTATGACCTGCCCTTGTCACTGTGCCTAGAAAAACCCTGGGCAGGCAATGCTCTAAAAGCAGAACACTCTTTCTAAAACTGAAATTGAGTTTGAAATATGCTTCAAAAATTTAATTGGCAATTTAACCATTTGTATTTATTTCTCACCATGGGCAATAGAAGGGGATTCATTTCTCTGCTCACCTGCCTATATTCTGCTCAAGATTCTGTTCCATTTTATTGATATGGAAACATAGAAAAATAGAATAGTTAGGGTTGGAAAGAACCTTAAGATCATCCAGTTCCAACCCCCCTGCCATGCGCAGGGGGACCTCACACTGAACCATATCACCCAAGGCTTCATCCAACCTGGCCTTGAACACTGCCAGGGATGGAGCATTCACTACCTCCCTGGGCAACCCATTCCAGTACCTCACCACTCTCACAGGAAAGAATTTCTTCCTTACATCCAATCTAAACTTCCCCTGTTTAAGTTTTAACCCATTACCCCTTGTCCTATCACTACTATCCCTAATGAAGAGCCCTTCCCCAGCATCCCCGTAGGCCCCCTTCAGATACTGGAAGGCTGCTATGAGGTCTCCACGCAGCCTTCTCTTCTCCAGCCTGAACAGCCCCAACTTTCTCAGCCTGTCTTCATATGGGAGGTGCTCCAGTCCCCTGATCATCCCCGTGGCCTCCTCTGGACTTGTTCCAACAGTTCCATGTCCTTTTTATGTTGAGAACACCAGAACTGCACACAATACTCCAAGTAAGGTCTGATGAGAGCAGAGTAGAGGGGCAGGATCACCTCCTTCGACCTGCTGGTCACACTCCTCTTGATGCAGCCCTGGATACGGTTGGCTTTCTGGGCCGTAAGTGCACACTGAAGCCGTCTCATGTTCATTTTCTCATTGACCAACACCAACAAGTCCTTCTCCGCAGGACTACCATGAATTTCCTTTTTGCCCAACCTGTAGCTGTGCCTGGGATTGCTCCCACCCAGGTGAAGGACCTTGCACTTGTCATGGTTAAACTTCATGAGGTTGGCATCAGCCCACCTCACAAGTGTGTCAAGGTCCCTCTGGATGGCATTCCTTCCCTCTAGCATATCAACCAAACCACACAGCTTGGTGTCATCGGCAAACTTGCTGAGGGCGCACTCAATCCCACTGTCCATGTCACTGACAAAGGTGTTAAACAAGACTGATCCCAACACCAATCCCTGAGGGACACCACTCATTACTGGTCTCCAGCTGGACATTGTGCCATTGACCACAACTGTTTGCATGCGGCCATCCAGCCAGTTATATCCACTGAAGCCAGTTCTTTATCTACCAAATATATAGTCTAAGTATAATATAGAATCATAGAAGGGTTTGGGTTGGAAGTATCTTAAAGATCACCCAGTTCCAACCCCCTGCCACAGGCAGGGACACCTTCCACTAAACCAGGTTGCTCCAAGCCCCATCTAACCTGGCCTTGAGCACTTATATTCTTTTTTTCAGGACATCATCTCTTTCCCTCTGTAAGATCTTATCTGAGTAGGTTTCCAGAAGGTGTTGTGTTATCTGGGATTTATAAATGTGTGATAATCCCACTTGTCCAAAACGTATTGATCCTCTGTACTTGTAGTCACACTGACTCTCTCATTAGTGGCTATTTTGCACCCTGGGTTCCAGCACACCCACAGTAACACACACCCTATTGCTGTATAAAATACATACCAGGCAGCCAATGCTTTCTGGAAAGTCTTGGAATTGCTGTCACAGGCTGTTGTTCTATTCATGAACATCTGTCTGATGCTTCCTAGGAACTCTCCAGTTAAGCACATGTGCTGCCATTGCCAGGGTAATCAGCCCCTGAAGGCAAACACAACAGTGTACACAGGAAGTTGTCCCATGACACCTTACTTTAATGACTTTAGTGAGTTTTGTAATGTATAGACTGGCTGACACATGAATTTCACATCTTAGAAAAAGGGAAGACATTGTGGACAGTGCACATGACATGTAATGTATATTTCAGTGTTCTTCCTCTGCGATTCCTCTATAATTGAAAAGGTTTGATTTAATCTGTTCACGTTTTTCCAGTAAGACCATTAGCAAAGGCAAAATTAGTGAAGCTCTGAAAATCAGCCACTAAGCACTAAGATTTGTTTCACTCAGTTGGCAGAAAACAAGCCGAAACCCTGCACCCTGTTCGTGATGACTGCCTGGCCTTTGACAAGCAGCGTGAGAATGAATCAACCTTGGCATGCCTCACTAGTCAAATGTAGCCCTGAAGAGCCAGCATACGGGAAAGAGGGAAAAGTCTCGGTGCCTTCAAGCACCCACAAGGTGGTGCCGTTCAACAACTTTAGGAGAAAAGACTGTCAAGGCATTAGGGAAGTCAAGATCCAGCTCCCCTTATGAATTACTCGTTTTTCTATACCGTAGGCCAGTGTCACCCCAGCAGCAGGTTGCACTTAAAGGATCATATCGTATCAAGGATTTACTGACTGATGCCTCATGTCTCCTCCAGCCTCTTCCCTGTTGCAGGGTTGTGTCCACCTTCATGCACAGCCCTGTGGGCTTTCCTAGGTATGAGATGGTTCTGCAGCATCATAAACCTCACAGTCAAAAGCGCTTTCCTATTGGCATGCCTCTGCCTTAAACAGAATAAATAAATACCTTTATATAATTAAATAAATACCTTTAACCTCATGCCCCCTTTGTTTTCTTTGGATAGGCCAACAGGCATGGGAAAAGTCCCCAGCAAGGCTAACTGTGATAATTCCACTTCCCATAGAGAGGCTGCTTGTCCTTTCTGCATCATCATTTCTTACTCACAGGACAAACATTGTCCTTCATTAGCAACAGACTCAGGGTAACTGAGTCAACAGGGCAAAGAGTGGGAACCCCTTGTTTAAGTATTAGCAGGACACCAGCTATACTCCACATCAATTTTCCCACTCACATGGAGATGACCAGCTTATTTCCTGCAGGTCTTGAATGAACAGATGATTTGGAGGACTTGGAGGCTTTCTGCCTGTGTCAGATTCCTGTAGCTGGTCTAGAAGTGAAGCACTCCCTCAGACTCAGCCTGGCCCCCTTGCTTGGCAAAGCTCCTCTTGAGGCTTGGGTGAGCTTTTGTGGGGATCAGCTGGTTGTCCTTAGCCTGCAGGTTGCCTCCTCTTGCGACCCTGTTCTCTGCTGAATGTCAACCTGCCTGCACGATCAGGGACTTATAAATCATGTAAACAGCATATGTCAACCAGACATTAAAATTGTTGCTTGAGGATGCACACTGACTGTCCTCATAAACACAAACACCAGATTAGCAGAGCAAGAAGCCAAAGCAATCTTTCAGGAAGAATTAGAGCTCTCCTTCACAGCTCTTTAACAGATTAAGTTGGGCTTTTTTTCCCTAGCACTCAGTCCCGGCAGCACTATTTATAATTCTAATGAGATTCAGATGATAGCACAGTTGGGGTCCTGAAAGCACCTCTGCCTGTGGCTGTTCCTGACTTTATGGCCTGGAGGAAAGCAGAGGAAAATTGTATTAGGCTGTCTTTCAAAGGCAAGGAATTGAACTTGTGAACACTGCTGTCTAAACTGTGTCAGTAAATCATATGTTTACCATTAAGCAATTGCCAGAACAATGCAGGTAAATGAGCAGGAAAATGGTTGTTTATAGCCTCAGTTACTCCTAGTTGCTGTTTACTGGTGGAGTGCCATAAAGACAAAGGAGGAGGAAATAGAAGATGGGGGAGAGCCTCTAAAGCTGACAATGAAGTGTGAGGAGTCACATGTTGCAGCGAAAAAAGAGAAAGAAAAGCAGAATATAGCATTTGTCTTACTCTGGTATTTGTCCTCACTACTATAGATATCTATAAGATCATGAAGGGCAGGGGGATGATAAATACATACAGTGGTTTATGCAAGGCTACAGATGGGGAGAGGAGTGGCTGGAAAACTGACTGATGGAAAAGGACCTGGGGGTGCTGACTGATGGCCACTGAACATGAGCCTGCTTGTGCCCAGGCAGCCAAGAAGGTCAACAGCATCCTGGTCTGTATCAGCAATAGTGTGCCCAGCAGGGCCAGGGCAGTGATCATGACCCTGTACCTGGCACTGGTGAGGCTGCACCTCATCCTGTGTTCAGTTCTGGGCCCCCCACTACAAGAGAGGCATTGAGGTGCTGGAGTGGGGCCAGAGAAGGGCAGCAGAGCTGGTGCAGGGCCTGGAGCACAAGTGTGATGGGGAATGGCTGAGAGACCTGGAGTGGTTTAGTCAGGAAAGACCTTATCTCTACAGTCTCTACAACCACCTGAATGGATGGAGCCAAGAGGTGGCTGGTCTCTTCTCCCAAGTAACAAGACAAGAGGAAACAGCCTCAAGCCCTCAACCAGAGGAGGTTTTGACTGGATGTTAGGAACAATTTCTTCCCCAGAACGGCAGTGAGGCTTTGGAACAGGCTGCCCAGGGCAGTGGTGGAGTCACCACCCCTGGAAGTGTTCACAAACCGTGTAGACAAGGCCCTTAGTGACCTGGTTTAGTGGTGGCCTTGGCAGTCCTGGAAGAGGTTGGACTTGATCTTAAAGGTCTTTTCTAACCTAGTTGACTGTGTGATTGTGCTTTCTTGTACAACCAACCCAAACCATTCTATGAAACCAGCCATTAGCAAGCTCTCCAAAAGCAGAAGGAAGTTGTTCTTTACATGCTGTGCAAGAAATCTGCAAAACTCCTTGCTGAAGAAGGCTGTAGATGCAAACCTTTACAGCGGTTCAAAAAACAACTGGACAACTTCATGGAGGGAGGGAACTCATGAGAGGCTTTTGACAGCAGCTCCTCACTCAGAAAGCCCATAGGCTGCTGGGCAGAAGGAAGGCAGCCAGAGCTGAGAGAAGTTACTTACTCTGCACTGCTTGGTGGTGGTGAGACCACACCTGGGTTGCTGTGTCTGTCCTTGGCTCTCCTTGCCAGGTCAAGGGGGATGTGGGTAAACTGGCAGGGCCCTTTAGGGGCAGCACACGTGTTCATGGGCCCACAGGGTGTACCCCCATGGCCATGTGGAGGGAGCTGGGCTTGCTTAGGATGCAAAGAGCTGTTTGA
Source organism: Melopsittacus undulatus (assembly GCF_012275295.1). Classification (NCBI taxonomy): domain Eukaryota; kingdom Metazoa; phylum Chordata; class Aves; order Psittaciformes; family Psittaculidae; genus Melopsittacus; species Melopsittacus undulatus. The sequence continues at coordinate 108,462,782 of NC_047529.1, read as the reverse complement.
GAGGTGAGCCAGGGCTGCCTACAACCACCCAATGGAGAGGTACCAAGATGGCAGATACTTCTTAACTGTAGTAGACAATACAAGATGTGGTGGCCACAGTTTGCTGTTTGGAAGGCCCAAACTGGGTTTTAGGGAAGATGTTTTTACTGGGAGGCCTGAAGATGGGACTTCCAGACAACATTTCCGTGATTCTATGAGTATCCATTTCAAAACAGAACACTTGCATTTTGCAGGACCATCAAACAGTGGTGGGGGCATTCTGAGACAAAACCTAGAGAGAAAAAATATATCTAGCACAGTAGCTGGTGGCATCTCCTTATTATCCCCCATTTCTGGGAGGCTGGATTGGACAGAGCTTTGGGTGACATGGTTTAGTGTGAGGTGTTCCTGCCCATAGCAGGGGGGTTGGAACTGTATGATCTTAAGGTCCTTTCCAACCCAAACTAGTCTGTGATTCTGCGATTTCTGTTACAGGTTTCCAATGAGAGTCTGTTATTCATGCACCTCATTAAAAGGACCGTTCCCAGTGTCACTGGGATGACACTGTTCTTTGTTTACATTTTAACAGAAGCTATACAGTCACATCGTGTTCCAATAAATAGGCCCTGACCTCCAACAGTGGCTGCGTGCAAAATAAATGAGCACCTGCTTGCAAGCTGGGTGCCTGTCATCTCAGCCTTCCCTCCTCATGTTGTCACAGGCTATTTTGGGCCCCAGTCCACTTCCAGTTCGGCATGAATGAACTTGTCAAGCTGTGGTCCTAAAGCACCTCACTATTCCCAATATGAACATTATGCTGATAAAACACAAGGGTACCAGTCAGAGGACCCAGCCCTTTCATGCCAGCTGAGACACAGATTCAGAGCAAAATGACCAACACACACTCCCACAGAGTCTCAAAGGCAGAGAAGAAACCCGAACACAGGCTGGCTGGGGGCTGAAAGCAGGAGCTACCAGACATGTGAACGTGAGAGTGGCACATGTCAGCTCACATGCTGCCAGCTTTGTTGAAGTGTTCATGCTTCCCAAGAATTTCAACAGAGAATAGAAAGTGAGATCCAGGAAAAAACAGGATGATATGAAGAGCTTGGTAATGAATATATGTAAGGTCAAGGACATACAGTGGCAAGAAAAGACCAATTTTGTTAACTAAGAAAGAGCATCAAAGAAGATACGTAGAGAAGAAATAACACCATCCCTCCCCTAGACCATTTGCTGGGAGAAATAATCTCTGCTAAATGTCCAGGGAGATGCCCCTCAGCTTCTATAGAACATTTCTGTGGTTTATCCATCCTTCAGGCTCACTGCTAGGGCTAAAACCAGCTCCATGGTAGTGATTTTGTGGACTCCTGTCAATTAGTAACTAGAAGATAGCACATGTTCCCTTTACTGTCTGTTAGAATGGGCCCTATTTCTGTCTGAAGTGTCTCAACTGACTTCAGATAATGGTATCCTGGAGATTAAATACTTCACAACCCTAGAATGTCCCAGAGCTTTCTTTATGTATCTTCCTCTACAGCTTGACTGAAAGAGATGTTAGAATATGAGAAAGGCAGGGAGCTGTTCAAAGGAAAACATTTATGGGAAAACATAGGGAAAATGGGAAACCTGTCCCTACTTCTGCCTCCACTGGTGCAGGATAGCTTTTGGCCTATCTGACAGCAAGTGTTTTATCCAGCCAGGTTTTATATTACCCAGTATCACTATTGTTTGAGATGATGCTACGTTTCTCTGAGATCCTGTTCTGAGGAAAATTTCTTGGTGGTGTTCTTTTTTTGCAGGGGGGATTCATCTCATGCAGACAGAAAAGCCCAAGTTAAAAAGAATGTGCCCAGAATTTGAAGATTTTGGACCTGAGACCCCCAGGCCAAGAAGCCCTGCATTAGATCAAGTGTTAGGTTTCTTTAATGTCCCATGATGCTTGGATGTGAGGGCTTTGAGCCTGCTTCAACAGTAACATGTCATTCCTCTTTATTACAGCTCTCCTGTGCTAGCACTGAAACTTTAATGGAGGAGCCACAGGCTACCACTTGCAGCCCTGCTGCTTGAGGAGCAATCAATCAGGCAGCAGTGGAACATCACATCTCATATTCTGGACAGGCAGGCTCTTCAAAATGTTTTCCAAGAAAATTATCTGCACCGAGTTCTGTAAAAATCTAATTCTATCCCATTAACCAAGAGCTCATAACCAGCCCAGCAAAAAAATCAGGTATAATAGCCCCATGACAAATGTGCTCGCACTTAGTCAATTCATTTATCTATCTTCTAAATGGATGCTTTAAACCCAAAAGCCTCACCCCTTTAACGTCCCTGGTTAATGCTTCCAGATGACATGCCAAACTAATCCATTTTATAAAACCATGTTAAAATTAGGGATGGGGAAAGTGTGGTGGGTCCTCTTGGTTAAGCAGGATTGTTTCATAAAGAATACTGAAATTGTATTAACAAAGCTCCAAGAGATTTTTGACTGATACTCATTCTCCATTTTGCTCAAACCAACTTGTTTATGATCTGCATCTCAGCTCAGGGCACCAGTTTTGTAGTGAGGTACCCATTATACAAAGATAGAAGAGAAAGTGGCCCATATGCCAGCAATCCAGCCCAATGCGACATGCAAGACAGCAGAGATGCCACAGCTTAGCCATGCTCGAAGTAGTGGGTCAGAGCAGAGTTACATGCTTGGCAGCATGTTTAGCACATGCCATCAGTCTAATTCTCATTGAGTTTTCCACAGACCTTATGACCGAAGAATTTTAGGAAAGAATTTCTAGGATGACCTTGAAGATGATATCATGGTGTTTAAACAGAGGAGTGCCTTTGCTGCACGGTGCAGAATGGAAAGAACATCTAAGTCGACAACACTGTTGTCCTTTGCTAAATGGAGACATATGGATTGCATGAAAAGAAGCCACAGCAGCCCTTAGAGACAAAGGCAAGGAATTTGGGTCGGTGCTGCTAACAGAGGAGTTTGCAAAGCAGTGGCAGGGGTGGTGATGGTGCAGTAGTATGCCCACACCTTTTGTCCTCCTCAGAGCCCCGATCTCTGATCCTCTGCATTTACATGACATCCTTCCCATGTGACCTACTTTCTCTCTGTTTAATATGCCTCAACAGACTTCTTTTGAGTAGCCTCTTAGATGTTCCTACCCAAGCTATGAAGGTTTTGTCTTGTTCCAAGTCAAACAAATGAACTCACTGGACATAAGAATTGTTGTGCTGTGTCAAACCATCCCAAAACCATCCTTACCTTGTCCCAGACAGTGGCAAGAAAACCCCTGATGCCTGGGGAGGGTTTAGAGAATAAGCTGGTATTGAAAATCCAGCTGCTATTATACGCACACCCTCTCTGCACTTGTTTTCATTGCTCCTTATAGGAACAGAAAGGAGCAGAGGTACACAGGGATGAAGAGGGTAGATCAGTCAACCTGCTGTGGCTGTGCAAAAACCCAGGGGTGCTGCAAGGAAACTGGAGGTGGAGTTCTCTCACCCTGTCCCACTCCACAGCCTCTCTGCTCCTTAGCATGTCAGAAATTTGTCAAAAGCTGGAATCAGGAGTGAACCCCATTCTGAATGCATCAGGGAAGTGGGATACACAAAACCATTGAGGCTGTCAGATCTACAACTCAGGAAAGTGACTGGTACATAGGAGAGCAGTTCCTTGGTAATCAAAGTCAGATGCTGGATGCACTCCAGGGAGGATGCAGATCAGAGAATGAGAACCTAACACCCGTCAGAAAGAAAATGCATCACGATTATAAGGTTCACTTAGGAAGACTGTGGAATCTTTGCCATTTGGGATATTTAAAATATGCTTAGGATGATCTAGAAGTACATGCTCCTGCCTCAGCCCAGGAGGTGGAAGTTGGTGAAGTCCTGAGCTGGCTTCTGTGGGGATTTGTGGTCAGTCATTCGAATACAAGCTGACCTCACTAAATTCACATGGACAGATATTTACCTGCAGCAGAGCAGAGGAAACTGTAACTGCAGGCTCATCTTGATTTATAAGCTCACTCGCACAGGCAAGCTGCAGTCTGCCTGGCTTTGGTCACTTGATCATGTCTGAGGTTAACACATGAGCAAGCAGTCACTTCTTAAAGGTTAAACTGTATTTGTAAGAAAAGATCGTTTGATCCCAGCCACTGCTATGGACAGATATAAAGTAATCCCTGCAGACATGTGAAGGCTAAGCCTGCTTAGCTGATGGTGTGAGGTCAGGCAGAGGGACCAATTGGGGTATGTGTTTATGGTAACAATTGTGATTGCTTTGCAAAAAGGCATCTCTCAAAGAGTTTCTTCAAAATAGTGTCAAAAATATTCTTGAGAAAATGAGGGTTTTAATGATATACCATCTCCTCTCAGGATACTTTTAATCACCCAAACACAAAATAACTGTGAGATACTTTCTTAGAGAGCTCAAGCTTATTAGATGTCATTGTGCAGGGTTAAGCTGATTAGTGCAATGGTTAGGAAGGAAACTCTCCCCACCATGCACAGTCAGTGCCCACTGTAAGCCAAGGTCTTACCCAGTCTCCTTAGCTGGGCACAAGCTGTGGTGGAGCCAGAGCCAAGCGTGGGCTGACGGGCCAGCCGGTACTTGCATTCATTTGGCTGCTGCCTTTCTCAATCAGCAACCTGGGTTATCCCTGCCTTCCCCAGCACCAGACCACCCGGCTCCCTGCAAAGGGAAATGCCCACTGTCCCACTCTCAAATTTGGCTGACTCTGGCCAATGGGTTCCAAATTTGCTGGGGAACAACTGCAGAAGAAACAGATGGACAAACAGCATGAGAGCATAAGCTTTGTTTCCTTAGAAAACCAGGCTGAACTGTCCTTCTTGGTTTTGAACAGCAAATCTAGGCTTGCATTTGCACAGCCACTGCTTGCTACAGCCTCCGTCTCTTTTGGCTTCAAAGCTATGATATATATGAGGAGAAAATTCTTCCCTGTGAGGGTGCTGAGGCACTGGCACAGGTTGCCCAGAGAAGCTGTGGCTGCCCCATCCCTGCCAGTGTTCAAGGCCAGGTTGGACAGGGCTTGGAGCAACCTGGTCTAGTGGAAGATGTTCCTGCCTGTGGTTGGGGGTTGGAGCAGAACAGGTTGGTCAGTAAGACAAGGGCTATATGTAGAGAAGGTTCCCAAGTTCACAGCAGTTTGTAAGGTGAAGTGGGCTCAGTGGGAGAGACAAAGGCAGAGGGGTCTACCTGTGTGTGGTAGAGGCTGCTCTGGAAGAGAGAGGCAGCAAAGGTAGTCAGGGGACACACTGTGAAGCAGGTTGATGGGTCTCCCTTTCAAAAAACCTAGGCTCAGGCTTAAGAGCTACAATTTTCTGCTCAACTTGTGTAACACCAAGGAATCCTGGTTTTAAGAAGGTCCTTGAAACAGCTGCTCTCCTGGCTCCCTGTAAACACTATGCTGTTCCCTGCAGTGACTAGTACATATACTTGGCCTGGAGCCTCATGGCTCTCCATGCCCTTTAGCACAGCTGACTTCCAGCCTTGGGCAGAGCAAGTTTGGGTGAGCTGAGTGGAGGTGAGGAACTGGTATGTAGCACTGAGTGCTCCTTCTCATCAGAACAGGCAGGAGCCATCCTGTGACCAGCTGAAGGCATAAGGCAACCTGGTTCCTTATTTCTCTCCTGTATGCATGTGGAAGCAATGCAAACTCCAGCATAACCCTGGACTGTTATTCCTCAGAAATCACTTGATGGTGGGATTTGGCAACCAGACAGTTCCGTGGAGTAGTTCCATCTTACAACCACCATCATTTCATCTTCCCTATAAATATCTACAAATCATCATCCTTCAAATCCTGCCTTTAAACTCCTCTTTGCTGGGACACCAAGAACTGTAGCTCACCCCACAGATATGATCTGCCCTTACCTCATTCCCTCTTTTTTACTTCCTTTTGCTTCTGTCTCTGAAATAAAGGATGCTAGATCTCAACATGATTCTTGAATGCTGTTTACTCCCAATCTGTGTTGTTTCCATTTCTATGCCTGCAAGTACAAGCTACTGTGGAAGCCCAGTCTGAAAGAAAATATCGCAGCATATGGTCGGCAAACGCAGCATGCTCAGCTCTTGTCTCAGTCCTGTTCCCCAGTGCTTCTTCAGGGAATCAACACTCATTAAACATGCCAGTGTATTTCATTGCATTTGGAAGATCTGCAGAGCATCCTTCAGGAAGCATCAAAAAATAACTAAGTAATCACAAACATTTTATTGTATGGTGCAAACTGCAATTACACTTTGAAATGGTTAAAATCCAGCTCTAGGTAAGAGACACCTCAGTGACTCCTTCATCCTCTAATCCCTTTCTGACCAGCAGCTGATGGCATCTGGATAAACATCTGATGGAAGCGTGAATGAGAGCCACCAAATTTATACCTGAGTGTAAGAATTCTTCAGGGTTTCTCAAGGTCTATGACCAAACCCTCTCAGATTACAAGCCTCCTCCCTCAGATATTGTGGCTAATGGTGGCTTTTCAAGCTGATGTTTATTTTCCCTGGATGTTGAGTCCTGAGTTGGGATGATTTTCTCTGGTCTGACTGACAAGGTCACCAAGCCCTGCTCCCCTGGCTGTCCAGATGATGGGATGGCTTAGCAGGCCTTGGTGTAGCTCTTGAGCTGGCCCAAGTTGGCAGCCTCACATTTTCATGGCAGGCAGGCACCATCTACAGCAGCAAGGTAAGATGCACATCACTAGCCCAGTGCAAGCCACTTTGGGTTGATACGAGGACCCCATTACCCAAAAGGCTGGAAAAGTTTTGGTTTGGGTTTTTTTTCTCCCCAAAAGCTCAGATTTCTCATTTTCACTTGATTCCAGGAGCTTCTCACTGCACATGAAAATAAAAACAAAACAAAAAAAAATCCAAAACAAACAAAAAACCCCAACATAAAACTAAAGCAAACCGTCCAAGGATGATGTGAAGAGAATGCTCTCCTTTTGTCATTCCCCCCCTACCCCCCCCAAACACCACCCTATATTCTTCTGCCCCCTTTCCTAGAAGAAAAATGCCTCACAGACCCTTTATTTTTGGCCAGTGTGCCACATGCAGCTTTGACTGGAGATAGCAGCCTCTTACTGGAAATCAAATGGAAAGCCCTCCCAAAGCCAGTAGTGACTAATCCACTCAAATAATTACTTATGGGACAGATGAGGATGACTTTCAGAACCCAATATTCCCAGTGAGCTTTTTGCCACTGAAAACACTTTGCAGATTAGTCAGTGTGCCCTCCATGTAGGTCCATGATTTGTTTCTTTCCTTTCCTGTTCCAGCCCAGTATCACTGTGTTTTTTGAAGAGCATATTTTTAGCTTATTTGAGAGGGGAAAAAAGGGCTAAAACTGTGAGATTTTTCTGCTGGACAGGTAATGAAAATCAGAGCGTGCAGCTGGGACTGCGACCCTCAAATGGAGCTGGCAGTCATTCTGCTACACCGTTTTCTGCCAGTTAATGAGTGCTGTCTCCCTGCAGGGCTGTCCACACAAGGCCTCTAGGCCCAAATTTACTAGGTGGTTTAGTTCCACTCCCAGGATCATGATGGGGGCTGACTCCAGACAATGTAAACCATGAGCTTGAGCTGACAACCATTCCCCACTCACAGTGAATCCGGTTACATCAACAGTAAAAATCGGCATCTAAAGATCAAATCTGTGCCTCAGTGTCAGCGCCAGGCTGAATTATTGAAGCTGAAATTATGTTCTGAGGATAATTTTCCTTTCCTTTCTTGTGTTAGCGGATCCTGCCTAGCAACAGAGGTGACCTCTCGAGGTTGCTTCTAGCAGCGTTTCACGTGGCTCAGCTTATTCACTGTCTGCAGCTCCTTCCCATCCAGACAGCCAAGTGAGAATAGCCAGTTTCTCTTCTCATCAGTATTATCCCCCAACTGCTATGTGACAGCTCTGCTTTGTGGCATTTCAAGTTATAAACACTGTCAAGGAGGATTTAAATCCCCCAGAAAACAATTCATCTTTAAGTAAAAATAAGTATCTATGATTCACTCCCTTTAAAAATAAGCACTTACCAGAATATACACTGTTTCGAGGTAGGACACACTTCTGTTTGCCTCTAACTGAATCAGGGTAACACTCTGGTTTCCTTAAGGTTTTTTTCCCTCAGCTTCAAGAAAGGATAAAGCCCAGACCACTACAGTACCAGATAGTCCCAGCTGTTTTCTCTGCTTCTCTCTTCCAAATCTGTGTGGATTTAATCTAAGCTCTTAATTATAGAACCCATTCTAAAAACTGTACCCTGCTAAAATAAGGTACCAATTACACACAGCTCCTCTGTGGTACTGGGGCATGGGGTGAATTAATCAGTTCCTCACATCTGGTGTGGTCCATATGGTCGTTCAAATCCCTGCTTGCAGAATGCTCCCACCTGGGAATAGATTAACCCCTTTCTCACAAATATCTGAGCTGGTCTAAAGGCTATGTTCAAGTATATTCACAACAGCAACCTGAAATGTTTTGCCTTCAGTTCCCAGGTCTGAGTGGGAGCCTCAAGAGGGACAGGTCAAGGCTGAAAATAGGAAAGATGTGGAAAATGTCTGTGAACAAAGCTTGGAATTGATTTTCTTGGTGCCTGCCAAAGTGTAAGGCAAACTGGAAAGCCTGCAGTCACAGAAAGCACAGGAGACAATATATAAACTGCACTTACTCATCACATGTCCATGTTTCTTCTGTATTTTGAAGGTAAGTTTATTCCTGACTTCTTTGCCTGGGTGTAACCCATTCCTTTACCTCCTACATAAAAGATATTTAAGCTTTAATATCTGACTTTGTTGATATGGATTTTTGCCATCACACAGAGAACTAAAGGTATGCGAGACCAACAGCAAAGCTCTTGCATTCTGTCCACCTTTTTGTTGGCATAGACTCATTTGAGTGCCTTGTGGAGACCTCCCCTTCTGTTCATCAGAGCACAGATGGATTCCTCCTTCCTCCCCAGCCACAGGTCAGTCTTGTTACAGCCCCAACGGTAACAGGTAAAACTAACAGGAAAGGAACATCAGGAAATTATTCCCCATATTTGCTTTCCACTTGACATACGCTGTTTTCAGGAAATGAGGGAAAAGACCCATGTTAGTTGGAAAGCTGAGCCTTGCTTCCTCAGTGCTGTGGGTCTCAGCTTGATAGTTGCTGTCATAAGCCAAAAGTTGATTTCTAAGTGGCTCTGTCTCATGTAAAGTATTGACAATTCTACAATGCTCTCCTAGAGATGGGAGAATCAAGCACACTGTGCACAGGGTGAGGAACAATCTGGATGAAACATAGAATCATAGAATTCTCCAAAGCTTTGCTTTTTGTGGAGTCATTTAAGCCTAGGCTAAGCTAAGTCATCCCTCCTCTCTAGGAGAGCATTGTAGAATTATAAAGAAACTCCCAAATGCTGGGTTTAGAATCATAGAATGGTTTGGGTTGAAAGGGACCTGTTTGAGACAAGAAAATCATTGGGTTATGATATTACAGTGAATATGTCTAAAAGGCCTCTCTCATAAGGTGGTGTCCTGCATTAATGTAGCTCCTTAAGCTATTTACAAATGGTTTATATACGCAGTTATTCCACTCACCGTTTGCTCAGTTTGCCTACTTTAAGCAGGGGTGTCAATAAAAGTTTCTCTGTGTTTCAGTGTAATTTATGTTTCTCAGCTTTGTCTCAGCATTACCTAGACATCTGTGTTAGAACAGCTAACTCAGAGCTGGAGCTTGTCAGTGCTTACATGCAAATGACAGATCAGACTGTGGATGTGGGCAGTAGTATAATTGCTAAAAGAAGGCTAAGGATCATTTGCCCTCAAGTGTGATGAGTCAATGCAGACAGAGCTATGACACACAAAAGAAAACCTCCCAGGTTACCCAGAATAAAACCCCAGGAATAATAAAGTCTTGATTAACTAACACTGATCATTTAGCAACCATTTCTTGTCCCAACTGTGTTTGCTGAGGGGTGTTTTGCTCAGGGTGCATGCAGTGAGTCACTGCACACTAAGATCCACTACATTCATTTCTCAGAGCTAATGACAACTATTAGTACCCGTGACCGAGCACAGATGCAAGGATGTGGGCTGCCCGTGGATGGCTCTATGGTAGTTTAACATGGTTTATCAGTGTCCTATAGGGATAGGGATATAGTTAGGGATGTAGGCAGGAGCATGATGCTGTCGATATGCTATCGATAGCCATTAATGGTGCCTTGAGAAACTGGGGGGTAATTAACCACCACAGAAAAGTCACCTGCCTGACACATGGTTCAACTCAGCTTTCAGTTACTGAAGTGAATTTACCAGGGAAAGCTTTTCCTGGTGTTTCAGGCAGATTTTGACCTACTTACTTTTAATCCATCTCTTGGCTCTGTCATTTTGCTACTCTGTCACTTGTCCTGAGCTGTTCCATTTATTTCATCACATCCCTACTTTGTGTGTGTGTGTTGTAAGTGTCCCTGGATTTATCTTGCTTGCTTGCTTCTCTCTGTAACTACCCAAAAGGAGGATGGAGCCAGGAGGTGGCTGGTCTCTTCTCCCAGTAACAAGTGATAGGACAAGAGGAAATGGCCTCAAGCTCCACCAGGGGAAGTTTAGGCTGGATATCAGGAACAATTTCTTCCCTGAGAGGGCAGTCAGGCATTGGAACAGGTTGCCCAGGGCAGTGGTGGGAACACTTTCTATGAAAATACTTAAAAACCATGCAGACAAGGCCTTTACTGACATTGTTTAGTGGTGGCCTTGGCAGTGCTGGGGTAATGGTTGGACTTGATTTTAAAGACTTTTTCCAACCTTGTTGATTCTATGATTCTATTTTAGGGAAAGGAGTACTGCATTGTTCTGCTCCTTTGGGAGCTACCCACGAGGAGTCTTCCAAACAGGAACAGATTTACTCCAGACTTACATGACCTGGAGAAGCCAGCACCTTTTGCTCACAAGCAGTTATACAGTCTGCACACTGTGAGGTTCTCAGCTTGAGGTAGTAAGAAGAAAAACCCAACCCCAACAAACCCCAAACCCCAGTAGGTTTGACTGTCAGGTTTTACCTGTCAGGGGAGAGCTACAGAAGGGCTCTGTGAGATTGGTACTGGGGAGACAGGAAAAGGTCAATCAAATATCAAGATTAAAAGCATCCCAGTCCTTGTGATGTGCTTCTCCTTGATTTATTGGTTCTCAACTATGTAAAATCGAATGTCTCCAAAGTGAATTAGATACTGCCTAACTTGTACATGATTTTGGGGCAAAACCTGCAAGGATTTGGAATGAGATCGGATGTGCTAACTGATCGAACTTTAACCCAAGATTCACCAGTCACAGGTCAGAATATTTCCATGGAGAAAGGTCATACTAAACTGTAACAGTGGAATTTTTAAGAAACAAGAATTAGGAAATGACAACATAAGTGCTGCACTCTGAGAAGTTCAAATTAACCTGATCCTATCATCCACTTCCACTGTTAGTGGTGCCTTTTTAAATCTAACATACAGTCATGGCCCTGAGGGCACTAAAAAGCCTTAATTGCACAAAGCAGCCTCACCTAGTCTCCACATACTCCCCTGCCCATAGTATCCAGGGCTCCGTTTAAGCTCTGGAATGAGCATTTGCACAGTTCCTTCCTAAACTGTGTTGCAGGTATGCCTGTCTGCAGCCCTGCACTGGGAAGGACTGTGGACCTTCAGTGTGGACAGTTTTTCTCCTGGATGGGTTCCTCTGGTAGGTGTATGTTATGGCTCATTTCCAGTCCTGTTTCCCGTTGTTCTTGTGTGGAGCCTGGACCTGGTTCATCGTTTGCTGCGTCAGGTTGCTGATGGACCCTGCTACCAGCATCTAACCCAGCTTGCTGTGTTTAGGTCTTGTGGGACTGTGCTCTGTCACTGAGAGCACTGCTTATGCTGGGATTGCCTTTGGCTCCTGGCCTCCCTGCCCTTTAGGAACAGCAGGATATTGCTGTTCCCTGGCAAATATTCTGGAATTAAGCCTGTCTTCATTTAAGTTACTGAAAGAAACTGTTCAGTCTAGCACCCTTTGCAAGGAGGCCCAGCCACTTGGGCACTTCATCTTCATTCATGCAGAACTGTCTATGCATGCTTGCAAAAATGAGTCCCATGAGGAATATATCTACTTACAGTTTGCAGCTCCTTCTTTTTATCTTAGGAATGTGTTTATATGGGTCCCTTCTATTGCCTGGTACAGGTTTCTTCCTATTTATCTACTAAACCCTCTGGAGTCTGCTTTTTGAATGCTGTTAAATTAGTCAGTGGAGGCTGGGGGTGGCTGGTGGTGTAAGTAAGCATAGGCTAGGCATTTCTGTCATCTCCCCACACAGTGTGAATTAATGAGCCTGATGGAGTCCTAAGCTCTACTGAACTACAGGATATTCTTGGACATGCAGATGCCCATATATTCTTGGGGTTCCTTCCAGACCTGCAGCATTAGCCTTACAAACAGGTCTGTAAAGAAGTTATCTTGATAGCTCACTACAGACCATACTAGCATGGACCATGACAGAGCACCTTTTCTCCAGCATTGTGCTGGGGATGGGGCAGCCACAGGTTCTTTGAGCAACCTGTACCAGTGTCTCACCATCCCCAAGTGAAGAACTTTTTCTTAATATCTAATCTGAATCTCCCCTCTGTCAGTTTAAAGCCATTCCTTCCTGTCCTGTCACTACAGGCCCTTATAACAAGCCCCTCTCCAGATTTCTTGTAGCCCCTTTAGGCACTGGAAGCTGCACTAAGGTCTCTCCAGAGCCTTCTCTTCTCTAGGCTGAACAAGTGCAGCTCTCAGCCCATCTTCATAGGAGAGGTGCTCCAGCCCTCTGATTTCCCAGGTCTGCAGTCCTTACAGCACTATTTTCCCATTAAACTGTGTCTTGCTGTACTGGTACTTCTCATTGCTGTTATCTTCCCTTCATTGCTGTATGACTAATGTATCTGAACACAGTAGGAGGAGGTACAACACACCTTTAAGGGTGTTTACTACAGTCTTTCTTCTTCAAAATTTAGCATGAGGTGGAGACTGTTCTTCACAATGTGTTTTTCAAGGGCTATGATGTAGCACTAGATTGGTTAGCTAGTTCAGTCTAACCGGTCTGTCCAAACCAGTCTGGATTTTAACAGGGCGCCTGTGATAGTACATGTGCTTTTTGCTGGTTAGAGATTCACCCAGGGATGATCACTTCATCTACCCTCCCACGTTCCAAGTTGAGGTTGGACTATGAGCTAAGTCCTTGTTGCCTCAGTCTCTCTGAAGTGAATGGAGTGAGGCACCTACATGATGCCTTTTTAAATGATCTGTCTAAATGCTGTAATAATAATAATTAGCTGTCACATTAGCAGATTCTTAGAAGCTTGACTAATAATGATGCAACAACAGGAATGATGAATACTCTTCCATGCTTTATTGGGAAATTACTGGGTTTGTTTGCTTTGTTTCTGCTTTTTAACCCCTCAAAACACATGGAGTGTCCAACTTTTCCCTTAAAGCCTTTCTCTTCCAGGACACAGCCTGCTGTGCTCTCCACCCCATGCTCTGCAGGGTGTATAGGACCCATTGTCAAGTGGTGATGCTCTACTACTGCTGATGCCCTGTTTCCTGCCTGTGGTATACTCACTGGTGCATAACCATCTGTGAAGGTCAACATCCCCTCATGTCATGTCCTGCAAATCTAAGAAAGCTTGCTCACCTCTGGCACATACATGTATGTGTAGTGACAGTGAAATAGGAAAACTGAATTAGGCATGTTGTGGTTTGCCTACATGCATGCTGTTCTACAGTTTTGTGAGCTCATCTCAGCTTAAAACTGTAGCACTCATTACTCTTTTTGTTCTTACGTATTTCACTGGTTTATGAGTGACTTGGGCTACCTTTACTAGCAAGTCCCTTGCTAGTCTAACTCAGAGACTGTCCTGTGTAAGGCAAATCACATGTACTGAATAATTACATTGTTTTTCATATAACCAACTGACCACATGGAAGCCCTCAAGCATCCTTTGGGCTCTGGCTCAAACTGGAACTGGACAGCCCAACAAATGGATGACATCCTGCTTTGCATTCCTGGCCTAACCCTTCCATCCTCCCTTTGGCAGGACAAGGGAGTCCAGATTATTTGCTTTGTCTGTCTTGTATTCTGAATTTTTATCTCTGCAGCAAGAATTGCATTGCTTACTTAGCTTAGCAAAGTACCATAAAATCTTTGTGTGTATGATGCTGTGTAAGCACAAAGTTGCATCACTGTATGTTCTGATGCAAGATCAGCAGGTAGCTTCCAGCTGGGAAGGAAAGCAATCCTTTCTCACTTTTGTGGTGGTCTCAGAAAATGCCTAGCTCCCCTTCTGTGAATGCTTTAGAGGTCAAAGTCCAGCTGTACAGCTGAATAAACAGTAATGTATTTGCCTCTGGAACAAACTAGGAGAGACCATGCATAAGTTTGCTTTTGTTTTTCCAAGGCATTACTATTTCATCAGGTGCAGGCTTCTCTCACAAGCTTCCTTTGTTGAAACACACTGTGCCTTAGAGGAGGTGGTGCTACCCACGCGTCATGGCTGCTGGACAGAAACCAGATGTGAAGTCTGCCTTCTCAAAGTCTCTCCATCCTGGAGACTGGCTTTAAACATGGACACACATCTGCTGAGCTCTCCTCCCAGCCTTCACAGGAGTGTTTGACTACAACCAAGTATTATTAGGTTGTCACGAATATTGCAAAACAAGCTTCTCCCCCACCATGTCAGTGGTATGAATGAAGCTACTTACTAGTTTGGGTTACACATCCCTTCCTTTGTGTGTCCTGTGTCCCCTTTTTATGTGGACCACTTTCTCCCCCCCCCCCCCCCCCCCCCCCCGACTTTGCTTGCCTGTTGCTCTCTGCTCCCTCTGTATTTAGCATCTCTGATAAATATCTTTGGGTAGATATCTATGAACAAAAGAGAGTAAACAGAAGTCTGGAGTGGGGCTGGCCTTTTCCTTTAAATAGGCTCACTTTGGACACCTATACCTCCTGAGCAGGAAGTGGTACTGGTAAAAGACTGATAGCAATATTGAATCAGCTTCAAGACCTTCAAGGAAATGCTGTGCTGACTGTAGCTGAGAAACCACATCCAGAGCTCTAGAAACAGCAAATTAAAAAGGCTGGTAATGCCACAAAGATATCTTTTTTCCTTGTCCTCCTGCCTATCAAGTGACAATTGCAATGCACCAGCTCCATCTTTTGATAAGCCTAACCCAAACCCACAGTTACAGAAATTCATCTGGGCCTCAGGTGTGTGTATATATTCATATTTCCAAGCTAGTAGATTCCTTTGATTATATCAAAAAATGGTGATCCAGTGCAGCCAGTAAGATGTTCTGTTCTCCATCCTCTGAATGTCTCTGTGTGAGGCCCTTTCTAGGCCAATCTGTCTTTGTTCTCATCTGGTGCTCACAAACAATAGGGACATCCCAGACTGTTTGATGTACTCCACATGCATTGGAGTAGCTGCTCTCTCCCCACAAATGTTCATCTCCTCCTGGTAGACAGCTGTTGTGATGTTTTCCAATGCCAAAGGAATGGCTCCAGCTTTACCTCCTTAGCTAAGGATGAAAGCTCACTTGAAATCACTTACTGTAAAACACAGGGGTGTTGGCAGCTGGATCACTGCTTGCCCTGTTTAGCTGGGTCAGTGAAGCACTGGTCCCCTGCATCTTCTCTCTACTCACATAGGTGTACATCAGACCAATACTCTGTGTGAAGGCTGTGGCATGATCAGATGGCCATCACCCATGTGTTGGACACCTGATAAAAGCTCCCCCAAATAAAAGACTGACAAATCCTATGATCTTGCAGAGCACTGCCACTGTGCACAGATGTGGGAGACAGCAGCAAAGGAAAGCACAAACATGCAGCTGTCACACAGGTAGTCTGTTCTCTCATCTTCTATGATCCTTCTGAGCAGGGTCAGGTTTCTAAACACTTTTGGGAAGGAAGGATTAAGTGACCCTGTTCCTTGGCTGGATATGGTATTTATGGCATCCCATTTACAGAAAGAATAATCATCCTGACCCTTTGCAGGAGGCCACAACCTGGAAGCTCTCATGTCAGTAGCTGTCTTCCAGTGTGGAAGAACAGGAAAAAAAAGGCCTAACAATGCAAAAAGCCTGCAAGATCCCTGCCCCATCTTTGATATCCTGTGTGATATCCTCTAGGTTATCCTGCTCTTGCAGGGGGGTTGGACTAGATGATCTTTTGAGGTCCCTTCCAACATTTGGGATTCTGTGATATGTTCATATACCACCTATCCTGCTTAGCACCCTTGCTTTCTTTGCTGGGGAACAGCAGTGAGTTCCACTCACTGCAACAGTAACTGGCCTTGGGGCCATTTGTGTCCCTCTGCTGGTCTCCCTGAGCTGTGGTGTTGGCAATGATGACTGTTTCTGCAGGAGAGGGTTGCATGTTCCCTGGCACCAGGCCTGCTTACTGTCCCTGTTCCTGACATCTTAATAGTGGCATGTTAATTCTGAGTCCCCTTTGGACGTTAAGTTCTTTCTTTGATATGGCTCCTCCATGCTTTGGGGTTTTACACCTCAACACATTTTAAATCTGGCCAACAGCTACTAGGTATGGTGATAGGGTAATGAAAGCAGCTCTGTTTTTACGAAGAGGGCATGGAGAGACCTCCTCATCACTGATCTTCATCTTCTAATGTTGAGATTAACTGTATAAATAATTTCCCCTGGCAAAACACAGCCAACTGAAAAGGTATCTGTGAATGGCACCTGTATCAATGCCAGCTTTCAGGTAAGCCAAAAGCAATAGGTGTCAGCTTAGGAGGGAAATGAAAGTTCATTATTTTTTTTTGTGTGTGAGTAGGCTTTCTTTCAAGAATGAAGCTGCAGGATGTACCATCGCCACTGAAAAACATAGGCTATTAGTAGCCACTGCCAAATAACAAGTGCAGCTAGTGGGATAAACCCAGGCTTTGATGTGAGGCAAAGCTGAGAAGGCACAAAGGGGGCATCTAGGAGTCAAGCTGTCTCTCAAGAGAGATCACAGCCTGTAAATCTAGCTCTGCATTTCAGCTGCCTCCTCTCTCTGCTGCCAGAAATCCGGAGCATGGGAAACAGCAATGGAAAATCCCACTAAATCATTGTCCCACCTTAGACTTGTCTGATTTGGGGGGCTCAACTTTGCCACACAGGAATCCACAAGTGTACTGGAAAACTAATAGTGGTTCTGGAGGATGAGTAGCAGTAAACCCCACTAAACTGTAGCATTTTCTCTTTAAAGAGGGACACTGCACAAGCAGCTTCTAAGCCCTGATGCTCATTCAATGGGATGTACCCAAGTCCTGCTGAATTCCACTGAAGTTTGGTCAGACTTTCAGATTAGATCAATGCACTGTCTGAATTTCAATGCACAATTCGTTGAGATTGTGGTTAATTCCTAACCTAATTTTCTCTGAAATGCTTCCCACAGTGTTGCTTACAACACTGCACAATGGATTTAGATGGGATAAATGCCAAAGAGGCACCCTGCTAAGGCTGTTGGGTGCAGGCATCTCCCCTCTCTCTGGTTCATTAAGTTCAAAATCTAACACAGCCTTTTCTATGCAGCAGTGCTACACAAGACTAGCTGCTCCAGAGTCATCTGAGCTATTGTGATATGAATCAGCTGTGGAAAAGGCCCAAAGTCTTCCCAAATCCTAGCACAAGAAGACAAGGAACAAGCTGCTGACAGCACTGTGTTTGCCTGTGTTAAAGGAGGATTGATTAATATTTTCAGGCTGCTTTGAAAATGAAAAGTAACACATGGTACAATATTGCTGTTCCTGTTGTTCACCCTGTAGCTGATACGTACCATGGCTCTCACAAACGAACTGGAAATTGCTTTTGATATTTTTGATGGTTTTCAGTGCAGCTGCTACAGCCTGCTGCTTCATTCTAATAAATGTGCCCTAGTTCACCCTCCCCTGTCCCCCTTCATCTAAGCTCCTCTGCAAGGGAAATAAAAATATCAGTGCCTGGCACCATCTGTCAAGCACAGGCTAATCCATTCTCTGCTTATCTCATGGTCAATTTGGTTTCTTTCTGAGTGGTAGAGCCACTCTTGCTATTGCTGAGAATTTGATACTATTCAGAGGTTTGGGCTTTGGTTTGTTTTCATGGTAATATTATTATGACAATTGCAATGTTCAGACATACATTCCCTCTGTATGTCCAGACTGGAGAACAGTACTAAATCAAACATGTAACCACACAGAAAGGCAGGTAGTACTGCTCTTCCCATTTTACACATGAGAAACAAGGCAAAAACAACTGACTTACCCAGGGATGTGCCTCAGCAGCAGACCTAAGCAGAGGGATCACAGGTCCCTGATAAGACCCAGTCACTGATGACATCCAAAACACCATTGCTTTGCCTCTCTTTCTGCTCTTGTTTTGGCTTTGTTTACAGTGATCTCTACGGAAGCTTTGCAATGATGATTAAGATGCAGACCTTCGTACAGCTCCTGTGATGAGACTGTGCAGATCCACCAGGGACAAAGCTCACAGAGCAGCACAAGACCAGTTCAGGTCTTTCTGTTAACAAACAGGGCACGTTAGACCAGTTATTTCCTCTATTTGCAGGTGGTTATGGGACTCCAGGCACAGTCTTTATGGCTTCCTTCTAACAGTCTTACTGCTTCTGTTGTCTCTATGCTATTAACTAACAGGTGATTGCTGTCTGACAGACTGCTCTGACACTTTTGCTTCTGCTTCCTTTGACTGATCTAAAGAGGCATTGAGGACAGGTCAATGAGCAATGTCAGTGCTCAGCTATGTCTAGGATCAGACCAGAGCTGGCCTAACTGAAGAGATCCGATTCTGTGGAGGTCTGCCTGAAGCAAACAGCAGTTCTTAACATACCGATATTGACCCACCACTGACTGTCTAACCTTGTGCAGGCTCGGCAAAAATCCACGCAGGAAGCTGAAGAACACTTGGGCATGTAAGTATGTGCTGCCTGCTGCGTGTGCACAGAGATGTCCCTTTGCCTTTGATGTGGAATGATAGGAAAGTCCTGCTGCTCCTCTGATATCACATGGATGGACCCAGGAAAAAGTATACCTTCTTTAGCATGGGTATTACTAGATATTATTAGATATGTGATATCATTAGAATAGAAATCCTTAAAATAGCATGGCTTGCTCTGTTAGAGGAAAAATCCATCCCTTTTCATGTCTTTTGTCATGCTCAAAAAGATTTTTTCCATCATATTTTTGCTAAGATCACTATTTGTTTGCTGAGGATGCAATCTCTGTATGAGCATTGAGCCATTAAAACTGGCAGGGACTCGGTAATGCTTGCAAACAATGGCCAGAAAGGGCCACAAACACTTTCCCTCTTTCTTCCCTCATCTTTCACCTCCATCATGAGCAGTATTTAAGGTGTGTCACAAAAATTGCAGCTTGAGCAGCCTGAAACCCTGCAAGCAGCATCAGCCATAGGATCACTGAGGTGCGGTTGCAGTTGACAATCGTCGCTGTGCCTTTCCCTGCCTCAAACCCCCACAGGGAGCGGCGGGCACCGGGCTCGGGGCGGCTGACAGACACCTGGGAGAGGGGACCTGCGGGCGGTGAAAGGTTAAGCGCTGCCACCCGGGCCCTTACGACCGGATAACCCCCGAAGCCACCACCGGGAGCAACCCTGAGGCGACTGAGGCGGAGCGGGCCGTGAGGGGGCGGAGCTTCAGCGGCGCTGATTGACGTACGGCGGGGCGGGGCCGTGAGGGGGCGGAGCTTCAGCGGCGCTGATCGACGTACGGTGGGGCGGGGCCGTGAGGGGGCGGAGCTTCGGCGGCGCTGATTGACGTGCGGCGGGGGCGGGGCTACGCCGGCGAACCGGAGCGTTGGGGCTGTGGAGGGCGGGGGGCAGATACTGGGCACGGAGCCTCCGCCGCTGCTCCCCTGCGCCAGGTAACCGGGTGGGGGTTCGTGCTGCGCCCTGCGCTCACCAGGGAGACCGGGGGGCGGGGGGGTCGCCGGCGGCTGGGGCGGGCAGTGGCGGGGCCCCGGGGGAGCTGCTCCGGCCCGGCGGCTCGGAGCGGGGGCAGTGCCGGCCCTGCTTGCCCCGCTGCGGCCCGGCGCCGCCACAGAGCACCGGCTCTTCCCCACCCGTCCCCTTCTCCGCCAGCGTCTCGCAGCGCCGCCGAGCCTTCCTGCTCGGCCCCGAGCCCGGCACCGAGCACCCCTTCCCTGCCGCGGCCACAACTTCCTCCGCCGGCCTCGCATCGCAGCCGGCTCCCTACTCCGGAGGGGCGGTGGCAACTTTCCCGTGCGGGGAAGAGGAACCGTGCTTAGGCCCTTCCGCCGCGTCGTCCCCGTTTCCCGCACGGCAGGGGCAGCGGCAGTGCGGGCAGCCCGGGGGTGCGGGGTTGGGCCCGGGCGCCCCTCACCGCGGCGGCGGGGCCTCCCATCAGCTGTTTCCTCCTGTTTGTTGTCAAGTTGCCTGCGCTGCCCGCAGCGCCCGGCGGCGGCGCCGGCGAAAGAGCCACCGGCGGTTGGCTGCGCGTAGCCCCGTGACGGCGCGTACCCGGGACCCGCCTCCCCTTCCACTCCCCCCCTCACGGGGCTTTGTGTGGAGCCGGGGTCGTCCCAGCTCAGGGTGCGGGGTTCACATCGCCTCTACCGGCCTGGCCGTGCAGCGTTACGGGGGCCGGTGCTGCCGCTCCCAGAGCGTAGGTCAGTTCCCCCCCGCTAGCCCCTGGGGCAGCCCCGGTGCCACATGTTGGACGGCTTCGCAGGTGATGGGGTGCTGCTTGCTCCGTGGGGGCTGGCTCCCCGCCGCCCTCGGTAACCCCGTGTCCCTGCCCGGGGGTGACTCGCACTGAAGGCGGTTGTCGGAAGCCCAGTGGTGGTTACTCACGGCTCTTCAGCAGTGAGCCCGTCAGCTCTTCGGGCTGGTTTCGACTGTGGAAGTGTGGATTCCCAGGGAGCTGAGGCATTGGAACAGGCTGACCAGGGCAGTGGTGGAGTCGTCGTCCCTGGAAGTGTTCGCACACCGTGCAGACGGGGCCCGCAGTGAAATGGGTTAGTGGTGGCCTTGGCAGTGCTGGGGAGTGGTTGGACTGGATGAACTTAAAAGTCTTTTCCAACCCAGTTGATTATATGATTGTGAAAGTACGTTTTAGCTCTGGAAGAGGTTCTAGTCAAAGCCAGAAAGGAATGGAGAAACTGTTATGTGTCTGTTGCTCTGGGTACATATCTCAGCTGCACTGTGCAAGCAGATACACATCAGATGGATTCAACATGCTTATTTAAGAATAAAGGCTGTGTTTTGGATAATATAGTGCTGGAAGTTAATAAATTATTTTTCTTTAAATAAACATGGCGTTAAGGTTAGGTTGAAGAAATAACAAAGTAAGTACCCAAGTTTCATGAGGGAGGAACATAGGGCATGGCTTTTCTCAGATTGGTAATTGTCCTAGAGCACCTCTTGTTGTTAACAGCTAAACGGCAATTGATTAGCCATTAGTTAACAATGGTTGTGACTGATGGCAGAAAGGGAGGGAATTTACTTGGTGGTGGCAAAGATTTCCTCATGTGGCTGGTTCAGCTATATATAAAACTATGTAACAGCTATATATAATCCTCTTATATATAGACTCATTCTGGACAGCTGTACTGAAATAATGTTTATGACAAACGAAACTGCCCATTTTCAAGTGTTACTCTTTTTCTAATACTAGTCTTTAGAGATGTTGTTTAGAGGCTTCTGTCATCTGGTACTTTCACTTCCGTAGCTGTGGAGGCCCTTAGCTTATAGAGTTCAGATCTAATTGTTTGTATGGAGATTTTAATGATGAGTGAGTTTCAGATGTTGCTGCCAAGCATGCTTCTCAGAGCCGGGTGGGGAAGATGACAAGAGTGAGTGAGATTTGTAACTTGTCATCTGACAGTGAGTTGTACACATGCACACAAATATATATGTATTATATATATATATACTTAGCATTCCCTCTTCTGGCAGTCATCACAGACTTGAAGTGGTGTTGTCCAAGACAGGTCACTGGTTCATATTTGTTTACTATCATTTGACCTATGTTGAAATCTTGAGTTGCTCAGCTCTTGCAGCAATATGTAATTCCCTTAAGTGAGATATAAGTTAAAAATAACTTGTTACATGTGTAGAGGAAATGCCTGTACACTGTGGATGTTTGGTAGCAAGGCTCTTCACTGTTGGGGCCTTGAGCTACATTTAGGAGTTTCCTAGTTAATATAAACATTTCTTGGTGAGATGCACTTAGCATATTCTGGCAGTTGGATGTGGTTTGTGTGGGAGTTTGAGTGGTCATTGTCTTTTCACTGGTTCTTTAAATTTTGTTTGTGACTCATGGGATCAGTGGTGCCTTTGGGTGAAGATTTGTGTCGCTATAGCAGTAAAGTTAATGGAAAGAGAAAATCTGAATTTAGCTTTCTGCAAGTTGAAGAATGAATTAATAGGCAAAAGTTGTGCTCTTAGCGTAAGAATAAATTTATCGTAAAACCAGGAAATACAGCTTTCTTACAAACAGTTGAGGGTTTGAGAGGATCACCTTTTCCTCGCATAGGGAAGGGAAAGGGGAGGCAGGAAGGGAAGAGAAAAATGGAAGAGAAAAAGAAATTGGGAGACAGGAATAGCTATTGCTTTTGGACTCTGTGTAGTAGTGGGAAAGAAAATCTAAGTCTGATGTCATTTGTAAGCTAATACTTTTATATGTTATCTAACCAGAGTATTGTGGGGTGTGACTGTGTGGGAGATGCTGAGGTATGGGGGCTATATTAGAAACAAGCACCCACCTGTGTGGCTCTTCTCACTGTAAACTTCAAACAAACTACCCTGTGTTAAGTGTTTGTGTACACTGGTATGTTATGTTAACATACTGAAATGCCAGTATCCCGATGCAAAGGTTTTGACTTACCTAGAAAACAAGCTGAGTTGCTATAGAAAATTACACTACTGTAACTTGCACAAATGCAGTTTCATCCTGCTGGACAGCCTATTCTGGGTGGGTGCTGTGCACTGCATCTGGGCACAGCTTCCATTACTTTGCCAAAGCCTCTTCAGTCATCTTTGCTACAGTAGCTGGCTGGTTCTAATGAACATAGCATAATGTTCCAGTTCACTTTTTCTTCACATTTGGCTGCGTGTGATGCTTTGATAACAAATTCTGCTTGTAGGCAGAGGCCAGAGGCTGGGCCTTGCTTCCTTCAACAGCCCCAGAAATCTGTGGCAGATGACTGAATCTCAGACCTCCTAAGAGACTGACCACATCTGTATTTTCAGATGCACCCCCAATTGTGAGCAGCGGAAACCCACGCAGGTAAGGAGCAAGTTTGTTGGTTGGCATTTTTTTGCTTACCCGGTGATTCTTTAATGTGTGATCTTGTATATCTGTGCTAAGTATTCCTTTTCTTCTTTCATACATGAAGATGAGAAGAGGAAGCTCAAGCCCAGTTCCTGACATGTGAAGATGAAGTTTAAGCCTGGTTCCAGAGTAAGTACACCTTGACAATGCTTTACTGTACCTAGGGGAATGCACAGCCTTTCTTCAAGGTGCTGAGAGTGCTTGTTGGCTCACCATGTAAAAGAAAATGTCTTTAGGCAGTGAAATGGTGAGAGGCTGTCACAGTTTTTTATCCTTTAACTAGCAGCTGTTTTCTGTTGTAGATCTGAGATGCAGTAGATGGTGCTGAAGCAACACTGAGGCTTCTGAAATATCCACAGTCCAGTGTGTACATGGAAAGTGCCTCCTGGCTCTGCCAAACACTGATGGTCCTGTGTCTTCAAGAGATGCTTTCTGGGACAAGAAAACACTGACTGTTAGTTTTAAAAATGTTAATAAATAATTGTTTGTGTTGCTTTTTTGTTCTTTATTGCTTGTGAAGGTAGACAGGTTAGGTAATTCATATACCAACCAAGTAGTGCTTCAGGTGGTTTCAGCTCTGTGTGCAGATAGTGGACAAATTAAAGCTGTTGAATGTGAGTGAGCTCTTTGACAGCTGTTGCTCAGTGTTGCCAAAATCAATGCTGAAAAACAGGTGGAAGCTTGGGAGCATGGTGCTGTAGGAATATGTATATAGTACACAACCATGGTGCTTGTGTTTCCTGTCTGGCCATGCACTCACTGGGAGAAGCATGCAGGCAGGAAATGTTTCACAGGATGACTAGGAAGTGGTGTTAAGGTTTGTGCTGTCAGAATATTGCCCTGTCAGCAAGCCTTACTAGCTGGGTAATATGAGCTACCATTGACTGTTCAGCTAAAGATACTCTCGAGAATGCAGGCGCCTGCTAATGGCACACTGGCATCATCTCTCAATTCCTGAAAGTACCTGTTTCTTTGAAGTGTGTAGATTTGACAGGTGGTAGATACTTTATATCCCATTAGTGTAAGTAAGCCTGCCTTACTTCTGCCTTACATCTCCAGTGTAGAAGAATTGGAACCATTAATTTAACATTATGACTTATCTTTGGTAGTTTACATGAGGGCAGGATCACTAGGACTCTATCACTGGCACATACCCAGCAAAAAATGCTTAGCTGACTTAAAAGGTGAAATCACAGGCCAAAAAGCCCCAGACCAATCTCTGTGCTTTCTCAGCATACAGTTTTGTGAATAACCAAGATTCCTGACTGCTGTAAGTTCTGTTAGTAGCATGATGGAATTCGTGTGGTATGGTAGTGTCACTTTCTGGGGTTGTAACTAGCAATAGGGAACCTGACTGGAGCTCAGAACCAGTGGAAGTTATTTTCACTGGTTTCAAATGTGGAAGGAGTGGATGAATGGCTGTATGTGCTTCTTGCATTTTCCTCCTCCTAACTGGAAGATCTTAAACTTTAGAAATGCTTTACTGTTTTGCAGTTCTTCTGCTCGTCTTCATTTAAGAGCCTTCCCACTGCCTATAAAAGCTTCCTATAAGTGGCTTTTTTCACATCGTTTATGTATGTGTGAACATAAATAGACGCCCACACCTTTTACATGGGAAGTGAAAACTATAGGGAAAAAAATTACACGGTTATCTTGGGTGACTTTGTACACATCTCTTCTGTATGCAAAGGATATGAGCCTGAGAGCAATGGAAAATTGCTTTTGCTTGTTCTGTAGTGCTTTTTATATGGTGAGTTCTACCCTACCGGATTCAAGATCATTAGGAGAGAACAGTCTTCTCCTCTACCAAGTACCTTCTGAGCTGATCTTATAAGTGAATACTATGGTTTTAGCTTGGGGAAAAAAAGGGGGGTGGGAGGGAAGAGTATGAAATGATTCCAAGTTGAAGTTAACTTCTCTACCTTATATGCTAAGAAAAAGCAAAAACCCTTTTTCATTTAGAAAATCCATGCTCAAATGTGGCATTCAGAGACTGCCCTACTAGCAGTCAGTTTGTAACTTAGTTTTCTTTTTACTGCTGTGAGCAAAAGACTAAAGTGTATACATTTCAGCTGGACCCATAAGGATTCAGTGATATCCTGTAGCCATCAAAACCAAGAGCTAATGATAGTTGTAGGCTGCTATCTGCTTTGACTGAAATCTACTAGGGACCAGTTAAGTGTAGAGGTTGGTTTTTCAAGTTGGATACTGATAGGATACTGATTTTTAAAGTTGAATACTAATAGGATTACAGTATTTTAGCATTTTCTTAAAAACACAACCCCAAGTCAAAATCTGAACTATTTTGACTGTTACAATGCATATTATAGGATTTAATTTTCCAAATTTTTAAATGTGTATTTATTTAAAGAATACATTGTTTTCTTATGCACTGTGTTCAGAAGACCATTGTTTGGGTATCAGTTGATTTGTCAGATCCTGCTGTAACTTTAATCTGAATTCTCACAGTCAGATGAATCTCACTCTGTCTTTCTGTTGGGACCCAAGTCTTACTTACTGCAAGTTTTTTTCTCATTTAGATACTTGGTGAGGTTACTTTCAGCTTTTTGATGAGATATAAATAATTGAAGAATGTAGGCCTTGTATTACTAAGTAGGTTTTTCAGCATGAATTCTTTGAATGTATTTATTTATGCATTTATTTTAATGTTCAGTATCTTCAGGACTCAGCAGTTCAGTCCATGCATAATGCCATATCCAGAAGTAGTACATTTCTATGGTGCTTTGACTTCTAACTTGATTGTAAGAATTACACTGGCACTCTCTTCTGAAGTAGTTACATTTTGGTTTTAGTGACTCTGGGTTACTGGTTTTCCAGGTGCAGTAACGTGAATTCTGATTTTAGAGAGAACATGTGCTTGCCTTTTAAGTGTTCAGATGCGTGTTTTTCAAAGTGGCATGCTTTGCAAGGTTGGTCTGTGTAATGAATCTGTTCTCATCATTTACCAAGCTTAGTGTTTGTGTTGCTCTTGGTGAAAGAGCAGGATGTGTTTGGATTTGTTTTATATTGGCTTCTAGAAATACTGAAAGGGTGTGCACTGTTTACCCTGAAAGAAATACCCTTTTGGATGTTGATTCCACATTTACAGTAACTTACGATCAGTTAATTGTTTTTAATCCTCAACACAATCAACACAAAAATAGCATTATCCAAAATTAGTAAGGATGGCACATGGAGCTAGGCCAAGTGCCTCATGGGCATATCTGTCGCAATTGCCTTTATTGCTTGTCTTTGTGGTTTCTTCTGGTTGGAGACTTTGACTGATACTATTTATTCACACTTATTGTCTGTTGATTTTCCTTCATGCTGTCACAGTTCACATCTTCTTTTTTCTTTTCCCCTTGCTTGCTAGGAAAGATAAAGACATTAGAGAGGTGTAAAGCTTAGAGAAATTGAAGGAAAGTGCTTCCATATTTTGTATGGAGTCACAAGGAGAGGAACCCTTACGGTCAGCTCAGTCTTTGAGATATTTTTGTCAAACTCAAGACCCTTTTTATTTATCCTCCCAAGAAGAAAAATGGGATCATATCACTTTTAAAGGAAAGCGGCATTCCATTCCTTTGAATTTTTATGTATCCTTCAGATGGCATACGGAAGACTAACAAAGATATGAAAAATCTGAATGTAAGGAAGTTGTGCTAGAATCACCCTATTCAATACTAGGAACCCTTTTTATTGCTGCACTATAAGAAAACAAAGTGATGAAATAAAACAACTGGAAAAAATTATGTCAGTGGCTTATGATTTTTACATGTAAAAATGGTGTTCGAAATTTTGGTGTGTGCAGGTGCATGTTTTAGTCCATTTGCTTTGGGCATGTCAGAGTAAGCTTTAAGAAACTGATCCCCTGAAACTTGAAATGGGTTTAATTTAGGTATTTGTGCTCCTTAAAGCCATTTGACATAGAAGATTCAGTTTGACGAGCACAAAATTTGATTAATTTCTCTCTGAATGGCACACTGTCTCCTGCTCTGAAAAGTAAAACCCACATGATTTTAATATTGCAGCATGTCAGATTTACTTTCTGTTGCTATGCATGACAAAAGCAGAGGCAATACTCTCTTCTGATTCCGCATCTGAAGCATAAATGGAGGTATATTTAACTTGTTTAACTATAGATACCTAGTAATAAAATTTCAGCAGTTGAAATGGAAATAACATAATAATTGAATTCCTTTGTCATGTTATCACATCCTTCATGATTTAAGTTTTCAGCTGTCTGGTATGTTTCATGCCTACTCGCTAGTTAACTGAGGAGTCTATGTAGTTGGTATAACGTTGGTGAGATACTTTAATTTTCCTAAGCAGTGAAGAGATTTGTTTATTAGATACTACTGGTCTAATGATGTAAATTTCTCAGCTCTCTTTTCCTGCTGACTGAAGTTGCTGAGGTATTTCAGTGATGATGCTTTGGAAATAGCTTGGGTACATGATACAGTATTTTGTATTTAGATTAGAAAGCTTTAGATGTTTATATATACAAATTGTCTGGTGTAAAGACTGGGTGGGTTGTTTGTTATATGAAATAGCATCCAAACCTTTCCTATGTTGTTATGTATATGAAATCACTAAGTGTCAAGTCAAATGCAGTAGCCCAGCCTGCTATAGGAGACTAAAGCATCTTGGATGATGATGTTGTGTGGTTACATATCAGAAATTCTGCAAAGCTTAGGGGAAGTGACAAAATAAATACATATTTTAAAAAGGGGGGGGGTGACTTGGGAAAATTAAACCATAATTGCCTTGGTGACTCAGTGTACTTCTCTGTGCTTCATTTCCCAGTGCTGACTAAGATGAGTGAGTCGTTGCGAATATACTGAAATGGAATTTCAGTGTTATATTAAAGAGGAAAAGAAAACAGGAAAGGAGTGGAAGCTTTTGAGTTTAAGAACTGTAGGGTCCAGAAGTGGTCTGCAAGTGTCTGAACTATACTTTAAAGGTTTTGGTTCGTGGTTTGATCATTTAATATAATTAGTTTCTATCAGGGTGTGTCATCTTACTGGTAAGATGGGCACTTTGGGAAAGAATTTGTCTTGATGAGAAAGGCTGGATGCAGTCTGTAAGTTCAGTAATTCATGTGTGAAAGAAAGAACCTCTGCAATCATTGCCTGAATTGGTTTGCAGAATATTCTGCCATGTATATGGGGTGTTTGCGGTTGGTTGTTTTTTGTCTGCAATGGGTGATGTATGTGATCTTTCTTTTTGCTTTCAGGTCTTTGAGTATAAACTTACGTAAGTTCTAAAAATGGGAAGAATTTTTCTGGATCACATTGGTGGCACTCGCCTGTTCTCCTGTGCAAACTGCGACACTATTCTGACCAATCGTTCTGAGCTCATCTCCACTCGTTTTACAGGGGCCACGGGAAGAGCCTTTCTTTTTAACAAGGTTGGTAAGAAACTGAGGAGGAACGACTATTTGCTTTTGAAAAATTGATTGGTGGGAAATGAATCAAAACAAAAAGGTTTCTTGGCTAAAATGTTGTATAATTACTATCTTAATTTTTTAATATTTATTTTTTACTATCAATGGCAAGCTATCTAAATTAGTTTACCCACAATACTGAAAGACTGTAAAGAGGATCATGTATATAGAGGTATCATGGCAAAACACGTGGAGTTTTGACTTTGGAGACCTCTGTAATATGAACCTCAGATTTACTGTGAGATTATCTTGTGGTCTATCAAAGTGTTTCAAAAGCATTTTCACTTTTAGTCAGTTAAAGTCTAGGTAGTATTCTGTTTAATTCTAAAATGCATTTAAGCTGGCAGTAGTCTGTCAGCTTTAGGTAACCATAGTCTTTTTTACAGGCAATAATACTCTGATTTAGTTGAATGGTTTTTTTAATTGATCATATTTGATTTAATTCAACAGACTGAAATATGAAAGTGTCCTGGTTTGGGCTGGGATACAGTTAATTTTCTTCCTAGAAGCTGTGTGTTGGCTTTAAGCTGAGAATAATGTTAATAACACACCTAAAAACCTGAATTGTAGCATTATTTATTAACCCCTCTGTTAGACACACTGAAAAAACAGTGATCATCTTGTGCTTCCTCACAAAGCTTCTGGTCATGTAATCATTGGGGTGTGTTGGTTTGGGTGTTTTCCTGAAAGCCATTTGGTGATTGGCAGATTCGATAGAGGCATCAGTACAGTCTTCACTTAACTGTGCTTGGCTTTGGGATTTCTGGTATGCTGGATCCTTTCAGCATGATACTGTCAGGATAATCAGGGGACTGCAGCACCTCCCATATGAAGACAAGCTGAGAAAGTTGGGACTGTTCAGCTTAGAGAAGAGAAAGCTGCGTGGAGACCTCATAGCAGCCTTCCAGTATCTGAAGGGGGCCTACAGGGATGCTGGGGAGGGACTATTCATTAGGGACTGTAGTAACAGGACAAGGGGTAATGGGTTGAAACTTAAACAGGGGAAGTTTAGATTGGATATAATGGGGAAGCCCTTTACTGTAAGGGTGGTGAGGCACTGTAATGAGTTGCCCAGGGAGGTTGTGAATGCTCCATCCCTGACAGTGTTCAAGGCCAGGTTGGACAGAGCCTTGGGTGATATGGTTTAGTGTTAGGTGTCCCTGCCCATGGCAGGGGGGTTGGAACTGGATGATCTTAAGGTCCTTTTCAACCCTAACTATTCTATGATTCTAATACTTGTCTCTAAGTGTTGGGCTGCATAGCTGCAAGAGAACTGTGCATCTGTATTCTTTTTCACCCAATATGCATTGGATTCTGGGGTTCAAATTTTTCTTGTGTGAAGTATTGGGGTTTCCTCACAGAACTTTGCATTTTTTACATTTCTGCACACAAAAACCTTACATCTGAAGCAGGGAGAATGAGCACAGTAAGGTGGCAGGCTGAGAAAGCAGCACAGCCCCATCTTTCAGAATCCTAACGCATATCAGCAGTTTGGATGTAATTCTGATGTTAACTTCTCCACGAATTATGCATCCTGGTTCTGTGGTGTTGCTGTGTAACAAGTTAAAAGAATGTCTTAAACTGCCGAGACAGCACACAGAAAAATAGGTGCATGTTTAATGCCTACATTCTCAGCCGCTTTTTCTCAGCCTGGTTTTTCTTAAATGGTTATTTCAAATGCATCCGAAGCCTTTTAAAGAAGTACCTCTTAATGTTTTGGTTCTGACTTCTGGGAATAAGCAATCACATCAGTTGCTAGAAATGGGTTACATATATTACAAGTGGATTAATACCAGTTAGTTGAACAAGGTACTCTGCACTCTAGTACTTCTTGTGGTGGCATTTCATGTCTCAGTTAAACAGTGAGTTATACATCCCTGTGAAGCGCATCCTTAAAGTGTAACAAGCATATTTTCAAGGACTGTTGACTTACACTGCAGTTTTAGTTCATATGCAGTGTCAGAAGCTCTCTACTTCTAAAATGTTGATAGTCATGGACATTGTTACCAAGCTTTGCTCTGGGCAGACTAATCCTCTCTATTCCATGTCCCTGTATATTTGTATCAGGTGGTAAATCTGCAATACAGTGAAGTTCAGGATCGGGTCATGCTCACTGGCCGCCACATGGTTCGAGACGTGAGCTGCAAGAACTGCAACAGCAAACTGGGTTGGATCTATGAATTTGCCACTGAAGACAGCCAGCGCTACAAGGAAGGCCGTGTTATCCTGGAAAGAGCGTTGGTCCGAGAGAGCGAAGGATTTGAGGAGCATGTTCCATCTGACAATTCCTGAAGAGACTTGAGTCTCTTCTCAGGTTCTCTTCAGTTGAAACTCAAAAATAATAAATTCATCAAAAAAATCTGCTTACATACACTGTCACCTTAGCATCAGAGTCGGATTCGTGGACTACAGAGTGGGAAAGATTGTGAGAGTATTTCAGATGGAACCTTCCTTTCTTTATTCCTTTTATATTTTACTTTCCCTCCAGAAGCTCTTTGTAGAAAGAATGTTGTGCAGATGCTGTAAATTTTTCTCTCTTGCATTTACATCTGTTAGATTTGAGATGGTATCTACAGATACAGCGGGCTAAAATGAAAATATTTGGGGGGGTTTGTCTTCTGTTAGAGAGAAATTCGACGAGGTTTCTTTCAGTTTGCACAAACTGATGTCAGCATAAAGTTATTTTAAAACTACAGGATTTTTTAAAAACTATATTCCAATTTTGGAGTTAAGTTTTTAGTTAGTGGTTTTGGTTTATTTTGGGTTTGTTTTGGGTTTTTTTCACCCAGTCTTTTCACCTGATCTGCTAGCTAAAGTAAAGAGATCCGAATTTGTGCTGAGTGCTAAAGGTTCAGTGTTGGTACAGCTTGGGCTGGCCCTTGTGCCATATTCTTGTTGAGGTTGATTGGTAGCACAGAGCCCATTATTTCTTGTCATTCTTGACCCAAAGATGTCACCATTCCTTGTTTATTTGTGAAGTCCCATTCAACAAGTAAACTGGTGTTGATTGGAAAATACTCTTGGAATAGGGCAAAACTGCTTGGCTTTTTTTTAACTTTAACTGATGTAACTTATAAGCATAGTAATAATATAATAGTTGTCTGTTTAGTCTTGCGTTGCTTACGATTCAAGCTGTGTTTGTAATGATAGGGATCCACTGAGAAACTACTGGTTCAGTAGTGATTTTTTTTTCATTGCTCTCCTAAACTCAGTAAGTAGACAGGGAGTCACAAATCTTTAATTCTTCAAGTAGTGTTCTTTAAACCCAGAACTTCCTATGTTAAACACAGCTGCTGTGTAAAAGGAGAAGATTGCCAGCATGTTTGTTCATGCCCAGAGTTATGCAATCTGCATCTCTTGAAAAGATTAACTTAAACAGCTTGTTTTCAAATGCTGCTTCTGGTGTTGAAACCTTTATCTCTCAACTGTGTTGAATCTTTTTCATGGTGATGTTCCATTTTTATCTTTCTGGGCAGCAGTACATGTCAGCCTAGTAGTAACTAGTGACTTGGATTCCTGCTTTCTTATTGTAGAGGTCAGCTCTGTTTGAAACCGTGAACTTGCTTGCCTTTTTAGCAAAAATGCTCTTCATTAACTTGACTCAAGGGTGCCCAAACACTTTTGTTTTGTCTTAAGTCGTAAGTTAAGATGTCAAGGGCTGAAATTTATTTGAATGTTAGATATGTATGATTCCTTATCAAAGATACTTTGTTTTTTTCTTCTTACTGGATAAACTGTGGTCAACATGAAAAAAGTTACCCACAGGCTTAGAAGAGAGGGAAAAACCCTCTACCCAGCCAAACAGATCTGGGCTCTGACCTTTCAGAGTGTTTTTCTTCACTAGCCACAGCTCCATATCTGAAGTTAAAATGTGGAGGGTGACTATGCAGAGTATTTTTCTTTTATGATTTTTTGTCACCAGGTGGCAATTTGGACACCCCTGACTTGTACCTATTGCCTATTTCTTGTAAAAGTAGCTTTCTTATAGAATTGTCCCATAGAAGGAGAACAGAGTAGATCATACCAGAGCTGTGCTTGAATCAAGCTGCTTAAACGATCGTGTACTTGTGCCTCAAATGAATCAGTTTTTGCACTGAGTACAGTAGTACCCCGTTATCTTGTACTTCTGTCCTTCACAGACCTTTAAAGCCTCATTAGCATGGTTCTCTGCAGTACTTTTCTTGTACTTCTGACATTACAGTACAATAAAGTATGTTTTGTCCTGAATTGGTATTTGCCATTCTTTTTGAGTAACTTTCATGGAGTCTTGTCCGTTGAGTGACATAACCTGTCTTCCATTCCCTGCCTTGTTGCATTTCTACAGCACAGTGACAAGCTGTTGATGAGCATCTCTCTGAATAGGTGACAAAAGTGTACTGTTGATTTTGGGAGGTGCTAAGTACAGATTCGGGCATGTACCACTCATATATATATGTATATACCATATAAACTTGAATGCCTTCAATTTGCTCCTGTTAAAGAGAAAATAAATCCAGGAAGTGGTTCCTTTAGTGGAATTCTGGGTGCTGAACATCTGCAAAAATGTGAAGTTTTTGCTTGAAGATCAGTTGGGAATTTTACTTGAAGATCAGTTGGGAGTTGAGGAATTGGGTATTTGTATATCTTTAATTCTGTGATCTTTTTTCTTTGTGTGCAGATGCTCAGGAGAGGCTTTCTGATAGCAGCTGGTCAACTTCATAAGCTGTAGCTGAAGAACTGGGGTGAGAGGATCATATTGGTGTAATGGAGCCTGAGGGGCTTTTTCTAACTTACTATTAAGACCTCTTTGTTTCGGTAGAGTGATAGTGATATGTTAAAGATTACTTTCCTGAAAGCCTATGATTTGAAAAACACTATTGAGGTAAGTTCATTAAAAGTCTATGAGACTTAAGCAAGTGCACTGCAGCTTTAAACCAGTAGACTTTGGATTGCACTTTAGCCCACATGCTGTTCCATATCACCTTGCTGGCTCCGTGGGAGAGTTTAGCCTCATAAATTTTGACTGCTCCTCCTTGAGACGCTTTGTGTGTGAATGCCGATAACTTATCTTTAGGGAGCAAGACGACTGGTTAAAGTACAGCTAGTGGCAGAGAAGGCATTGCTGTTTGGCATTAAATGTTATTTTATGTTACTGCAGTAGCCTTGCATTCCTAAACAAGGCATAGCTGGCACAACAAAAAGTTCTGCTGCAGTGAACTTGTGCCTGGCGTGTGATGGTGTGCTTATGCTGTCAGAGGCAGAGAAGGTAGAAAGGAAGTTATAGTGCTCGACAGACTCCACTGTGTGTTTATCATAACTTGTGCTTTAGGCTGCAGCTTGGGCAAGCAGGGATGCTATAACTTTAGCCTGACATTACCTGCATTAGAGTTTACATTTCCTGTGCTATGATCTCATCCTGTAGTTGCAGTGTAGGTGTGCTTCAGCTTTGAACTAACTGAAGTGCTTCAAGTTTGGACTGAGGTACTTCATTAAAACTGCTGACAGCCTTTTCAGCAAAACACAGCTTTGGGAGATGAAAAGATAGGATGGTGTGTTTATGGATTGAAAAAGTGTTTTACTTACTCTTTCTGTGAATGTTCAGAAGAACTTATGAAATGGCATACGTGTCTTGTAGCCCTGTGAGAAATGGTATCATTACACTTTGCTCAGGGGTGGCTGTGGTTACCTGAGAGAGGCTTATTTGTACAGGCCAAGCTTGTCTCACCAGATTTCTGCCTGAGTCGTAGGAAATAATGTCAGCAGATCATCAGTGGGTTGACAGGAAAGGAACTGATGAAGCTGCAGTTCAGGACACAACCTTATACCTTGCCAGGTACAAGGAAGAGGTGGCTGGGGAAAAGCCTAACTGTTTAATCCACCTTATTTTAGAAGAGAAACCTGACCTGTGGCATTGCAGTACCATTCTGTGAAAGCCAAAAGTAGCCTGTGGTGTTTCTTCCTTGGGCCTCTCTTCAGTTCTTCAGCAAAGCAATAGTAAATTAAAAAATAGTCAGGTGGACCTTGGTTTCCTGTGGATCTTGAGGGCTTTGTGGAGTCCCTCGTGCCTGACAGGGATGAAATGTTTCAGACTTGATAGTTTGCTTGGGACACTGATAAGGGTCACTCTTTAATCTGGCCCTGTTTTTGCAGGACATTAAAAAACTAAGCAGTTTTGAGGCTGCTTGCTTCATAAGCTAGAGTTAAAATTGCCCAATGACCTTAAAAGGGTGGTGAGGAGGAGTATGACCTGATTGACAGTGTCACTGTGTAAGCCTTTGCCTCTTTCAGGAAATCTGACATATTATGGCCAAAGAAAATGAGCTCCTGCCCTATTCATCAACTATTATGTGGCAAAAAAACATTCAACACCTTCTGATGAGTCTAATTTAGACAACATGGAGATGTTCCTGGTCTCATAGTTACTTCCCTTATCACCTCTCTCTGGTGTAAGGATTTCTAGTACATGTAGGTAATTATAAGGGGAGAAATGTCATGTTTGCCTTCCAGCCTTTTGTTTGTTCACCGATAGGGTTGTTCTTTGAATGGAGTTCTGTGATGCTAGTAATACTGCTGCAGCCTACTGCCAGCCTGTAACTAGGTAAAGGACCTTCTAGCATGGTATTAGTGACATTATCATCTCTTTCATCCTCACGTCTAGGCAGAAGTTGTTTGAGAATGATACTGGACTGAACATCCTGCTCTGGGTAGAGGCAATGTGAAGAAAGACTTCATTCACCCTGTTCACAGGACATTTCCATTCCAGTGTCTCTTTTCATCTGATGTTATTGTATCTGTGACCTGCTTAAGTTTGCATTGCAGCTCCTGCTTTTAAAAAGGAGGTGACTGTGAAACAGCAGTCTGTGCCTCTTAAATGTGACATTTCTCTCTCAAGGACCTGAAATACAGTTCAGTACAGGCTGCTCTGTGTACTGCTCAATTGGAAAGGGTGTTGTGTTCCTCTTTGGTTTGTTACTGCAAAAATAAACCCAGGCACTTAGCTAAGAAATGGCCAGAATTGCTCTGCACTGGGAGGCTGGTTATGGAAGAAAAACCCAGATAGAAGAGGAAGACATTTGTGTGCTTCTTTGGGAGGGAGGGTTCAAGTCTTAACTAAACCAGACAAATTCACTCAGAAGCAGCAGAGGGGGAGAAATTCAGTAAGCTTGCACCTTTTCTTTCTGACTTATGTGGGTCTAGGGAAAGTGGGAATCACTTGGGCATTGAAGAGGATCTAAGGTTCCCTGATGAACAGAGGAAGAGACTGAATGTAAGCACTTCTGTTTTCTTGAGAAACCTCATTGAATGTCCTCACTATAGCACACAGATAATGGGAAATGCAGAACCAGAGCTAAGTTTCTGGTATTTGGGTGAAGGCAGCTAGAAAGCAGTTGTCCTTCAAAGCAGGCTGATTTTGTTCTCATTATCTGAAGCATTTTGCACTATCAGAAACTTGTATTTCTTACAGAAGTAAAACCAGAAGAAGAAGAATAGGAGAAGGGACAAAAGCTATGGCTTTAATATGCATTTCCTAAGTGTCTGAAAGGGTAGGTAGGAGAGAGAAGGGGGTTCAGGCATTATTTTTATAGGCTTTGCCAATGAGATATGTATGCTTGTCTAACATCAGGACTCAATGCTGTTTCTTTCTAGGAGCTGGGGATGTTTAGATAGGGGATTTTGCTTTGTGCTTTTGAAAGCACTTGATTTGACTATTGTAAACATTTACAAGTATTTGAAACAGTAGGTTTACGGAGTTACAACAGACTGCATGCCATGGATTGAAAAAGTGTTGTTTGCAAGGGTTGTTTGCAGACTAATGGCAGAAGTTCCAAGAGATGCAGTTGTCGGTGAAATAGGGAGACCCCTTTCCTACTAGGGGAGCACAAAGCAGAATGGCTAGTTCATACAACGGTGCTTAGCCTAAAAGTTGCCTTTGTCTGTCCTTATTGACTGAGTATAGCAATCCCCTGTCCTTGAAGAGTTTGGAGACTGTTATTCTAAGCATGACTGCATGGTGAGTAAAGAGGGAAGAAGAGGGTGTTTGTTACTTTTCAGGGGTAGATCTTTGCTCATGTGCACCATCAAAGTGGGATGCTGTCAGGGAGGTGGTGAGAGCTCTGGGGCATCCCACAGACAGGGTGCAGAAACAGCCTCTGTTGCTAGGCTGTTGCTGGGATTTGGCCAGCAGATCTTTCTCCCCATCCTACCCATTTTCATTAAGTTGGTCTGGTCCATTATATTTTAGTCCACTCAGTGCTCTCAATTAGAACAAGTTGCTTAGTCTTCCTTAGGTCAATCTTTTTGCTTTAGGGATTAAGGGAAAGTCAAACCTATCTTAGCTCCACCAGCACCCACAGATGTATGTGGTAAAATGCAGGCATGCAAATATCCATAACTGCTATGGTGATTGCTGCACCTTCCTTACAGAATCAGCACAGCTCAGGGACTGGAGTAATTGCTTTTGGCGATAGCAGAAAGTCACTTCTAGTATCAGCATGATCAGTCATTGCAGCTCAGAAGGGATTGATGGATTGTCTATTCCATGTCTCCCTGCTGAAGAAGAATTAGCTTAGTGGTGTACTCAGTAGGCCTCCATTCTTGGGATGAAGTTTCTCAGCATGATTTCTTATTGTAGCTGAAAGGACATTAGTGAGAGATGATTTAGGTCACAAAAGTAGAACACTTTAAAAATGCCAGATTTCTGATGGATTGGGCAGCACATGGTTATCATGTCCCTGCATATGTGCAGCCTGGGGATGAAAGTGGTATGTGATCGCAAAAGTGAGGGGGGTCACCATCAACACCCTTGCCTAACGTATGCATTGTTATGCATTGAGCTTGTAGATACAACTTCCACCACTCCTAACTCTAGTTTGACATTTTATTAATTCTGTTTCCAAAGTTAATTTGGATATGAACTTTCTAATGTGCATTTAGTGGCAAAAATGAAAGATTAAGCGTTTGTAGTTAGCTGCTTCATAACTGGAATTTAACCTGGGGACCCCGTTTGGTGCAGTAACTGTTACTACTTAAGCTCCAAGGCTGACTGCTACTTAACCAGCAGCTGGAGGAGGGTTTTCATCAGAGAAGGCTGAGCAGATGTCAGACCCAGGCTTTAGGGGGTTTCACTTGATGTAAGGTCTTTGTGTTGGATAGGAAATGCTTTTTCAGCTTGTATGCTGGCTCTGGTTAGGTTGGGAGGGTTTGAAGTTTTGGGTTGGTTTTGTTCATGGTGGTTTTTTCCCCTTCTGATGCCTGGAGTTGGTGAATTTCTTGCTTTATGTAGGACTTTGGAGGAAGAGATGGAAAGATGAAAATTACTCTGTATTGCCTACCCAGGATGCTTAACTGACTCTCTAGTCCAGCTTCCTGAGTTGAGAAGGTTCCTGCTGCACACACCCTTGTAAAGGAGAGAAATGCCCTGTGATTCATGTGCTACACTTCTGGGAAAGGGAGGAGGAGTTGGAGGTAGTTTACTGTTTTATCTCACCCTGCTTCATGTGCTCTATCAAGCTACAGGTGAGCTCCAGGAAACTTTGACTGCCTGTCAAAACAAACCTGAGACAAGGAACACCAACAGCATTAAACAGTCTGGTGCAGATTTAGGACAAAAAAACTCCTATGTTTGTATGAAACCGAAACCAAACACAAAAGCTATTTCCCCCTCTAAAGCTCACTTAGCAATATTGGTATTTTTGTATCAAAAGGCTGAAGGAGAAGCTGGTTTGAAGTCTGCCACAGGGGAAGGCAAAGGCAGAGATGGACCCTTTGTGCCGAAGGTTTTGTAGTTACTTGCTGGCAGTGTTGACGCTTAGATATGGATCCAGGTGCCTTGTGGAAGATGATACATAATCACTGGCTCCTTTACCTGCCTTCTTCTTTTCTACCCCTTCCCTCCCTGCTCTCTGCAGCCCTTTTGTGCTTTGTTCCTCCTGCAGTCTGTGGGTTTCCCTGTTGTCATCTCCCCACACTTCCATTTGTTTCTCTGTCTCTTTCCCATCCTGCTCCTTGCATCCCTGCTGAGCTTTCAGCCCACGACCTTGTTCCTCCCAGCAGGGCATCAGAGGCTGCAGTTCTCTGGTGCCTCCTCACCCCTGCACTATGACAGCAATGCTGGTGGCATGGCTATACAGTGAACCCATGTAGGGAGATAAAAAGGCTGTTGCTGGTCTGATTCAGTGGGCTGTCAGACAAACAGCATGGACAGCTTTGCTCACAGGCTGCTGGAGATGATGCAAAGAGCAGCCAAGTCTTGCTTGCACTGCCACTACCTCTGAAATCAGTTTATTTACCCCTGTCCCTTCTGTGCTGCCAGGGAGGCAGGAGCACAGACACAAGTGAGGCAACCTTACTGTTCCCAGTTCTTGTTCTGGTGCATAGATGCTCAGGAGAGACAGGTATGGAGAAGGCTCTGCTCATCTCTTCTGCATGGGGTTGGTGCCCAGTTTGGATGAGGAGCACTAGCACATCCATCTGCAGGCATGCAGGCAACCAGCATGCACTGGTGTGACATCCCTACCAAGTTTCAAGGCCCAGCTCCACAGTGTTGTGTCACAACATTTTTTGACAAGTAATTGGACACTTTGTTTTCAAAGGGCAAAATTATATCCCCTTAAAATTATATCCCCTGAGCATTGGTCTCAGAAATGTCTGTTTCTAGATGAGCTATTTAAAACTGTTATATCCTATCCTGAAGCAGACCTCCAGCATGGAAAACTTCAGCCCAACTGTTTAATGCTTGGTAAGTAAAATTATAACCAGCTGAGAAGAGTTGTGTATTGGGAAGCGCCAAGCAGCCTTTATGTAGGAGTCATGTTTTGCACAGACCAGAAAAGAGAGCCCAGCTGCCAACAAGTGCATCAGTTTGGAAGGAGGAATGGAAAACTACATTTTTGTCTTTATTGTGCTTGGATATCTCTTTTCAGGATGCATACATGCATCTGTTTGTTTTCTCGTCTTAAATGACTAGTTGTATAAAGTTTAGCAGAGGCACATGTTTTTGTCCATCTCCTAACACTGGAAAATTAAGTGTTTACAGTATTCCCTTAGAAATAGGTTAGGTCAGTGACCTTTTCCAGCACTCACTAGCTGCCAAGTAATCCGTTTGAAAGACTGTGGACCTGATTCTTCTCCTCTTTATGCTGTTTTTACTCTTGTCATTCAATGAGTTAATTGGAGGAGGGAGTCATTCTCTACAGGCTTGGTCTGATTAGATATAGTATATACACATATATATTTCTATATATATGCAGAAATATGTATACATACATAGAAACTACATAGGATAGTAATGAAATAATAGTAACTAGTGGATTTTGATTTTACTTGACATTGTGCACACGTGCTGAGTTTGCTGGTCTCCTGAAGCACACTTGTAGGCACCTTTACCCTAAAGAATACCTCTGCAGGTGTCCTTTAGAGTTTCATGTGTCTTTCTTTGCTGTTAGCTGTAAATCTTCCCACCTCTATCAGTTAGAGGACCAGACCAAAATCTTGGTTAGAAGAACACTAAACCATTTATTTTCTTTGTCTTTCTGTAGGCAGTACAAAATGCTATCCTGATTTGAGGTGCAAGAACTGGCAATTCTAACCACTCACAGCTTAGGCTTTATGCTACAGCATTAAGCAGAAGCAGTGTCCTTCCCTACTATCAGGCTGGCTGCAGCTGGTGGGGTGTGATGGAGGTGACAAAATTAATCTATAGAGGGGAAGCAAGCAGTGACAGGGATCCCTGCATAGAGATACCATTCTTTTCCTCCCTCTGCCTAAGAAACAATAGAAGAAGGGAATGCTGCAGCTGGGCACTGCAATATGTATCCAGAGATGGTGGATTGCCTTGCATCCTCCCTTTGAGGCTTTTTTAATAAAAGAGTATTTTTGGGCTCCTCTCATATCTGATGTAGCCAGATCCCAGGGAGGAGTGAAGCCACTCTTATTTCTACTACATGCGTTGCTTCATTTGCATGT
The DNA here is from genome assembly GCF_012275295.1 of Melopsittacus undulatus. Taxonomy (NCBI): domain Eukaryota; kingdom Metazoa; phylum Chordata; class Aves; order Psittaciformes; family Psittaculidae; genus Melopsittacus; species Melopsittacus undulatus. The sequence continues at coordinate 108,422,054 of NC_047529.1, read as the reverse complement.
CTATGTGGATAAATCCAGCTTCTCTGCAAAGCACCAGTGTTCCACGTGTTAGATCTATTTTAAAGATTTCCATGGTTAAGAAAATGCTGTTGAAATCCCTTCCAACATCGTCTGTGAGCTGGTCCTTAAGGGGTGATCTAAATGCAGCTCAGTGTCTGGGGGTGCCTGCATCCCACTTCCCCTTCTTTAGCTTTACAGTGAGCTGTATCATAAAATCACAGAATAGTTTGTGTTGGAAGGCACCTTCTAAGGTCATCCAGTCCAACCCCCTGCAGTAGGCAGGGACATCTTCCATTGCAATAATCAATTATTTGTGTTGGAATAATGTAATGGCTGGGTATATACCACATACCATGTTATCGAACCTGTGTTTTAGTGAAGAGCTGTTCTCTACCAGCACAAGGGACTCTGTGGATGCTTCAATATCAACAAATGCTGGAGACTGAAACCTGAAGCAAAATCTGGCACCCTGCAAATTATTGATTACCTGTGAGCAAAAGAAGAGTGGGCTGGATTCTCATGAAATCACTGCAGCCTGGAGATGGGATCCCTTCCTTTGCCAGGTGTCCTCTGCCTAACTTTTAGCTAAGAGGGATGGGCACTCTGTGTTCCTGGGGAGACCCTTTCTCTGATGAGTATACTTGATCCTCAAGATGAACATATGTGCTGAAAAGCTTTTTCCCCAGAAATCCCCATTTTATTTTCCTGGTTGTCAAAGTTTCATAATGAAGATGATTTGATTTGTCCTCGCAGAGTAATTCCAGAGATCCTTCCCACGGAGGGTGAAGTTGCAATTTGTAATGGAAGTATTCCAGCTCATCTTCATGTAGCTGAACTAGAGGTCTGTGGAGTTGTGTGTGGGAGGATAAGTGTTTGTGACTGATTTGAAGGATATGTAATATCTGGCTATAATCTTTGAGGTGAGATTGGGGTAAAAATCAGGTTGTCCAAGGAAGTTGTGAATGCTCCATCCCTGGAGGCTTTCAAGGCCAGGCTGGACTTGGAGCAATCTGCTCTAGTGGAAGGTGTCCCTGTCTGTGGCAGGGGGTTGGAACTGGGTGATCTTTAAGGACCCTTCCAACCCAATTCTATGAAAATACATTTACACTTCGAGTTCTCAGGCCAGATCCCAAGTTTGTGTTTGTTTCCTTCCAGACTGTAACTCACATCAGGTTCTTCCCAAAGCTGTGCTTCAACACTGTTTATTGCAACATCAAGCTCCGGGACAGACGTTGTTAGTCTCATGTTGGTTGAAGAAGTATTTATAGGAAATCTAAAACAACTCTGTTTCCCCAGGGTTCCACAGTGAGGATGTCAGATTTGGGGCTTTACCAAGGCAGCTGCCACCCTAAAATAGACCAGACTATTTCCTATTGTTCAGGTGACATAATAAGGCTGAGATGCAAATGCAGAAGGAAGCAGTAGCTGGTATGTTTTGACTGATTCTTTTTCTGCTGATGTCTTTTTTTTTGTTTAATAATATGTTTTATGGGGGAGAATAGGGGAAGATCAGGGCCCAGCTTCTGGTTGGGATGTACAGCCTTGCAGAGAGGGTGAGCGTTACTAAACGCCTACATCTGACAGGAACCGATTTAGACATTCTTCCCCCTCTCTGCAGAGGGCTGCACTGCAGTATTAAACATCGATGCTTGACAGATCCCCCTTCCCCCTTCCTCAAAGGAGGAGAGGAGGAACAAGCAGAAGTTAATAGCTGGTGGCCAGTACATTGGCTGTAGATTCAGAAGTACTGAACTGAAGTTCTCACTCCCAGATGCGTGGCTAGGTTCTGATATCTTTGGAGAGAGGAAGCAGCTATAAATATCATCCCAGACAGGAATTCTGCTGAGGACCACAGGAAAATGTCTCAGTCAAGCTTCACTGAAGCCAGCATGTCCTCACAGACTGAGTGAATCAGCGTTCACCAGAATCAGCTAACTTCTGTTGTTGAAAATGCTACTTGCATCAAGTGGAGGAGATGCAGAAGCCTGAGGTCTATGCTCAGTTTGGCCACCAGTCATGGTCTTCAAGCCCCTTTTTCCTACAAGGTCATTTCCCTTTTTGTCCTTCAAGCCTCCCCTACCCTGTGTGAGATGAGAGGGCTATGAAAGACCTAGAAGTTGTCAAATATTTTGTCAACTGAAGAAGCCATGGCAACATAAAGCTACAAAGCAGTTTCCATCACAAGACCAACTTGAGTCAGTTACTGCCTTTGAAACATCTGTGGTGTGGGATAAAAGTAGCTTTTCCTACCAGAATTGAAGTACATTGAAGGAGTCACAAAACATACCCCAAAATAGGAGGAGGAAAAAGGGAATATCAGATGAGATGGGGAACAAGAGAGTGTAGCAACAGTTATGAAATGCCTCAACAGTTTCCCTGCTTCTGTTATTGTTCTTTTTCCAGCCAGATTGATGATTTCACTGGATTAGTTCAATTCTGATGTAATGATGAAGATTCTTAATACTATATACATTCCTGCAAGGAGTTACCTGCAGCTGAGGGGTTAATGACACCACTTGCTTCTATAGGGACTGGAAAGTTCTAGGAGTCTTACCTGAGGGCTTTATCCAGATGTGTACCAGTTGCTATTTGCCTTTATCCCATGTTATGCCAAAGTCTATCCTTTGTGTTCTAGAAATGCATCTATCTAGAGACTGGAAACACAGGAATAACATCACCAGGTGATATTTCACATGAAAAGAAAAAAGTGAATATATGTCTTGTAAGAGGAAAAAGTTGCTTCTCTATGAGAGATTTGAGACATCTGAAATATATGAGATGTAGTGGGGGACACTTTGGACATGACTGTGTTGTGACTAGCAAAACGGGTGAGTTTGGGGGCTGCCTGAGGACAGCATGCTCTTGGACACATTATAGCTTGGATCTGTAAACTGCACAAAGGGTTTTTATTAAAGAAACACATTTCTGCAATGGTTTTCACTTGAACACCTCCGAGTGCTTTAGTAGGCTCAGAAGGTGCTGGGGAACAGTCAGTGCAGAAGCTGTGCTGTAAATCTTGCAACACTTATTTCTATGGAAGTCATCTTTTCTTATTCCCTTTTTATTCAGACATTGAAAGGAAAGGAGCAAGGCAAAGGCTGAGGCTCACAGCCAGTGTCTTTCTCATTTTTGCCAAAGATAAGAAGAAAGTAATAAACACCATTGTATGTACATAACCTCCTTTTCCTTACCTACTTCTAGACACACTTTCATTGGTTCACTATAATTGGGCAGAAGTTACTGAAGTGATTTATGTCAGACCTAACAGACAACATTGTAATTGTACCACTCTTTCAATAGAGACTTTGATTCCTGAAAGCTTTGAATCAAAACCTTTATTTCAAGTGCAGGTGTACTTCAGCACATTTCAGAAGGAATTGCTGGTTTCATGGTTTGCTCCTGATGTTGTGTCAAGCTAAAGCCAGGATTTGAAAGCCTGGAAAAATATGGCTCAATTATTTTAATCAAAGGCTATCTGAGATAATAAGCAAGAAGAAAGGGAGAGTGTTAATGTCTTATGGGTCAGATGTGCATTGGTGTCTGATATACTTAGTGCTTTTAAGGTATGCCAAAAAGTCTAATCCCAAGGCCAGGAAGGCAACCCAGCAAGCAGAGGAATTTGGATGATAAGAGAAAGTGTCACCACAAATTGATGGCTAATGCAGCTGGGGTGTGCAGTAAGGGGAGTATAAAGCTCCCTTAAAGGGAAATAAAGGCTCTGCAGTGTTGTTAGATGGGGATGGACCAATGAGCAAAGCATGCTGGAGGAGGGAACAGGTTTATGTGCAGCCTTGAAGGAGGATGGGGAATCGCTGTGGCTCCTGTAGGCATGTGCTAGTGCTGCAGCTGTGCCAGGCTCAGCCTGGCTGGCACCCATGCAGGCACACATCGTAGGTGCTGCTGTTTCAGTGCTCAAAATGGGGAATTTGCATGGATGTAGCAGGCACTTTCTGCTCTCACAGAGGCAAGTGAGAGGTGTAGGGGTACTCACTGGCTCTAGAATCAGGTTTTGCTGGTCTCGGACTGGTGTGTTTGTAAATACTGACCTTGCCGGTTTTGGTGCCTTGTGCTGGTACAGGAGTATTTGGAGATGTTCCTGTGGAAAAGGGTAATTTATTCTTGGTTTTGTGATATTTTATATTGAAGTCTCCTCCATGCCTTCCCTCCTCCAGTTCCCCTGAAGTGTCATTGTCTGTCTCCACAAGGAGTGTACCTGGCCGTGGGTCACCTCTCCATTCACTCCTGGGATGTTAACCTCTGCATCCACTGATGAAAAGAGCTGATGAAAGGTTGAGGGGGGTCCCTGAATGAGGTGTGTGAAGGTCAGTCACTAAGGTAAAGCAAACCTTGTCAAATCCCTTTCTTGCCAGGCAAAATAGGAACTGTCTCTGAGCATGGCTGGTAGTGGATGCTTCATAGTGCTGTGCTGGCTGCACCATCGGGTGACTCCCCTCAGGGCTGGTGCCTCCAGCAGCAGGGACTGTGTTTGCCCACAGTGGGAAGTCAGGGATTTTGTGAGAAGGCATTTCTGCATGTGAGTACTGGATATGTGGTGCAGCAGCTGTGTCTCACAGCATGAATGAAGCCTGTATCACCCATCTCCTGATGAGCAAGTCTGAGGTGGAGGGACTGCTCCCCCCACCATCAGAGCTGATAACCCTCTCTTCCTGCGTAATGGGCAGTTTCCCTGTGCAAAATGAGCAACTTTAGCAGGACTGTGGAAGCAGGAATGCTGGGGTGAAGTAGGCCTCTTGGTTGAACCTTTACCCTGCCTCCTGAAACAGTAATCACCATGTAACCCTCATGATAAACTGGCTTCGGTGCTAAAGAAAGCAGAATTCAGACTAGTTGTGAGTGGTCCTGTAGACTTGTGTGTGTAACAGATGTGCACAGCTAGTGCTTTGTTATCTGGCTTTTGCACAGCATCTCCAAAAGAACATAAACCCTCTATCCACTGTGAAAGCAGAGTGTTCACATCAGTGGAGCCTGTTTATCTGCTGCTCAGTCTTCTGTCCTATAGCTAACACAAATAAATGGCTGCTCTTCTGACCTGACCCACATTTGTACTCCAGTTATTCTGTGAAGGGATGGAGGAGCCAGCAGCTTTCACTGTGTTTGAACAGTGTTATCTACTTCTTGAAACACCTGAGATATGATGTTCTGTAGCAGGGCTGTTGGTGTTTGAAACAAGGCTTGTGCCCACCGTTTTCAAGTACCTCTGAAGCTGTGCTTTGGAAATTGGGCATTTCACTGAGTTACATGTACTGTGGGGGGATGGCTCATTTAACCATATGTTGAAGGAGCAGCAGCTGTAGCCTGGAAATTCAGTGAAGGGTGGCACTAGAACAGACCATTTTCTGAGGTCCTTGTTGGATGCTCATCCTGCTGTCCATCAGTATCCCACCCTAGAAAATAATGCCATCATGGAAGTCAGGGTTGCTTTACCACAACTTGTACCATTTACTTTGGCTAGAGAAACACAGTTAGTATGAGAAGACATACAATTTATTGTTGGTCTACTTAAAAGCTTTACCAGTGTGTTCAAAGAGTCCTTGTCAACCTACTTACAATGATGCTAACAGTGATAAATGATATTATTTAGAATATTAGAGAGAAAGGGAATAAAAAAAAAACCCTTAACATACCAATGTCAAATCTAACACATACAGAGCAGTTTATCTGCTGCAGCTCTCCTCAGGCTGTGCTCACCCCTCTGCTGCCTGGGCACTGGATTCAGAGGTGTCCCCCAGGAGCAGAGGCCATGGACCCACCAAGTCCTTCACCTCCGAGCAGCACAACGCCAATGATGGGGCTTCTCCATTTGCCTCACCAGGATGGTGGTGGTGCGGTTTCTGCCTCCTCCTCCTCCTCTGCTGGAGTCCACTGGGGCTGTTTCCACTCCATCTATAGGGCTCTCCTTGCTGAGTTCCTCAGTCCTCGATGTCCAGAGCTGGTATGTCCACATTGACCCTCCAGGCAGAGCTGTGCACACCTCGCAGAGCTGCTCCTCACCCTCCTTGCTGCCTGTGAGCCATATTTGCCAGCCCCAAGGCAAACTCCATGTGCTCCTCCGTGTGCTGTCCGTGGGGGAGTAGTTCATAGCACTGGAGCTGCTGCTATCGCCTGTGCTGGAGGGTTCAAGGCCCTGCTGCCCTCCCCTACCCGTGCTTCTCCCCCCAGCTCAGGGGTCGGTTGCTGTGCCTGCACAGCAGAAATACCCCCAAGCTGTGCTGCTGGGGGCTTTGGGCACCCCTTGGGCCAGGGAAAGCAAAGAGTGTGGATGGGTGCAGGACACTGGGGTCCTTAGGTGGTTGCTGTTACAGCTACAAAGCTCACGTGAAACTCCCCATGTGGCAAGTCCCAACCAAAGCAAGGTTCACAGACATCTATATTAGGTTTTGCAATATTAGTACACAGTCTGTGGCCTGTTTCTGGCAGTGGCCAGACCCTGTTTGTTGGGCTATAGCCATACAGACCCCTTTCTCACAGTCCATGGACGTGAGCTGTCACACACGAGTCCAGCAAGGATGATGCAAACCCTCCTGTAGCTCAAGGCTCCTCACCAGGACCGAGCAATAGATCTTCTTGGAGGCGTTAGCTCTTTCCTATCTGGTCTTGCCTCGTGTGGGCCTGAGGGTGGCCTGTAGTTGTTGGCTTTGATGTATGGCTGCTACTTGGTTTAATTCACACTTTATAGCCAGGGTATAACCAAACTCTCACAATACCCAGGATTACACTTCTAGACTGCAAAACCTAGTTATGAATTTCAGTAGGTGATTTGAGGCCTGCAGAGGAGAGATTTACACCAAGAGTGATGGTTGGCATCTTTTACAGTGGTTGTAGTAAGAGCAATGTGCTCACTCTTGTCACATACTGCAAACCTTGCTTTGGTGGCTTGTTTTCCTGCCTGTGGGATCACAAATGTTGGAAGAGGATAGATACTCTGTTACCTGCAACAACTGCTCAAAACTTAAGCCAAACGTTACAAGGGTTCATTGAGTGCACAGTTTAAAAGTTTCTAGTCATTTTAGTGTCACTTCTAAAAGAATTGTGTAATTAAAATCGTACCTTTTAATTAAAGTTATGTTACATGCACTTGCATTATCAGACAACTTAGTCACGCAGAGGTGATTTCTGGATGCTGGGTGTACACACAAACACAGCTGGACCCCACATAAGTGATTACAGAGCCACTGGAAACCAAAGGGTACATTTCATATTCACATCTGGTTAAATTATGTTCTGAACTGATTGGAAACTGAGCTCTCTTTGTATTCAATTTGCATGTGTAAGTGCTTCCTGCTTGCTGGTGTCCTTCCAGAAAGGTGGCTGAGAGCATCCACCTTGCTGAGCTGCCTGTTAGTGCTGGTGTACACCTCTCATCTCAGAAACCCTCCTGCTGTAAGTGACTAAAATCACCTCATCTCCTCCATTAAGAAATGATGCTGTTCCTCAGACCAGTGCATGATTACACATCACATGTGTATGCAGTGTTTCAGTATCCCAGCACTAGGGACCTTTAATTTTTTCTCTATCCCAGCATTACCAATTTATACATAGTTGCTCTAAATTATACTCAAACCCATACTATGCAGCTGTCCTAATATTGCAAAACTACACTAACAGTGTATATTTTTAAAATACAACTTACCCTACTAAAAATGTTCACTCTTTATTTGTTAATCTTTGCTTCTCATAGTACCCAAAATACTATGTTTTGTAGATACACAAAACACAGTTTTCTGTGTTACATATACAGGCATTGCCCTGTATGCTGGTGATCTTTTAATCAGGATCACTGTTGATAAGAGGAGCTACGGCCAACCTCCTCAAGGGAAACAGGGTTTCTCTTGTTTGGAGATGGTGAGCCCTTTAAATTGGATCCATTTTTAACTTGTCACCAGTTTGTTTGTACTTTCTCTCATTTGAACTTCAGCAACAATGATTGATCTAAAAGATAATTATTTTTCCTGTTCATCTATGTATATATGCTAATAAAGCAACACAAAAGCAGGAAAGAAAATACTGAGCAACACGCAATTAATAAAATCCATTATTTGGATTCACTACTTATTCTTCTGTGCTACCTATGGAAGACAAAAATAGCAGAGATTGTTAGTAATAGTTATCATAGTTAACAAAGTAGATCATTTACACCCACAGCACTTTTTGATGATGTTAAGGATCTAATAAATAGTATCTTTGCATATTTATATACAATTTATTAGCTTATGTTCTTAAACAGCTGCTCACTGATCCTCTGCTGTTTGTTTTCTGTTGGTTCTGTCTCTTCTCTGTAACAAAACTTCATATTTTAATGTAAAATCTATGACATTAATGCATATTCTTTACCATTATAGGTCTTTTTTAATTCCTTTTTCATTTTACCTTCTCTTCACTCAAAGAAAAGCCACTGGGGTTAACACATCAACTAGAATCATGTATTACAGGCTTAACTTTTTGCTTTCAGACTGAACTCTGTCCCAAGTCAATTATAGTATTTGATCATTCATTATCCCCCCAAAACTTTATACACACATGCATTATCTTCTATTTTTCCAGCTTCTAACTTTCTTTCCTGCACATACTTCCACACACTTATGTGAAATGAAAACACACTGAATTTAATAATACCAATGCTAAGTGCGAACTGCTTCATTTCTGTTGGTATCTTTTGAATTTGCTCTGCTTGTACCTCTTGATTTAGCTGCTTTACCTCTGATAACAGGCAGGTATTACCTTTTAAATGGTGTTTTTTCTATTTTTAAAGTCCAAAGCCTTATAGAAGACACTGAAGGAAGATGCTGCTCTTGCTGGGAAAGTTGACTTCTCCCCTTTGTTTCTCTTGTAAAAATAAGCAAATACAATCACCAGCCCACCCACCCCCCAACACTTCCCTCCTCCTGCCTCTTCCCCATGGCAGGAGTCTTCTTAATTTGCACTGGCTGCAGCCTGTACTTGATGCCCCAGCTTTATATGTACATTGGGTAATGCCTTGTAGGCTCTGCTCCCGTTTCCCCGGTGCTCCCAGCATGAGAGCCTTCTCCAGTGGTCTGGTCCTGGTTTGACCATGAGCCTGGGGAAGAGGGGATCCAGCTGCCTCAGGCTGTGATGGGGAGAGCAGGGGCCCTGGGCCTGCTTCCATCTCTTCTCCCCTTGATCTCCGCCAGGCGATCCAGCAAAACCTTGGTAGGAGCATTATCCCAGCGGGTCATATCCTCCCCGTGCTTCTGAAGCTGTCTCCATGCATCCACCCTCACCGTGCTTAACTCCCTCCTGGCCATGCCATTTTGCACCACTTCTCGAGATGCTGTGCTGTGGTACCACTGCCTCTTGCCCTGCCACCTTCCTTTCCTCCCTTTCTCCAGGTAGGGGGTCTGGGGACCCTCACCATTGGAGGCAGCAGCCTGCATCACCTCCGAGTTCCTCTTCTCCCTCGGGTTCTCCTTTGCTCTGGTGCCACTTCCTTCCCCAGAGCCCCCTTTGTCCTCCCTTGCCCAGGCACTCCCTGCCGACTGCTTGCCCCTTCCCTGTGTGCTCCCTGATTTGAAACAGTGTGGGGCCGGCTCAGCCGTGGTGGTTTCCCCCCTGATACCTCGGTCTGCCTGTGGCTGCACATTCCCCCTGCTTCTCCCCTCCGCTCCTTCACCTTCCCTTTTCACAGGCACATGAGCATTAGTAAGTGAAAAAGGGTTTACTTTAAACCTTTCCGGCATCCCAAATTCTAGTGAATGAGTGCGAGCAGGTTTACACTCCTCTGTGGAGTGGATGCCATCTGCATTTAACCATCTTTTTCCATCCCAGTGCTCATCAGCTCCTTCATAGGAAGACTTTGTAAGGGCTGTGCCTGTGCCATGCTTCCCCTCTAGTGCTGCCTTTAACTTCTCGATCTTCGCCTCGCAGGCTAGGTGGTCTGTGCCCTTCTCTTTTAGGATCTGCATTTTCTGCGCTAATAGGCGGATTGCTACTTGCACCTCCTGTGCAGCTTTGGTGCTGGCAGCCAGCTTGTCCTTCAGTGCCTGATTTTCCTTCAAAACAGCCTTTTTTTGTTCACACACCTCTTGGTACTGGAGAATGCTTTTCACTTGTTCTGTAGCCACAGCCCCTTCACGGGTTTTACTCTCCTCCAGTTTAAGTTGCTGAGCCTTTATTTCTGCTTTCAGTTTGCTATTCTCCTCCCTTAGGTTCTGAATCTCCACTTGGGCTGCCTGGTTTTCCTCACCCAAACTCTCGGCCACTAACCACACAGCCCATACTCCTGCACATTTTAAGGCTCTTCGGGAGAAGAGCTTAGACTTGGCCGTTTCTTTCAGCTTGGCAAACTCAAGGTCTGCCTGCTGCATACTTTTGCAAGAGTTCGCACCCCAGGGGTTTGGTCCCCACTGAAGAACCCAATTCGCCAGCTCTGACATGGTTTTGCTCCCCTAAAGGTATCACAGACTTTACAGAAAGGGCTGCTTGCAAACTGCAACTGGAGCAGGCTGAGGGAAGATAGCAGAGGCTCACCCCAATTTGGGTTGCTCCTCAGTTGTTCCTGTACTGTAATCCTTCCCTCCAGAAGGTTTTCTCAAGCAGGAAATCCCCCCAAGCACCACGGATTTCTAACAGACAAGGCAGAGGGCTTTCATTCCCATGCCGAGGGATGCTTAGAGCATCACTCTCCCTAAGTAGAAACCAGAGGCCTTTCCCTCCAGCTGGATTTCTCACTCCAAGATCAACAGGTCTTTAAAGGAGTTCCTGTGTTTCCCCCCCAGAAGTGGGTGCTATGCTTTAAGCAAGACTGGGGCTGTGGGAACACAGGGTATCCTTGTTGCTGGTTGTCCCCAGCTGCCACAGAATGGCACCCAAAAAAGGTTCTCCTAGAAAGGCTGCTCACAAAAATGCCATAAGGGCTCCCAGGAGGGCTGCTGCCTTCTCCACCAGTTCGACCCCCCCCACACCTTGTGCCTTACATGGGCTGGAGAAACATGTCGGGCACAGGAGAACCTGTGGTTTGACTATGTGAGAGGTCTAATGGTCTGATCAGAGGGTGCTAATCAATACACTTACAAAGCTCGATGATATTAGTGAGAATATTAGAGAGAAAGGGAATAAAAGCACTAGTGCAAATCCCTTACCAGTATCAAACCACCCCCTCCCTTAGCCACTATGGCTTCCCCTGGGCTATACTCACCCCTCCACTGCCTGGGAAGCGCTGCGGCCGCTGAGTCTTTCACCTCCGAGTAGCACGATGCCAATGGTGGGCCCCTTCCATCTGCCTCTCCAGGATGGTGGTGGTCAGGTTTCTGCCTCCTCCTCCTCCTCCACTGGAGTCCACTGGGGCTATTTCCACTGTGTCTCTAACGTTTTCCTCGCTGAGCTCCTCAGTCCTCAATGCCCAGAGCTGATACCCCCTCACTGGTCCTCCAAGCAGAGCTGTGCACACCTCGCAGAGCTGCTCCTCACCCTCCTTGCTGCCTGTGAGCCGTTTGCCAGCCCCAAGGTCGTGCTCCTCTGTGTGCTGTCCGTGGGGGAGTAGTTCATAGCACTGGAGCTGCTGCTATCGCCTGTGCTGGAGGGTTCAAGGCCCTGCTGCTCTCCCCTGCCTGTGCTTCTCCTCCCAGCTCAGGGGTCGGTTGCTGTGCCTGCACAGCAGAAATACCCCCAGGCTGTGCTGCTGGGGGCCTTTGGGCACCCCTTGGGCCAGGGAAAGCAACGAGTGTGGATGGGTGCAGGACACTGGGCTCCTTAGGTAGTTGCTGTTATAGCCACAAAGCTCATGTGAAGCCTCCCATGTGGCACGTCCCAACCAAAATGAGGCTGGGGAACCTCTACAGCCAGCCTCTGGCAGTGGCATAACTGTGTTTCTTGGGTTATAGGCACGCATTGCACCACCATCATCATCCTCTTTTCCCTAAGAGCCTTGCACTTTGCCACAACAGAATAGAGGAGCAAAGGCCTTGTGCTTTGCCCTGACCAAAAAGACCACGACTGATGCTCCTCAGCATCTTCAGCAGGAGCTGCAAGCAGGAGAGCAGTGGGTCTCTGGGGTCTCAGTGGGATCACAGGTGATGCCCCAACCTGCCCTAAGCCAAACAAATCCATCAGACAGCACTGGCAGCAAGCACAGTAGTCCTACAAAGAAAATACCCCAAATAAGTGAAATGAGGAGAGGGATTTGAAGCTCTTCAATTGTTAAAACACATAAATCCCTGCTCATAAACCCCATAATTCCCATTAGACCAATACTTTGAGACACATCTGAAGCTTTGTAAACAAGAAGATGTAGTAGGATTAAAGCAGCGATGTGACAAGACAGCTGTTTTTTAATTCTTCCTGATTCCTTTCTAATTTCTTCTTCATTGTGAATATTTTAAAGCCCTTCCAAATGTATTTCACAGGTTTCAATAACAACCGAGTGACTGGATTTGGCATTGTAGCAATTTATAACTACCTCCTAAAATGGGGATCTGAATTAATCTTTCTACATCTCATTAGTCTGGCTATCAGAGATCTTTTACAAGATAATTGGCTTTTGGTGGCTTTAATTTAATTTATTAATATCTTGCATTTATATTTCATAGATGCTGTTTTAATTATTGAAGTGATACATCTCAGAAACATAATTCTTTTATAAAGCATCAAACTTTTGCTTTTAGGGCTCTAGAGCCCTTTTAAGGTGTTTTAATGATAAATAATAAGTCCTTGTTTGTGTTTGCTTTTAAAGTAAATATCAATTTATTTTTGCCTTAGGTTCTTGCAAGAGAAAATTAGATCTTATTTTGGAACATCCTATTCTGCAGATGAGGCTGCCTTTATTCTTAAGCCAAAACTTGTTTCAACTTTGTAATGTGATAAAAGTACAAACAAGGGGAGGCAGAAGTAGTACTAGAAAGAATATGGAATAAACAGCAAATTCATACCTGACTGGTATGTATGTCACAGAATCACAGAATGGTTTTAGTTGGAAGGGACCTTAAGGCTCATCCAGTCCCAACCTCCTGCTGCAGGCAGGGACCCCTTCCACTAGACCAGCTTTCTCCAAGCCCCTGTGTCCAACCTGGCCTTGAATACTGCCAGGGATGGGGCAGCCACAGCTTCTCTGGGCACCCTGTGCCAGGGCCTCAGCACCCTCACAGGGAAGGATTTCTTCCCAATGTCTCATCTCAATCTCCCCTCTGTCAGGTTAAAGCCATTCCCCCTTGTCCTGTCCCTACAGGTCCTTGTCAAAAGCCCATCTCCAGATTTCTTGTAGCCCCTTTAGGCACTGGAAGCTGCTCTAAGGTCTCCCCTTCAGGAACTTTCTCTTCTCCAGGCTGAACAAGCCCAGCTCTCTCAGCCTGGCTCCAGAGCAGAGCTGCTCCAGCCCTCGGAGCATCTCCATGGCCTCCTCTGGACTCACTCCAGCAGCTCCACATTCCTCTTGTGTTGTTGCCCCCACAGCTGCACACAGGGCTGCAGGGGGGATCTCACCAGAGCAGAGTAGAAGGAGAGAATCCCCTCCCTCTACCTACTGCTTATGCTGCTGGGGATGCAGCCAGGACATGGCTGGTTTCTGGGCTGCAGGTGCACACTGCCAGGTTGTGCTGAGCTTCTCATTAACCAGCACCCCCCATTGTGAACGATTTCAGTGGGCAGCACAGGTAGAGAACCTCAGTCTCCTGTTGCATTGTGTTCCATGGCTGAGCTCTCAAGTGCCAGCAGTGATGCCACTCTGCTGGAAGCTTCTCCTGCAGCTGGGAGCACCCATGGCCACCCCACCAGGTACCTGCTCTTCCTGCACCCACACTGTTAGCTGGGTCTCGGGGGTCCCCACCATCCCCTTTGCTAGCTAACCTGCAGGAGCAGACTTCCAGCCTTCTGTAACCTTTGGCCAAAACGAACCAGGAGGTTCCCAAGTTGATGAGGACAGACCAAGAAACAGACCGTGTGACTGACCCCAGAGCTTCCATCCTTCCTTCCTTCCTTCAGAAACCAGCCTAAAAATATGTTCCTCCCTAGAGCAGAATAGCAGCATTGAAACATTTGACAGTAAATGTGATGATGGTAATTGATGCTTAATGAATAATCCAGGGTAGTTTTAATATTTTAGCTGCATCAAATACTTTCCATCCCCAGGAACTAAAGCAATTTATAAAAGGTGTACTGCTGCCCTGTATGGTCTCCTTTTGCCATTAAATCCACTTTGTCTTGGGGACCACTTACATGACCAGGCTGGCACTGGGCAGGTTGTGTAGCATGGAGTAGCCATGTCCTCCTGTCCTGCTCTGGTACCCGCTCAGAGTGTTGTCTATTTACTGCATTTACCTCTGGTTGGTGATGGGCCAGCACAGTTTTGGTTGCAGCCTGAGGTCACACAGAGCAAAGAATTTCCAGTTCTGTGGTGGGAATGAATTTCCATCGCTATCAGGAGGCAATTTCCAGGTAAGAGGTGGGGTTTTGCTCTGACATGGAGTGAGAGCAGCTTAGGGTCTGCAGAGGGGCTTGGGGTGCACCTCTCTGAATGGTGAGACCCCCCTCTCCCACCTAAATCCTTGGAGATGAAGAGCCCCTGTGCACCTCCCTCCCAGGCACAAAGCTTCTGCACCAGCACTTCGGTTTCACCTACACACTTCTGCATCCCTTATCCCTTTTAATACACTATGATGTGGCTGCCACATCCCTGGCAGCGTTCAAGGCCAGGTTAGATGGGTCTTGGAGCAACCTGGTCTGGTGGAAGGTGTCCCTGCCTGTGGCAGGGGGTTGGAACTGGATGAGCTTTAAGGTCCTTCCCAACACAAACCACTCTGTGACTCTATGACTCTATGACTATGAGCAAACCCATTCAGGGGGTGCCCTCTGGATGGGGGACACCAGATTTTGATGCAATAAACCCCACCCGCAGCCGCCGGGCCCGTGGGGTGGCTCCGCTCCCCCCTTGCTGTGGGTACAGAGCCCAGCAGGAGGCCAAAGCCCGTAGGGGCCCCGGGGGTGGGAGAGCACCGGGGGGGATGTGGGCCCGGGAGGGCTGAACCCTCCCGTCGGGAAGAGAACGGCCGTGCTCCGTACGGGAGGAGGAGGACAAGCAGCTCAATGACCCCCTCTGCTGTCAGGAAGCACCATGGCAGGGCTCTAAGCGGAGCCAGCGGCGAGCAGAGAACCGTAACTCGATTGGGAAAACCTTTAAGCATAAAATGACTGCAGCACTGCCCTGGGCAGCCTGTTCCAATGCCTCACTGCCCTTTCCATGAAGAAATTGTTCCCAATGTCCAGTCTAAACCTCCCCTGCTGCAGCTTGAGGCCGTTTCCTCTTGTCCTGTCCCTTGTTCCTTGGGAGCAGAGACCAGCCACCTCCTGGCTCCATCTTCCTGTCAGGCAGTTGTAGAGTGATAAGGTCCCCACTGATCCTTCTCTTCTCCACACTAAACCCCCCCAGGTCCCTCAGCCATTACCCATCACAGTTGTGCTCCAGGCCCTGCACCAGCTCCATTGCCCTTCTCTGGCCCCACTCCAGCACCTCAAGGTCTCTCTTGTAGTGAGGAGCTCTTCCTCTACCTTAAGGGGGAAATCCAGAAAACACCCCCTGTCAGGTCATTCCCTGCCTGCAAGGTGCAGCCAGATGGGGTGATTTTTCCAGCTAGAGCACAAGGCAGGCAATGTCAGGGGAGAGGAGGAACAACTGCTAGCAACATCTGCTCAGTTCACAATATCACCTGAAGCCTCTGGCCCTTGGGTAAAGCCAGTTTGGGGTTTAGATACATGGTGCTGCTGCTCAGGCTGTGGGTGTAGTTTGAGAGCTCTTTTGTGCTGCCTGGGTGGGCGATGGCAGGTAAAAACTTGCTGGTAGGCCAGGGGCTGAGGGTGAGAAGAGTGAAATGAGGATTAAAGTCATAAAGGTAATTACTTAACCATGTACTTTCTTCCCCATTGCCAAAAGAAACAAGCTGCTGCTGTACAAAGTTGTGCTGCAACCACAGCTTCTGCCAAATCCCTTTGCTCTTGCAAATTGTGACCTCTTTGGACATGAGGCTTAGTTGCCTGACGCTGGACTATGTCTGCTGAGGGTGGAGGGCAGGAGGGCATAAAGATGGGTTCCAGTTATATCACCATGTTGGTTTTGGCCAGCTCTACAGAGTGACCTTTTGTATTTTAGGAACATTTCAACGTTTTGAAACTACTTTAATAGCAAAAGAATGCTGCAAACCTTTCTCCTTTCCATCCACACTCCAAATGTTCAGGCTGGCTTTGCTCTTTCTTTTAAAGCCTGCTGCCAACAAGGGCTCTTTTGATAATGTGGATGCTCTTGGCAGTGCCCCTAAGCCGTGAGGAGAGTGCCATCCAACCACAACACAGAGGGCTTGGGCTCGGGCATGACTGAGCACCTCAGGGAGCCTGCAGGAGCCCCACTGAGCTCCTGGTGCTGCAGCCACGGCTGGGATGCCTTTCCCTTCTCTGGGATGCTCCCACCACATCTAACCCACAGTGCAAGGCTTTTCCTTGGTGGCTTCTTATTAAAACTGTACAAATAACAGATTCTTCCTCCTATTAATCAAATCAGAAGGAAGGTCAACTGGGTTCACTTCAGATCAATCTCAAATGAATGTTTCTGGTGCTTTGATTTCCTCAGCAGTATGAGCACTCTTCCCCAGTCTGAAGCCAGCCAGGAAGGTTTTGCTGGGCTCTGGTTTGACCCTGCTGACACTGTCTGCTGACCTAAGGTGGCATTTGCAAACATTCTCCTTTAATCCGATCCAATGTTTCTTTTTTAGTGGGTAAGTCATTGGTCCCTCCATGCCCCTGAGCTCTATTCCTACAATAGCCAGGGATGCTCGAGTGTCACCTAGGGTCAGCTCGTGACTTTGGCATCATGTGCTCCTGCCCCAGACAGGCAGAAAGGTAAATGGATGATTTCTAGACAGCAAGGAGAGTTCTCTTCCAAAAATACACTAGGAAATACTCAGCTGCCATCCAGGTCTGGCTGTTATGGGAGAGGAGGAGCAAAGGGTCCAGAATATGAGCTGAGGTCTGGATCTGGCCTTGTGTGCTTCTGCCACTGGAATGTGAGCCTTGCCATCTGGCCTGCCAAGAGACAGGGCAGTCAGTGTGCCTTGTGGATTAAGAAAGGAAAATAAAGGTCCCATTTGGTGCACTTCATTTAGCGATGGGGCAAAGGATCTCATTGACTTTTGAAAGTCAGATGCGTTGGAAATGGAAACATCTTCCTAACAGCCCACTCTGCTCCTCTCCAATAACAATATCCCCTGCAGCCAGACAAGAGCTCTTCATCCCAGGACTCCTGCTTCAGGGATCTTAAAATTCCTATTGATCTCCATGGGACTGAGTTTGAGTCAACCTGCTGGAGCAAGGAGCTGGTCTCTGAGTTGCCACCTACCACTTGTGTGCTTGAGTGGGACTCATCAGGCCCCAGGACAGCGCATTCTTAGCTGTACCAAAGGAGAGTACATCCTGTTTTGTCTTCGTAAGAGGCTGTTATAAAAGGTTTCATTTCAAGAGCGCTCAATTAGATCTGGGAACTCTTGCAACAAGTTCGCTACTAATTATGGCTTAGAGACTTCGCAGTAGTCAAAAGACAAATGGATGCCAAAGAAACAAACATCAGTGGGCATTTCTGTGTTGTCCTCTTTCTGCTTATTGTGCCCTGTGCTGTACCAAGCACTTGTCGCTTCCAGCACTGTCAGGACCTCCTAAGTTTCCACGGCTTCCATTGAAGCAGCTGGGCACACTACCTGCCAAAGGCACCGTCCCCTTGCCTTTGGAGGTGAAACTGCCCTATGCCAATGCTGCCATGCAACAGCTTCTGATTTTCTTCCAAGGCCTGCAGGAGACCAGTCCTCATGGATGACTTCTAGCTAAGCAAGATAATGAGACCCTGGGGACATCAGACTGGCAAATGCTGTTTAATGGGACCTGGTTTTCCTGAGTCCTGAGAGTGGCCTGGTTTCTTGGGGATTACTGTTGCCCTTATTCCAACTTTCCTCTCAGCTGATGTGGTCACTAAGGTCAGGTCAGCCCTTGGGATGGATGGGTTCTGGATGTGCCAGTCTGGATAGCAAAAACCACCTGGGTGCTCTCTGTGGGTACTCCTTGCTCCCACAGCCTGGAGCTGCCTTTCTCCAATCCAAAGAAAGACATTTGCTTTCCTTTTCCCATTTCTCTAGCTACAAAAATACACCTATGGATAGGATTGCATTAACAATGTCACTATATCATGCCATGGTCTTTGCTGCTTGGTTTGCTGTAATTTGTGTAAGTATGGATCAGACAGGAGCCAGCACTCAGCAAACACAGTCCTGGCTCTCCCCATCCTGAATGCTGATCCCCAGGACAGTGTGGACAACTCTCCTGTTGATAACTGAGAGATAAGGGGTCCCAGATCCAAATCCTCTTTCCAGTTAAAGCAACAACAAACTGGTTGCTGGCTCCCTGCAAGCTGCAAGCGGTGGGTTTTGACCTTCAGACCAGTCCCATGTCATGTCCTGGCTCCTCAGCCTTGGTGCATGTGCAAGGTTAGACCCAATAAAGGTTTGGTCTGGTTGCCCCCCTCCTTGTCTTCCAAGCCCCTGTGCCACCGCTCTCACGTGTCATGCCAGGAGTGGTGACAGCTCACATAATGCCAACTGGCAGGTGAGCACGGGAAATGCAGCGTGGGTCACGTCTCTGCAAGCCAGGCTCAGCCTAAGTCTCCCAAGATGCGTCACTTAAGACTCTTAGGGCTAAATCTCTCCCTGCGTAAGTGCAGCCAGCAGCAGGGATGTGCTCAGCCCCCCATCGTGCCCTGATGCACCCCTCTGGGCTGCTGCTGCTCTCTGTGTTTCTAACGCAGTTTGTCAAATTGCTTGTTATGAGCTCGCCTTAAACACCACTTTACCTTTCAGGAGCCCGGAGCAACTGGAAAGGTTTTACCTTCCTGTACCTGTGAGCATGGTGTGCAGGTGGGAAGTGAGTGCCTGTTCTTGGGGCGATGTGACCATCCAGCAGCTTCCCTATGGCTGTGATCTGGGGAGCTTGGCTTGTTAAAACTGGCTCTTGCACAGCAGCAGGGCTTCACACTGCTCCCTATGCAATTAGGCACTGCTGCCTTCCTCTTACAGGCATGGAAAGGGAGAAGGTTTGGGACCCTGGCTGACTCCTTGGCAGATTGGGGTGCAGATTGTGCCCTGCCTTTGCTGAAGGGGTCAGGTTGGCCCTTGGGTGGCAATTCCCCATGGCACCTCTTTTGCACAAAGGACAGCATTACCCCAGCCTCTCTCCCAGAGCTGTTCCCATGTGAAACCAGCCCTGTCCTATCTCCAGGGCTCTCATGTCTTGCCAGTCAGGTCTGAGCCACCCAGCCAGCCTGAGTCCACCTCTCCCTGTCTTTCCTTCTTCCTTCCTGTCCCAGGATCCTGTCTGTGCTAAACTGGTCTCACCAGTCCCCATCTGGATTTCCTGCCTGTCTGAGGCAGGTCATTGCACATGTCCTGGACAAGGTTATTTCTGCCTGAAGATGCTACATGGCCAGTGCCTGGCCACTTCATTTCAGGGTGGACACAGTGAAGAGCTGGAGCACAAAAGACCATTCACCTCTATGAAATGGTTTCATAAAGATGTTCATTAAATCTCTGGCAAATTAAGTGATTAAAGCTGGCCTACAGAAGTTACAGCTGTAGGACACTGCAGAAATGCCTGTGCTTGAGAGCAGCTGGGTGGATGTTATTGCAATTGTTTTAAGTTACTTGGAAATGGGCTGGTCCCATCTGGACAGGAAGAAGCAAAGTGGGGATCTAACTCCCATCATTCACCACCTACACGGGGATGGTGAGAAGGTGAAGCCAGACTCTACTCGGAAGCACATAACAACAGGCACAAGTTGCAGCAAGGGGAGTTCTGGTTAGAGGAAGAGAAAAATGTTCACCATGGGGATGGTGAGGCCCTAGAAGTGGGGAGGTGGTGGGATCCCTCCTCTGGGAAGCACTCACAGCAACCTGCTCCAGCTTTGCAGGTCAGCCCAGCTACAGGCAGGGGCCGGATGGGCCACCCTGGACCAATTCCCTTCTGCCCAAAGCTGCTTTGTGACTGTGACCATGTCAGCCACATCCATGAGGTATTTCCGAGGTTAACCTGAGGGTTTACTGCTGCACCACATCACTGAGGTTGCTACAGCACTTGTGCCAATGGGTCAGTGTTGGGGTTAACCCCTGGGACTCCATCAAACAGTTCCCTAAGCCAGCCTAGCCCTGCAGGATCTCAACCTCCACCACCTCTGGGGCAGACCTGGATTTATTCACCAGGGAAACTGGGGGAGTTTCAGGTGAGAAGCTGTGGTCCATCTTATAGGTAGGTTTGCCAGCCTGTGTCTGGCATGAACCTTGTGCTGTGGTAGAGGTTCATCTCCTCCTTGCCAGGGATGGGGAGATGGCAGCAGGGGATCTCTGTGGCTCAGGGACATGGCAGTTTTGTTTCTGTTACACAGATGAATATGAGAGACTGCAAGGCAGGTGCTGGACCCAGCTGGTATAAAAATATACTCATCCATCCATCTCCACGTAATAAACACATTAAAAAGGAACGAGGTGTGTCTCCAAATGTCTCCAAGGCTTTACATGGGCCAAGCTGCACTCTCAGTTTTTTCCCTTTTTACAACAAATGGAAGCAAAGCAGTGAGCTGCTTTCAGGGGAGAGAAAGGAGTGGGAGGCAGAATATCACATCCTATTTCCTCTTTTAAACACTTGGCAAGGGAACGAACTTTCCATTCCCATCTGGCACAAGCAGACTAAACACAGGTTCCTTTCTGATAGCCATCTGCACTCTTCTGCTACCTTTTCCCATCAGTCTTCTGCAGGCAGAATGCAAACCCACACACTATTTAAAGATACTTGAATTTAGGGAGTGTAACCAAATGATTCCTGCTAGTTACCTTCTTTCCAAGCCTCTGAGCGGCGAGCGCCAAGCCAAACAATAACCCCGGTTAATCAACAGGCTCGGGACATGAAAGCAACTCCATTTCCTATTTGTGAATGCACAGATGTTGTTTATCTTGGATCTCCCCTTGTTAGTCCCCTAGGATTAAATCACAGGCCTTTAGGTAGAGCATGTGTGATTGCTTTTCTATCAAAGCTGCTCGCAGCAGGGCTTGGCCAGCCCCACTGCTGTGCCATCCTCCTTCCCATCTCCCTAATAATGGTCCAACTGCTTTCCGCAAGTTATGGGGTGAACTGTGGCACCCAGGAGCATCATCTCCAGAAACGCTGCTGCATTGCAGGGTTGTCCCCCCAAGGACCAGGCACACCCTCGGATGGTGAGGCTGATAGCTCTCAAGACATAGGCACTAGTCAACCCAGGCACTGATAAGGGAGAGAAGGTTTCTTTCAGGCATGGACATGGGTGCTTTCCTTCTCTGCAGCTCCGTGTTCATCCAGCCAGTCCCACCTTGCAAGCCCAGCATGATTTTGGCCAGGACAGGGAAAACCTGTGAGGCACTGGTTTTGGTGCAGTATCTGGTACTGCTATGAGAACAAACATGCCTGGTGAGGCTCCTGTCTCATCCCTTACTTCCAAGCACCACAGCTGAGCCACAGGTTTGGCCACGTCCATCATACCCCCGTGAATCTGTTGTATCCCTCTGTCAGCATGCACAGCCCCCATGTGTCCTGAAGGTGAGACCCTGTGGTCCATGCCAGGTGAGCAGGATGATTCCTCCTCCATACAAACCAAGATGAAAGTCCAGGGACATTTGCCACCTGATGCTGCCTCCAACCGCCTTTCTCAGCTCTGGCAGGGGTGACTGCTAGCTCTCCTGCCTGCTTACATAGCCTTTCATTTAAAATGGAGAAGGCCATCCTCATCCTTCCCTATGTCTATCAAAATGCTATGGAGCCTGTCTAGCAGGGCCTGACCAGCAAACCCTCCCTCAGGGGTGGCTGTTCATCATAGGGGTGTTGGTGATGCTCATGTGTGGGGTTCACAGAGCATTTTGAGAGGCTGCTTGTGGGATGAGTACCACTGCTCATAGCATCGGCTTTGACTGCGTCTGCAACCTGCTTCCTCAGCTGTCGGGTGCTCCCTTTCTCTGGGAGGTGAAGGGAAGCTATGGTGATAGTTTTCGGTACTGCAGAAACACCCCGAGTGCAAGACAAAGCTGGTGGTGGCTGAGGCTGTGTTTGGGAAGACACCTTCCCACCCACACACCCTCTGTGCTGTCTGCCTTCTAAATGGGAGTCCCCTCCAGGAAACTGGCACACAGGCTTTCTCTGTCACTGCAAATCACTGAGCAGCTCTGCCTACAGCATGACTTGTCTCTGCTGCACATGAGGATGAATGAATGGGTGCGTGCATCCACCCAGGGCAGCATCCCGCACTAGCAGCGGCACAGAGATGCTGCAGGGCCGCGTGTTCCCGGCAGAGAGCGTGTCCTGCACACGCCGGTGAGCGCCGGTGGCCTGGCACACGAGGAGGGGAAGGAGGAGGAGAAGGATGCAGCTTTAGTGTGCCTGACTGCAGTCCAGAATGACTGGGCAGCATCAGCATGAGATGTGCAGCTCTGGAGGCATTTCTTTTCCCCTAACGTGCTTTTACAGGAGTTTCAGTGCCCAGGTCTCAGTGGCAGGTAGTGGGGCTGACCCCAGCTATGGGCATAGGGTGTTCTGGCACCCTCAGCAGCTGGGAGTGGAATCCACAGCTGGGCAAAGAGGGTGGGTTTTCCCCTGAAGCAATTGAAGTGGGGTTGGTAAAGGTAGAGGTAGGCAGTGGCATGGCTGAGCTGGCTGATGGCTATTTTTCTGCAGCAGTGACTTAGGATAAAGCCTATCCCTTCCCCTGACCAAATGATGTTACTGACAGAGGACCAGCAGACACTGGGCTGCTTCCTGATGTGGGAAGTGCCCAGAGCCATGTAAAACTAACTGCTGGGCTGGAAGAAGGTGAGGACTGTGTTCCACAAACACATCTGTAACTGAGCAGGATGTGATGAGCTGGGGCCAGGGTCCTTTCGCTGCTGCTTTGGGAATAGGAGGAGTAGTTGTGAGGGAGGGGAGGGAGGAACCATCCTGCTGCATCATTATTCTGTGCTGTAGGTCATGAAGCAGGGAGTGAGATCCCTCACCAGCAGCAGGAACTCTCTTCCCTGTTTGGGCCAGGTTGGAAAAGGAGGGAAGAGCTGAGCTACTTCAGCTATTCGTTCCTCGAGTCCCCAAAGAAGCAATTAATGCATCAATCCCTGTCTTAGCAAGCTCTCAGGGCAGAAGGAAAAAGGATAACTAGCCTCTGCTCTTAAGTAGGAAGCTGAGGATTTTATGGGATTACTTCTTGCTCTTTGACAGATGTAGGTCTTTTTAGATCAGAGTTAAGGTCAGTGCTGAGCATCACGGTTTGATTTAATAGGCACCAGTAAGAACCTTTCATCAAGACTGGGATGGGACAAGCTTATGACCATATGAGACCATGCTGGCTCTTGCACACACCTGCACCTTCCCCTTGATGGGGAAGCTCCTGGGGGCTGCCCTGCACCAACCCATTCAGCCTCTCCCATGCCTTGTGGTGGGGAAGCAATGGTTTACTTGCACTCCCAGCAGCCAGAGCTAGGGCACTGGCTCAGTTATACTGGGACAGATGTGCCTGACATTGATAACATTAGTCCTCTTTCCATGTAAAAATAGTATTACTGGTGTAAAAGCTGCTTTGTGCTATTATAGCAGCAGCGACAGTGGAGAGCTGCATTGCGTTACGCCAGCAAAGCCAAACAAGTACAACAGCAGAGATGAGGTCCTACAGAAGCAATAAATTCCCCTGGAAGCTCCTGTGTTTTGGTGCGTTCTGGATACTTGGATTTACACATTGCCACCCTCCCTCTTAGGCAGGGGACTGCGTTTCTCAGGCCCCTGCTGCCTCCCTGGTGCTAGCAAGTGAGCTACCAGACAATGAGGAGGGCTGGTCTTGCCTCCAGGGTCAGCTCTTCTCAAGGAACCACTCATCTGACCAACAGATTAAGAAAGGGAAATAAATACCAGCAGAACACCCTGTTAAAATAAACCCATTAATAGTGAAATGAAAAGAGGAAGTGCAGTGATTCAGTAAAGGATTCAATTTTTTAAATGAAAGTATCTTCCATACACTGATTCCAGCCAAAATGCATTTCATTTCCCCTGCTGGAATATAAATACTAACCCAGACACTCTTTATTCTTAGTGTGTCTTTTTGTTTTGGCATGATCCGGAGCCATGCCGAGATCTCACATCTTCCTCTGCCTTCCTTGCAGGCACTGGGTCCACAGTGCACCTCCAGAGCACACCAATGAAGATGCCTTCTCCTCTGAACACGGAGCTCTGCTGCTCATCCACACAGTTTTGGGTTCTGCAGAGGGATGGAGATGACACCTCCTTCTGCAGGCACCTGAAGGAGGTGCTAGTGGGACATCTAAACCATGCGAGTCCCATCAAACCCTCATGGTAAGAGTTTTGAGCCCAATTTTCTGCTGCTCAGTGGACTTTACGGCAAAATGGCTCTGAAACTAACAGCACAGAAAGCAAAGGTATGGACTGATTTATACCCCCTTCCTCAGCCCCACTCCTATCCTCCGTGATTTCTATGCTGTGTCTGCACAGAAAGTCAGGGAAGAGCTCTGTAGGCATCACCTTCCCCTTGTCCCCATTATGGAGACCAGTCTCAAGTGACAGAAATGCCCAGGTCTGTAGGTTATGTGGGGGCATGTCCAGGACCTTGAACCACTGAGTAAAAGACATGGGGCTCAGGAGCTGTGCTGCCTTTAGCAATAGAGAACAAAAGTAGGGAAATCCATCATATTTTGGGTTTCTTGAGACGGAGATTTGACCGTGTCCTCCATCCTTTCATCCCATCCATCGGCACCTCCTTGGCTCTCCCCTGCTTATCTACAGCTGCTGTCACTGCACCAGTAAAGACCCCAATTCTGTAAAGCCCTTAAGCACAAACTTAATTATCAGGACAAGCTTTAGGGCTTTGCTGGATGGAAACTTGCTGAGCCAACGCAGGCCAGCCTAGGAGGGCTGCAGGATCGGCCACAACATCCCTTTTCCTTCCTGGGGGCCAGTGTAAAATAAAACCAGGGGTGACCTTGCAAAAGTAGATTCAATTCCCAGCCCCTTGCAGCCCATCCGGGTCTGTAAGGTCAAAGCCCTCCACTCTGCCAACTGTATCCATCCTTCTCTCTCCTTGACATGGGACACAAATCCCATTTTCCCTCTTTGCTGGGGGGATGGCCATGCATTGAGTTGGGTTTGATTCTCAAGCACCATCTGGAAGTCGCAGCGGAATGCAATGCTCTGCGGAAAGTGGCTGGAAAGAATGACACCGTAAGAGCCTATTTTTTTCCCTAGGAAATAAATAGACCACGGGCCACAAATGTGGAGAGGGGAAGGTTCATGCCAGGTCAGGTGCAGGTAGGGCCATGCAGGGACAGTCTGGAGTTTGTCTGGGCAGTAGATGCTGCCTCTTAAGGAAGGTTTAGCTGGGCAGAGGCACATGGGACAGTCTCTGGTGATGCTACCTAGGTGGCAGGCTGTGGATGGCACTGGTTTCAACCTGTCTGGAGCATCCCTGGGCATGTATTAAGTCAGTGTCTGGTATGTATAGCAGATGTATACCTCTGTATAAGGGGGGGAGAAAAGCAAGGTACTGCAGGTAGCAGGGATCAGGGAGAAGCTGAGCACCCGTGCCCTGTCAGCTGACATGGGGTCTTTAATGCCCTGGGTGTCAGCAAGCTGGAGCTCGATGCCTGGCTCCGATGTGGCTGTGGTGGTGGCCTGGATTCAACTATTTTGAAGGGCACCGGCCGGTCAAGCCGAGCCCCAGATTTGAATTAGCTAAAATAGCTTTTTGCGAAACATGAGGATGGAGAGAAATGTTTCCATGGTTTTGTTTTTGAATTCCGAGTGGGAAGAGTTTATTTTTTCACTAGGAAACTTTCCCTGTAGGATTCATGATGCTGGCGGGGAGACAAGAGCCAGTGAGCTCCGCTCCCGAATGGAGGTGACCTTAGGGGTAACCCTGTGCCTGTCACGTCGCCTCGTGCAGCCTCACTTGCCCCGTTGGCAAAAGGCAATGTGCACGGCTGTGGTGGGTTGGGATGCCAGTGCTGCTGCAGGGATGCTCAGCTCCATGGCTAGCACGGTTAGCCCCTGTGCTACTACGTCTGGACAAGTAGTATGGTAATAGCTGCATGACTGGAGGTAGCTGCAATGAAAACTTACACTGCAAGCAGATTAGGGGAAAACCTGGGGAAATGACCCCCCAGTAGTTTTATTTCTCCTTGGCTCTGGTTATGTACAAGTGCCTTGTGTGGGGATAGCGATGGTCTGTTCCTCACCAGCATGCTGCTCCTCCTGCCAGTTTGTAATGTACAAGTGAAAGGCTGTTACCACTCATTTGTCCTCTGTTGGTTTATGCTGTCCTAAAAGGAGAACTATTACAGAGATTTATAAAATAAAAGCAAAATATTACGGAGATTTATAAAAATAACTGAAGAAAAAACCCTGCAATAACAGCTCATCTGGTTTCAATCATTTCAGTGCCCTGGAAATGAGTTTACGCCAGGTGAGAGTCCAAGTGCCTGCAGGTTACCATGTAGTCCCAAGTGTTCAATGCAAAAACATGTAGCAGTGAAACAGGCAGCTGGTGAGCACTCAAGACAAGGAAAGAAGTGGAAATCAGGGCAGGCTGGGCTACATTTACTAGAACTGACTGACAAGAAAAGGATAAAAAATGGCAATTTGAAGTGTTTGCATCTTGCTTCTGTCCCTGGAGCAGAGCACAGTGGTTCATTCTCATTTGCAATTAAATACTTTGATCTGATCCCATTTTATTCTCTCCTCTCCTGTACTGCTTTATGGCTGTAGTGCTATTGGTGGCAGAGAACGCCTCTTGCTTTGCATCCCGAGAAGAGTGAAAATTGGCCTTTAGCACCTGGGATTTAATGAAAACTGATTGCTTGGACATGTGGACTTCTAAGGCAGCAGCTCAGCAGCTCAAGAGTTAATGGGGCTCCCCCACTTTCAGCCCAGACGTTGTTATAAAGGCTTATCTATAATGGAGAGCTGGTTATTATTAAGGTAGGGACTGCAGATGGGGGTACAAAACTCCTCCTGCTCTGCCTCTGTAGCCCCAGCTTTTCATGCCTGCCTGGGGCAAGCAAAGGAGGAGGCACAGCTACTACAGGACAACTCCCCTTCATGGAGAACATCTTCCCAGGCTTATAAAACACCCTCTTTCACTGGGATACCTGAATATCCCCACAAAGACTTTCCCCAAGGGAAGGGCCAAAGATGCAGCATTCCTGGTACACACCTCACGCAAGGAACATTACAGTTCGGGGAGGGATGAGGCCACCCCTGCTCCAGCAAAGCACTGGAGCTGATGGAAATCACGGGAGGTGTGCCTTTGCTTTCAGAAAGACTATTAACACACTTATGGTTAATCACACACATAAATCTCACTGTGGCTTAAAGCCAAAGTGAGCAATAAAAGCTCACCGATCCCCAGGCCTCCCGACGGGAATAGGCTGGAGCTGGGGTTGATGTTCTCACCAAGTCGCTGGGAAGTAACCTGTGCCCTCAGCACGTGCATGAGCAGGGATTCCTGTTGGTTTCCCCCCCCAAAAACCCTGTTACCTGGGTAGAACATCGAAATGATCTGCTGGGATGGCAAGGCAGGTGTGCAGAGGACATGGCTGAAGAGCCAGTCTGAGCTGCTTTATCTCAGTGGTGGCTGTGGGAGGATGAGCCCTGGTCCTGTCCCTTCTGGGGTTCAGGTGTATCAAGAATTAGATGTTTCAAGGGATGTGCTTTCCAAGGAGGAGAAAACCTTGAGCCTCAAGCACTGCCAAGTGTAGAAGGGAATTTAGGGAGATCTCTGTGTGCAAGAAGAACTTGGGGGCATGGGTGTTTTTTGTTGGCTTTTGTTTTGTATGGACAAGACCAGGAAATCCATAGCAAGTACGTGTTTATCTGAGGGAGATAGGCCTGTTTCTGATGAAACATCCTGGGGGATTAAGCTATGGCCCCATCTCACATCCCATGTTTCAGTTGGGCACAGTGGGAGATGAGGGCACTTGGGGGAAGGATATACATTTGAGACCTCATATTATGGATCAACAAAGGCTGACGCAGCACCCTGCCTTTCTCCTCGCCCCAGAATGCTCTCCTAACTCTTGCACATACCACCAGGCTCTGACTTAGACTGCTCAGCTTCAAAAGAAGACTTCTGAAAGTCAAGTCTTTGTGTTCTCTTAGGGCAGAAGTTAGCAAAGCCAGTAAGCATGAGCGTGTGTGTCCTGGGGTACAAAGCAGAAGCCAGGCCAGATAAACACAGGGGAGCCATTTCCCCAGCACTTTGGAGACATGGTTGTCTTCTTACCCCTCTCCCCAGCTCCAAACCTCATTATCAGGATGCTCAATGGGACAAGGGGATGCACACAGCCCACCCTGCTGCCTGCCTCCCATTAAGCTCATGGAAGGTTACTGGTGGCTCTTTGCAGCGAGCTTGCCCGCACCCACCTGCATTTCCACACATCTACAGAGGCTAGGTCAGCTCTTTGTGATTCGTTTTAATCTGGCACAAAGCAGCAGCTTGATGCAAAACACCCACAAGCGCTCCCATTATATAATATGAATCTGAGAAGATTAAATTATCCGGTCTGAGGAAACACATGCACGTCTGTATGTACACAGCTATACACAGGCTGGGGCATGGCTGAGCGGAGCTGAGGGCAAAGCTTCCCTTCAGGAACATTGAACTTGCACTTGTAAGCACTTGAAGGGACAAATGATGTGTATACACATGTGCATAGACACGTGTATGAAGTGCTGCAGCAGCTCTATGCCCTGCCTTCACTGTGAGGCACTGGCACAGGTTGCCCAGAGAAGCTGTGGCTGCCCCATCCCTGGCAGTGTTCAAGGCCAGGTTGGACAGGGCTTGAAGCAACCTGGTCTAGTGGAAGGGGGTTTGGAACTGGGTGAGTTTTAAGGTTCCTTCCAACCCAAACCAGTCTGGGATTCTATGATTCAAAGATGATGCAAAAAGCATTAGTAGCTGTGTGCTTTGTCATCCACTTCCCTGGCAAAATCTGAGCAGCAGTGTGGAGCCACAGGTGGAACAAAACCAGACACTGACTTAAGCTTTACCTGCCAGCACAGGGCAAGATGCTGCTCACTGGGAGGGGCAAACAGAGGATTGAGCAGTCCCCCAACCACCCAGCATCTCTCAGCAGCCTTGGGGAGCCTGGCTCATCCTGTGGCCAAAGGCCCTACCCTGCACAGCACAAGCTCTGTCAGTGATGGATGTGCACAGCCTGGGCTTCAGCTGGGTTTGGGGGTGCCCAGACCTTTTGCCCAAGGGCATATTTTACCTTCCAGCAGTTTAACGTCGGGAAGGAAAGAGAGGAAATGTGCTTCACCTATAGCTGCCCATGGCATATGGATTCATCTCCTTCTCCCGTAACTTCTCGTTATTGATTCACATTGTTTTGTCAAATACAGCTCTGCCTCGGGAAGCTTCCTGCTCTGCTTGTACTCCAGCTCAAGGGGCTGGCACAGGGGGTGTCCAGAGAGGAGCAGGGCTGCAGCTTCCTGGGCCGGGAGCCTGTGCCGGAGCCGCCTGGCTTTGCCCACTGCCATCCCCTGCAGACAAAACCGGGCACGGGCGATGCTCGGGCAGACACACAGAGCATCCCCCCCCCCGGTACCCCACTGAGGTACCCCCCTCCCGGCACCGGCAGCGGCCGGGCCGAGCTCCCCACAGCCTCCCGCTCTGAGCCACGTGCCCCTCACACCAACCCCCCTGTAGGCGGCGGGGCGCGCCGAAGCCATTCATGAAAATGTGACGTCAGCATTGGGGGCGGAGCCTCGGTCCAGGCCACGCCCCCCGGAGCCATTTAAGGCTGCGCGGCAGCGGTCGCGGTGCTCAGACGGGCGGCAGCAGTGGTGGGGTACGGGTGTTTTGGGGCTCCGGTTCGCAGCCATCGTCCCGCAGGGTCCGTGTGCTCCGCGGTGATTGTGGGGTCGCGTCTCCCGCACCCCCCATCCCCGAAGGCTCGGGGCAGCCTCCGCCGAGACTTCATGTCTGTGCTGTGTCCCCTGCCCTGGTGAGTGCAACACTGGGTTAATCGGTACCAAGCGCTTCCCTCACTGGGATTCTGTGGGGGCCGCGTGGGGGGGCTGGAAGCGGAGCCCGGTCTTCCTGGGATGAGGTCCTGGAAAGTGTTTTCCTGGGAGAGGGGAAAAAGAGGTGTCAGCGGCGGGATGAGCCGCACCGGAGGAACCGCGATCTGTGGGAATTCGCTTCACTTTCTCGAGCTGGGAATGCCATTAAGGCTGGAAAAGCAGCGCTGGAATTGGCGCCGTGCGAGCCGCTGGTGTGGGAAGTCCCGGAGGTTGTAAAATAAGTCAGCGGGAGCTAAAACACAGCAGCTTGGAAAGAAAGGGGAGAAAAAGATCAACCCCCGCAGCGCTCGCACTTTATTGAGTGTTGTTTTACTTCCCCCCCTTAGGGGGCAGAGCTGGAGGAAGTGAAGAAGTGAAGCCCTGCTCTGGAAGCCTCCCGAGGGGTTCTCGGGGGTTTGTTCTTGGGGAGCAAGCAGGGAGATGCTCCCAGGGGCGGGGGGTAGCGCTGGTTTGCGAGATGCTGAGATTTTGCACCCCTTTTTAAAGGGGGTAGGAAAGGAATCCAGAGAGAGACTGTGGGCAGCTTCTGCAGCTTGCTTTTCTATCACACTGCTACTTAAACCTGCCTTGGTCCTCCTGGAGCCCTTCAGAGTATTTGAATCCTGTCTTTTGTTTCTAGCTCTGATTATCTGAGATCAGCTGAAATGACTGAAGTGATGATGAACACCCCAGCTATGGATGAGATTGGGCTAAGCCCCCGAAAGGACGGCCTGTCGTATCAGGTAAGTGCTTTGCCAGCTTCTTAGGCAGTAATCCCCTATGGAATTGCTTGGGCTGGACTGCAGACTTGGTCTAATGTACCTTTCCATAGCCTGACCCAATCGCAGGTCTTGCTGTAGTGAGAACTAGTCAACAGACTGGAATGCTTGCTTGGCAGGAGATGGTTGTCTAAAATACCGCTTGATATCGGACCAGATTGGCAGAGGTCTTGGCTATTTCCAAAGGGATTGAGCCCCTACACATTCAGTGTTTATGGGGGCTCAGTGGGAGACAGCGTGAACAGTTACAGAAGGGTTTGCACCGCTCACTGGGCAGAGAGGACTCTTAAGGTATCTACAGCATGACATACAGATGACCTGCCTAGAGCAGGGGAGAGTTCTTTATATGGCATTTAGAATTTTGGGGTCTGTTTCTTGGTTATCCAGATTCATGGTCCTATTGGAGCTGGTAACACTCTTCTGTAAGACATGGTGAAGCCCAGAGACAGCCTAAACAAGCCTTGAAGTGTCACTGGAGATAGTGGTGCCTGGAGGCATGAGCTGCATTCATTCTGAAAGTTCTGAGCAATGTCATTAGCTATTAACCTCTAGATCAATGAGTGGGGTTAAGATGTGGTCTTAGAAACTAGCTTGAGCCTTAATCCTTTAGTCTCAATATCCCTTTCATTTCTTAGCTTGTGTTAATTGAAGGGCAAGTTGTGCATCTTAGCCTACTAGATCCGTGTTTTCCTATTCTTCCAAGAGACTTGTTGATGGGATTTAACACAGGCAATGTGTGCGTGCAGTTGACTCACATCTGGTCTGTGTGTTGGGTGACTCTTAACTGGCAGATCCCGATGCAGGGCTCTTCATCTGCAGATGTTACACAACCTGCACAGAGGCAGTTGCTCTAAGTGTGCATTCAAATGAGGCATGCTGTTATAGCTCATTTTTCAGATGTAAATATGCAAGTATACAAGGCAGCAGCAATGCACTGAAGCATGAAGTCAACTGAACTTAGGGCTTCCAGCCAAAGCCATGAGGAGGAAGAGGGGCTACATCACTTTTTTTGGTCAGAATTCTGGATCTGAATAGTGAAAGTTCTTTGGTTTATACCTGTGCTGTGCATCAGTGCTTGTGTTAGTGGAAAGCATATGGCCTTTATTTCCTATAAAGGGACTGTACAGCAATGAGGGTGTTTGTTAAACCTGAAGCAAACAAACTAGCCTGTATGGGATGCTCAATTGTCTTTTATGGTCACTTTATAAAGAGGCTTAACCCAGTCAGGTCAATACTTCTATTTACTTATACAAATTTTCCAGTGAGAAGCAGGATGTAGGTGCTCAGCTTGTTCTAATGATTGCTTCAGCGAGGTTTTTCCCCTGATGCTAATGACCTTGATAAGTCTGCTTGGGACAACTGGGGAACAGGCCTGTTCAGTTTTGAGGAGATCATCTGAATATGAAGGTATGTGAGTCATAAATGCTGGCAACTCATATCTATGTAGGGCTTTTGCATCCTGGATCTCTTCTTTATAGTGATAGAGTCATAGACGACTTCTTTCAAATGCCTGCAATAGCTGGGGACTGCCTGTTGGTGCTTCACCTAGATGTAAGCCATACTGATGGCAGGAATGGGTGAGGTGTTGAAATGGATGATACTGATGGAGTACTAGCAGTGTGTGGGCTGTGTACAAGGTCTGCCTCTAAATCAGATTAGTGTAAAGAGGATTGGGGAGCAGGCTCCTGCCTGTCTTCTCTGGCTGAGGATGTCACAGTGTAAAACAGTAAGTTGAAAGCATCCTTAAAGAGCTGAAAACTCAAGTTAAAACAGCAAGGACAAATCTGATGCAAATCACATCATGAGCTCTTTGTTCTACCTCAGACTTCGGTGCCTTGTGCTTCATCTTGCTCATGGAGGGAGTTTGGTACATGGAAAACTATGCTAGTCTAAGGACTGTAGTGCAATAACTTAAAACCAGACAGGGCTAATGGAGCATGACGGCTCCTACACTGGGGCTTGTTGTTCTAAGCTGCAACATCTTCCCCTGCTCATCTGCAGTTGGGCATTCGTGATGGGAGCATAACAGCCTTTGGCTGACTATGAGGGGCAAAAAAGTGGAGCCAGAACTGGGAGAGGCAAACTTCCAGCTTTGAAGGTTTCTCATGTTCAAGTAGTAGAATTGGGATTTACTTTGCTGCAGAGATGGCCTCAAACCAAGGTTCAGAATACCCCTCTTTGGGCTGAGCAGAGCATGGACTGCCTGGGAGGTGGTCCATAAGATGCTAGCTGTGAGCTTGGGGGCTGCTTCTGCCACCATGTGCAGACATGAAACTGTCTGGAGCAGAGGAAATGGGCAGCAGCTTTGTGGGAGCTGTAAAGCACATCAGTATCTGCCACAGACAGACTTGTCCTACCAGCAGTATGGTTCCAAAGTGGTTTTGCCTTTACTTGGAAGCAAGCTGAGGAAACTAACTCCTGCCCTGAGTATAAACTTCAGCAGTCTGATTCCTCTGTCTTGTGGAGTTCACTGAACTTCAGGGCTCCTGTCTGTCTCACTGATTATGGAAGGAACTTGGCTTGTTATCTTCTTCCTTCTGCCTTCTCTACCCCTTTGCCTTTGCTCATGGTCTGGAGCGTCTGCCTAGAGATCAGCTGAAGCTGTGCACCTTGCCCCAGTGAAGCTTCCTGGCCTTTGCTGGGCTGCCCATCGCTGCTGTTCAAGCACTGAAGTGAAAAAACTCAGACTGCAGAAGTCATATGTGTGTAGGCTTAGTAATTTGTATGTTTCCACTTGCAAAATGCACTTTCTCAGCATAGAAATGCCTTTTTCCAGTTAATATGCAAAATGCTTGTAAGCCAATGTGCTAATTTGAAGATGTTTCTGTGCGAAGCAGCTTTTGTTACTGTATTTGTGCTGTAAAGCTGCTCTCTGAGCCCCCTGAAGATGATTTAGCCTGAGCAGAAGTGAATGGTGAAATCGGGGCATTAATCTCGGAACAAGGTGGCACAGACAAAACAGAAGATGCAGCTTTAGAGATGATGTCATGCTGGGTCTTGTGCCTGCAGTGAAGAGCTATTTCTGGATCTTTAATAGATGTCCCATAATTCCCATGGGACTTACTAAACAAAAAACTCCTTGAAATGCAAGTGATGGCTCAAGATGCCCCTGCTACAAACAGATGTGCCTATGGAGGGCTTCATGGGCTTCCTGCCTTGCAGTCTCCACTGAGCGGGGTCCTTTTCACTGCCAGTCAGAGCTAATCTACTGTTTCCTGTTTCCTAGCCCTTAGATATACCTGTTCTCTGAACAGCCTCCTCAGCACCCCCTCAGCTTGTCCTCTGCTGCCATAGCACAGCAGCACAAATGATGCTACAGAAACCAAGGCTGAATTAATCATTTCGTGGAGCTGTTGTCAAGAGATTGCCTTGCTTCTTGGAAGTGGTGTGGGGTCTGAGCACAACTGAAATCACTTTAATGCCCAAAGTGTTTTATTTTGAGCTAATGCTGTGTCCTGAGTTGAGTGTGCTACTTTGCTGCAGACTGGCTTGCTGGTCCTATGGGACCTTAGGCTCCCTTTTAGGACATTGGTGTGGGGAGGCTCAACTTGCCTCATGCCATCAGCTGGGGTTTGGTTGTCATGGGGAACTTGAGCTCTTTAGGTCATGATCACATCATGCTGGTATCTGTCTAGGTTAATCACATCTACAGTTAGCTGTGAATCATGCCAGACTGAATCTAGGTAAATAGGCTTAATGCTCTACCTGGTGTCGAGGGTGAAAGCTTGGGTTGTCTCTGTTGGTGGGGAAGTAATATTTGGTGAATGCAACACCTTCACGAGCACCTGTGAAGCACTGACTTTCCTAAGGAGCTGTGCTACTTGGTGCTCCCAACCTAAACTGTAGGACTGACACGTTATTGATCCAGGGGCTGATGGCAAAGGCTGGAAATTGAGCTTCTTCTGATAGCCTTGCTTGCTTGTAGGTGCTTCATGTCTGTGCAGCCTTGATTTGTGCAGGGGAAGTCCTGTGATAGAGCTGATGCTTGCTACTATGGAAGGCCTTGAGACTGGGCTGCAAAAAGATGGGGTTAGCAAGGGAGTTGAAGATAACTTACACAGCACATCCAGTGCATGTTACTAGACAAGATCAGTAGACTGAGTCAATGTGTATTCCAGGGTCTGGGATGTTAAATGAGGGCAGAAGCAGGATATGGGATAAACAGAGCCAAAACTCATCATGCTTGCAGCTGTGCTACGCAAAAGAAGTGTTCCACTGAAATGCAAACTGGAGACAGGAGCTCATTACATCTTGGTGCATGTGTTTTCCTCCCTGCTTGATACCTTGTTCCTCTGATGGAAAATTGCTGTGATGTATGAAGTTTCCCTGCCACTGTGTTCCAAGATAGGACAATCTGTGACTGGGGAGTTGTCATATTTCATAAACCTGAGTCACAGGCTGCTGTGTGCATACTAGATGGAGCTCGGTTTCGAGTCATGACTGCTGTGTGAGTAAATATAGGCATTAGCACTGTTAGAGCTGGAAAATTCCTCCAAAGAGGGCACTGAGAGATGATTTAAGTATTTCCTGAAGTGAGCTTGCCATGCTTCTCAATGGCAGTAAAGTTTTATTTTGAGAGCTGAAATGATGACCTGGGGTTTGGAATATTGGCTTGATACTGCTGACGAGGCACAAAACTTGGCTTCTGTTTTTTACTGGGAAGGGTGAGTGATATGTGTACATCAGGGCATGTTCTGTACCTGAAGTGGTATGCCTCTCAGTATAGAGCTTTCAGTCTTGGATAGTATTACCATAGTGAAGCAAAGCTTTTTTTCCCCCCAAGACAGTAACTTAATTTGGAAAGATCTCATTGCTTTAGTCTCCCTGTAATAGAATTGAAATAGTTGTCTCCCCTCCCATGGGGATGAAAAGCATTTTAACTATGGGTGTTGGTATGGAGGACACATGTGGAAGTTGTTTTGAATTTACAAGTGTCAGTTGGATTATCGTAGTGCTGAGCTAATCCTCTTAACTCTCTGCCATCTCTCCTGCTTTTGGTGTTTCTCAGCATTCACAGGGGTGGAGAGGGTATGAGCCTCCCCAGGGCAATGAAAACTTTCCATTCTTGTTGCCAAGGCTTCATTCAAAGATAGAGCTGGATCATCTGAAACAGGCAAACATGGTCTAAAATCATTGAGAGTCTGTTTCAAGTTATGTTTTTTCACTGCCCTTTCCAGCTGCGAGGCAGGAGTTTGGTTGATCTGTAGGTGACCTGGATCAGTCCATGAGGAGAGTGGTTCCAAAGACACCATCTGGAGAGGCCTTCGTTTGTGTTGAGTAGTGCAAGAAGGAACATATATGTCCTCTTTGAGCTCAAAAGGTGTTGAATGTATCTCTCCATGGGCTGGGAATTGGGGCTCAGCTACAAAAGGGGAGCTCTGCCAAAGCAGTTGCAGCCTCTCATGCTGCATCATGCAAGGGGGTGTGTAAGAGGGCTTTGAATTGCTGCTAAGTTTGGGTTTCGATAGCCTTCACAACCAGCTGGTGGCTGTCACTTGTCTTCCCCATCAAGTGACCAGATCAACTAGAGGTAGGCATCCACTTCACTTGTGTGCAAGGTGTCTCCCTCTGATGAACAAGAAGCTAACCCCTTGCTGCTGGGCTCTTTGGGTGGTGGGGAGATGCAAGGTCTTCCTCCCACATGTGTGAACTGGGTACTGTGAGCAGAAAGGCTCATAAGCAGGCTTTGCTAGGCAAGCTGCCCTGGCTGTTGTGCAGAAGGGTGCAGAGCTCACAGATCAGAGCTGAGCTAGAGCATTCCCAGTGGGGACCTTGCTGCAAGCTTGAAAGTTGTTGTTTTCCCTTCCCATTGTGTAAAGCTGGAGTGGGACCAGATTAGGCATATGGGACCAGCAAATGCAGTGTGCCGCTGCTGGTGTGGAGCAGCAGAAAACTGGTGCTTGCTTGTTTTAATAGTCTGGCAGTGCAGCTTATTTTGGGGTGAGTGGGGAGGCCGGTTTGGACTAACATTTCCATGTGGCTTCCCCAGATGTCCAGCTCAGTCTTAATCTGAAACCCTGTTTTCTTTGGTCCCGATGCCTGGCCTGCCACGACACCCTGCTTGTCACATGTGAGGAAATCTGCCTTTGTTGTAGTTTTTCCATTGCCCGTCCCCACCCCTTGAAAGTGCAGTTGCAACATCTCCCTTCATGCTGCCTCCACGATTAAAAAGCATGACTTAGTGGAAAAAATCCTGACCTTCTTGGGTTCGGCCTGTCCTGCAGCTGTTGGAGATAAGATTGTGCTGGGGGGGTTTAGTATTGAAAGAGCTGCACACCACGTTTTGTGGGTATTTGTTTGTAAGGAAGTGACTGCTACTTAGCTTCTGGAAAAAATCTGGCAGCCTATTTTCAAAGAAATTGCTCCAATTTGACCTAATGTGCTTAAAATGATAGCAGCCAAAGGTTAGCTTAATTATTATACTCCTATTTTTCTTGCACAGGAGGCTATTTTCATGACATTATCAGCTTATGTAACCTCCTGAACCACACTTCTTTTTTCCATTGCAACCTTCTAAACCATGTAATGTCAAGGGTATTTTTTTTCCTATCCTGAGTTTAAATAATGAGTTGATGCTTAAAAGCCACTGACTGAACTTCCAGTAATGCACCTCATATCTGAAACTGCCTTTGTTTGGCTGAGCAGAAGCCACAAAGCTCCCAGAAACAGTTGTGCTGGGGGTGACTAAGAGCAAGTAACTTACCCTACAATGCTCATGTTTATATGGCCACTCTCAAAGACTTCCCTTGCTCTTGTGCACTTGGAAAGCATATGGAAGGTGGGTGGTACAGTGGAAGCTGGGCTCCTGTATCACCCTGCCCGGGACCAGATGGATGTGTGTGAACAGCCCTAATTGTGCATTTCCTTCAGTTAACCTTGTCTGACTGCATAAAGTAGTAACCCCAATGGCTTTCTCATGTTGGTAACCTGATTGCCCCAAAGCTTTGGATGCAAGGAAGAAGCTGGACAGTAGAACACTGAATATATTGACAAGGAGGTAATGGTGTTAGCTGCTAGGCTGAAGAACCAAGTTGGTGCAATGCTCCACTTTGGGGTTTGGGCCAGGGCTTACCAAGGCAGTGGGTACCTGCATGGTTGCTATGAGCAGAATGATACTTCATGGTTAATGCTTAGGGTTCCTTGATGGGGAGCTTTTGTAACTGGAACCACAAAGATCAAAGCACATCAGATCTTGCTCTCAAACTGAGGTACTTGGCAAGCAGCATGCTTGAGGCTGGTGGTGCTGTTCCCTGCAAAGATGCTCTTACAGCTCACTTGAATTCAGGTGGTGTTTGAAGGAAAGTACAGTGCCTGACTCCTCACCCCATCTGCAACCTGGAGGGGAAGACACATTTTGTCATTATTTTGGGGGTGTTTAAAGACACCTGTAATGAAAAATGTGCACTCTGATAAAATTCTTTAAGATAGAGATAGTAATTGTTTAATATTCTGGTTATCAACCACAGGGGTTCTGATGTGGCAATTGGCTCTTGTCACCTGGGAGTTCTCCTCTGGATGAGCTGGGGTTTGAAGCTGTTCCCCTAGTAGGGCATCCTTAAAAGTACCAGCAACCTCTTCGATTCACATTGTGATCTGAGTCATGCAAAGCTCCTGCTAACACTGCAGCTGGCAGTTTTTCCTCTTCCCCTGTCTTTGCCTCAGTTCAGAATCGAAGTGTGAGTACTCTTGGCACTGCCAGGAAGTATGGGTTCTGGTGCTGCTGTAACATATG
Organism: Melopsittacus undulatus; assembly: GCF_012275295.1. Taxonomy (NCBI): domain Eukaryota; kingdom Metazoa; phylum Chordata; class Aves; order Psittaciformes; family Psittaculidae; genus Melopsittacus; species Melopsittacus undulatus. The sequence goes on along the minus strand of NC_047529.1, from coordinate 108,383,417 downwards.
AGCTTGTACGTCCATGTGGAATGGAATGAGTAAGGTACTGTTCTGTGCATCTAGGGGTGCTGGAGATAACGGGTCCTCATTGCTTGCACAAGCAATATAGTGCATAATTGCTGACTGCTGCAGGTACCTCCTGCCTGAAGAAATATGGTTGTCTCCAACCCATCCATAAAATGCACGTCTTTCTGCTGAGTTTGCTGAAGTGTGGTAGCTGTAGCATGCAGAACATTGCTAAAATTGTCTCTAGAATACAGCTGAACTTCTTTCAGCCTGGTGCTGTGGCTCTGGAGAGGTACCAGATGCAGGCCCTTGCTGCAAGGGTCTGGACTGCCCTAGCACTGGGTTACCATGTACCCTCTCCCCTCGAGCAGCAGAGCCTGGAGCACAAGCCTGTTCTATGCAGCTTGACCAGCGGCAGGAAATGAGATCTCAGATTGTCTGATCGAGATAGCTCTGTGTGCAAACTCATGAGCATTAATGCAGAAGCACTGGGTGAGGGTGAGGTGTGTTTGGACAAATATCCAAAAGGGCAGATGCCTATTTGCTGAGCATTATCCAAGCAAGCATGTGCTTTGGAAGCCTCTTGGGTAGCGCTGGTTTCCAGTACTCGGAGATTAGGGAAGCTTATTTCCAAGTTCAAGAGTCTTTCCATCACCCAGTGGTTTACTTTGTGCCCAGACAAGTCTGCCCTGGGGACCCGAGTGTCTTCAGTTTGGTTTTGGCTGAGACTGCTTGAAGGCAGCCCCTCTCACAGACTGTTTCTTGGCTCTTTCAGATCTTCCCCGATCCCTCGGACTTTGACCGCTACTGTAAGCTGAAGGATCGCCTGCCCTCGATCGTGGTGGAGCCGACGGATGGGGACGTGGAGAGTGGTGAGCTGAGATGGCCACCCGAAGAGTTCCTCGTGCAGGAGGAGGAGGAGGAAGAGGAAGAAGAGAACTGTGAAGACGCAAAGAAAGACAACAAGGAGCAATAAATGGCATCAGAGGAAAGGCAAGGGACTGCACCCTTCTGAAGGAAGAGCCACGCTTCTTTTGAGAGTCTTTTTAAAGGAAAAGACAAGTTCAACTTTGCACCTGCGAGATCTTAGTTATTTTGTAATTCTCTGTATTGAGAACTGAAGCCCTCGGTGTCACCAGACCTCCTGAGGAAGGAAGGAAGTAACGCAGAGAAATGTTTGCTGTTCTCGAGATCATTATCTGTATTTTTCCGAGGTGGAGGCAGCAGTGAAATTCCAAGCACATGGCAGAGGGTGACCATGCGAGGGACCGCTGGAGGGGGGAGCTCGGGGAGGGGAGGAAAGCCAGAGGTGGCAGCACTCAGTCTGGAGCTGCCTCCAGCTAAAAGCATGAGAACAGAGCTGTAATCCCTCAGATTCGCCTTTCTTACAGCTTCCATTTGTGTGTCAAGGGGTGGAAAGGTGTCCGTAGTGTCCGTAGCGAGGCATGGCTGAAGGCTCTACTGATGAGGGGCCTGTAGCTCTCCCCAGTTTGGCACCTCCTAGGGTAACATGAGTGTCTGTAGGAATAATTGGGTTTCTTGCTCTTGCTGTTGAGCCTGTTTTCCAACCACTTTTCCCAAAGCTGTTTTCTCCCCCTCTGCCTTTAGACTCTCCATTGCTGAACAGCTGTATTTGCAGGGTAATATTAGGCTGCTGCTTGTCATCTCTACTGCGAGGCCCTAGTTTATCTTGCTGGTGGTTAGTGTGAGGTAATGCGCATCGGATGGAAAGATGCTTTTGTCTGCAGCAGGAGCTCACGTAGGTTTTAACACTTCAGATTTTCCTCTCATATTGTCTGTGGCTGCTTTGGTCTCATCTTGTACAGCTCCCAGAGCCAGAGAGTGGAGGTTAAGCCTCCTTACCTTGGGGTCCATGAGGCTGTAGGGTTTCATGTCTCCAGCTTGCTGGTCAATGGGCTTGAGAGAGCTGGGGTGAGGGATCTCTTCCAGCTTTGCACTGCAGGACAAGCTGGTAGAGGTGTGCATAGTGGGGAGTACTGCCAGACCTGAGGTAATCCAAAGATGTAACACTTGGATCTAGTGTGGATCACCAGTGGGAAAAGGGGGTTTGCAGAAGGGGTCTGTTGGGAGAGGATTAGCCTGGGTGTCCTGAGACAAGATGTGGTTTTACTTCATAGCAAGGGGAAGACATTCATGAGCTGCAGGGTGGCTTGCAGAGTCTGTGGTTGTGTCCTCTTCACCATATCCTGCTTCAAGGAAAAGTCATCTGTCTCTGTTTGGGGAGGAGGCCAGTCTGCTGCCAGACAGGGTAACCTGCTGCTTTGCTGGAAAGAGATCTTGCAGCTTTGGGGACCAGCTTGGGAGCCAGTTGGTCTTGGGATAGGATGAGAACAGGTACCACCTAAACCAAATCTGGGGTCATGGAAGAGAAAAATGTCAAGGCCTTAACCAAACTTTCATAATAATCCCAGTGCCACCTCCCCCCTTTGCTTATAACTGGTTCCATTTTTAAAACCTATTTGGACATGTGTGTATTTGTATTTTTAATACCTCATGAGTAGTAAAACGCTGGTGGGGTTGGGAACTGCTTTTAACATATTGGCAGGATTGTTTTAGTCTTGTCTTGCTTGTGTTTAAACATAATGGCAATAATTTATCAGCTCTGCATAACTGTTTTGGACAGATAGGAGTTTGGAGGGGAGTTAGCACAAAGCAGGAGAAATTCAGTGTTCCTACACTGCGGCTGGTCTCTGGTCCAGCAGTGCAGACCCGGTTATACATGCTCCTTGCCTGTCTTGGTGGACAGTTGATCACCAAATGGTCATGATGTGGTGATACCATTTTCTCTAGTGATGGGTTCAGCTGTTGTACCTGTAACACTTGTTCTAGTCTTGCTGTCTTACTGGAATGAGCTTGTACACCTGCATACCAGCCAGTCATCTTACTTCTAAGTGTTACTCTCTATTGGTCTCTACTGTCTGTACCACCAAGTCAAAGCTGTATATCAAAGATATTACCGTATGGGCAGCAGTGAGATGGCAATCCTTGGACTTTAGGCCTGCTGTCTGCCCTAAAGACTTGCATATTTCTGTCTGCATCCTTTTTTTGGAAGTATTGTGTATATTTCTATTTGTTGTTGAGCGTATCTAAAGAACAAAGCACTCCAGTAAATCTCCTGTTGTATGATATACATTCTATATTTCTGTAATTCTTTTTGAGCCTCAGGGAGAAGCTAGCATTTTTTTCAAACTACATTTTTGTCACTGTGACAGTTGTAAATAAAGTTTGAAAATGCTTTCCAAATATTCTGGCTCTGTTCTTCCTGCCAAAGCGGGTTTGGGATGGTTGACCTTCCATGTAGTGGCCAGTTCTTGTGTTTGAGGTCTGGGTGTACTGACTTGAAAGGCTAATGCAAATACCAGAATAGACTCATGTCTATCAGTTGAGGCTGTTCTGTGAACATGGATGTGGCTGACCTCAGAGCATGCCTTATGGGATTATAAACCTAAATCGATTTAGGGTGAGGTGAGCAGCATTTTTGCCTCTACCTACAGTTGCTTACTTATTACTGGGTGAAAGGCTGCAGGAAAGTGGTACTCCATCCTGGATCTGGAAAATCTGCATTTATATCTATAACTGTATATCAGTAATCTATGTCTACCCCTTTACCTAACCTTTCAGAGCAGAAAGTTACGGACAGCGGTTATTCATACCTGCTTGTAGTACTAATGCAGTACCTGTGCTTGTTCCCTGCTTGTGCTGAGCAACAAGCATGAGGAGAAGCCTTGCCATGCTGAGTGCTGTAAGGGTCTCAGTTGAGCTACCTGGGGTTGTCTGCTTTGGCCAGTTTGGGTCTACAGGTCAGCTCTGCTTGAGTAGTTGGTTGCATCTTGCCACACACCGATGGCTGTGTGCTTTGGCTCATAGTGCTGCCAGAGGAAGAGCTGGAGGAAATGGCATTTTGGAGTATGATTCTGAACTTGTTTGGTACCAAGGCAGTGTGCTGGATGTGGAAATCTGACCCTGTCAGGATTCAGTAACTCACATTGTGCACTTAATGGGATTAAATTTTCCACTGAAACCAGGCAATGAGAAGCAGATGCCCTGGAATGCCCCTGTCTTTCAGATACACGGAGAGAAGTTCCTGTGATTTAGCATGTGACAGCCTCTAATCTTACATATGCAAACAAGCTGGATTGAGGTTAGGGTGTTATGTTTACATGAGACTGGTTTAAATACACTAACTAATGACCCTCAGATTTAATGCTTGATTTGAGATAATGCTTAACATGAGCCTCACAGTTCAAAGATTGATTCTATAATCACAGAATCATAGAATAGTTAGGGTTGGAAAGGACCTTAAGATCATCCAGTTCCAACCCCCCTGCCACGGGCAGGGACACCTCACACTAAATCATGGCACCCAAGGCTTTGTCCAACCTGGCCTGATAAGACTCCATTACAGAAGATATTCAATGTCTGCACAGCATAAAACCCCATGTAATGATGTTCATAAGCAACAATGCTCAACTCTCATGGATGTTCTAGACCACATCATAAATGCAATATTGAAGCTTGCCTCTCCTTCAGCCTTTAGTTAAGATGCCTTGATTCTTCCCCTCCTTAGATGTGTATTTACTTGTAGAAGCTGCAGCAACATATCCCAGATGAAGCGCTGGTCTGAAATGAGTGAAGATGTTTAGTCCTGCCCCAGAAAGTTTCTGATTAAAATACAACACTGGTTATGGAAACTGCAAATGAATTGAACTTGTCTGCAATGTGCTTCATGGGAACAGGTTTTTCAGGCTCATGTCAGAATGAAGCCACTTGCTGTTTCCTGATGCATCATGCTATTTTGGGATTGGAGCAGAAAGGATGGCTCTGAGCAGGCTCACTGTGCCTGGGGGTCTTTGTTGGATCAGCCTGGAGCAGTGCTGGCAGGAGAGTGATGGAGAAAGGGGCTCTTTCCTGGTCCCCTGCTCTAGCTGTTATGGTCAATGGACTGGCATCAGCAGATGACAATGGGCTTACTGCTGAATGGGTGTCCCTGAGTCATCCCAAGAACTTGCTGGGTGGCATAAGGACCTTTGTACATGGAACAATGATTCTTTTCCTGGCTCTTACTTAAACTTGAGGCATTTGTCCTCCTCAAAGCTTTGCCCTCTATTTGCAACTGATGACACAGCAAGCTGTGCACTGCTGCCCTGCTTAGTTCAGCCTGTGTTCAGTTTCTCAAATACTTCATTTATTGTTGTTGGTGTGTATCCACTTGTGGTTGGCTTTGTCAATGCACAGTCACTTGAAGCATGCTGCAGATGAGCTGTTGGCATCTGGCTTTGCATATGGTTGAGCACAGTTAGGCAGAAAGAGCCTTTGTCCATGAGCACAAAGATAATTCACCACCAGTGCTGTACATGGGGAGCAGCCACCCTCTGGGTACATGTCCTCTTAGTGTAGGTCTGAGTTCTGCTCACATAAAACCACATTCCTCCTCTTTGCAAACAACAAAAGAACTAACACCACCTTCCAGGTAAACTGTCTCCTTCCCATTTTAGCACCTGTAGGAAGCTCTCAGGAGCTGAGGACATGGAGTTTCATCCCTGTCATGTTGATCTGCTTTGAGATGCCTTTAAGCACAATCAAAACCAAAACAGAATCCCTCAAATGCTAGCTTAGTCACCTGTAACAAACCAAGGGAGAGAGGAGCAACAGCCTGTAATACATTAGCTCTGAGCTCTCAAAGAGCAATTGTGGGCCCAAACATGTCTGTATACATGAGCAATTATTATCCCTAAATCCTTGCTTGAGACAAAAAGCTCTGGGCGTTTCATGGTTCAAATGATGTCTTTTTGTGTATGTTTGGGCAGAAAAGGAGCGGTTTAGAGAGCAAATGCCTGGATCTGAGAGCAGCACTGCAGCATTTACTTATGCATGTGTTCAAATTCCCTCCCAGTCAGTGGCATCCGTGTAAATGCATATTTGTGCTTCCAGGACCACATTGCAAATTCATGTCTACCCATCTTGCTGCAAGGTCATCACTGCTGTGCTTCAGGGTCTCCTGGTGAGAAGCTGGGATAGAGGGTGGATCAGGTTGGTACCTGCGCAGGAGGGCTGCATACAAAAGCATGGGGTCTCCCATGAACTGCAGCTCTGCCCAGGTCCTCCCAGATGCCATCAGCACTGATAGAACAGCGCCTTTGGCTTTTCAGCCACTGGTTAAAAAGGTGCCTCCTTCCTACAGCTACAGCTATCATTCACCTTCAAAAGGCAGTGCAAGCCCAGCTGGAGAGCAGCTCTGCTGGAGTAAGCTCCAGCTGGTCATGACAACAATGAAAGCTTGTGAGCATTGCTTCTAGCAGGGGGAGGGAAGAGGTTTCAGGCCCAGCACCTAGAGAGGAACTGGGTGCAGAGAAATCTGCTTCACCCAGGAGATGCCCAGGACCGTGTGTGCAGATGGCAATGAGCAGAGCTGGAGGAAAGGAGAGCCATTGCCAAGTGAGGAAGGACAGAAGGAGGAGGAGGATGGGATGGGGTTGTAAGGTGCAATAGTGGGGGGGCTGCCCTGCCCTGGTCCATGGTTTCATGCCCAAAGGGCAGCCAGGATGCACCCAGTCACCTCCAGGGCTCCAAATGTTCACTTGGTGGAAGCTCACCCAGAGGAAAGGGTGAGTGGGGCTCTGCTCTGTCATGCTGTGCCAATGGTCATGGCAGGAGCTGAAATCCTGGCATAGGTGCTTGTCATACCTTGGTGCAGTTTGGGTGCCAGAACTGGAGACAGACCAGCTGGGGAAGGACTACAGAGCCTGAAAATGTCTTCAAGTACAATGAGCTAGTGAAACACCATCAACAGAAATGCCTTGGGTAGGGCTGGAGCACATACAAATCCACTGATGAGGCTCTGGTACCATCCAGATATGGGTCATCACTGCCTGGGGATGGTGGGAAGCCCTTGAGTAGGCTCAAGGCAAAAGAAGTAAGTTTTCATTGCTTTTTCCAATCAGACTTTATCCTGTTGATGAAGAGTTTTTCCCCCAGCTCATGTTATCAGCTCCAGGAGAGTTGTTTTGTGCTTTTTCCACATCAAAACAAAAAACCCCAGCCCTGTACTTGGGTCAGAGACCTGTACTTCACCCAGCAGACAGCAAAGGTAGGTCAAGGAGAGGGGGAAGACAGCAGTGGCTGGTGGGCCAAGTGAGTGGAGCCTGGAGAGGTGAACCCCTGCCCATCACAGCAGGCAGTGTTCACAACTAAAGCATAACACAGTCAAACACTCTATTTTGAGAGCCTGGAGGGGTGGGAAGCCGCAAAGGAAACATGCATTTGAGCACTTGTTCACTGCCAGAGCCGTAACCACACAGGGTTACCGTAGCAGCGACCATCAGCTTCATCTGATAAAAATAAGCAAGGAAATCAAGTGTATGAGAGGGAGAGGATGTCAGAAGCCAAGCATGAAAATGTCACAGCAGCTTGGCTTTTATTTTCAGTGCTTCCTTCTTTATTCTGCCCTCAGCCAGCTCAGGAGCCCAGATATTTCCTGCTTCGTGACTCCCATAGTGCATCCTGCCACTATGTACCTCTCTCCCAAACTTTTCTGCCTTCATGGGCACACACTGGTGTGCACGATGCCCTGCCATACCTGCTGGGAGCCAACAGCTCTGCTGTGAGCTGCAGAGATGGAGCTACAGTGAGGCGGCTCCCCTGGGGTTGCATTGGTTGATGCCTTTGCTTATGGCCTGCGATGGTGGGGATCAATGCATGGGAAAACATGGGAGTACAATCCCAGTGTGGTCACTGCCATGTAATAGCCTGCTCCTGCTGTGCTGCATGAGGAGACAGTCCAGGACTGGGGCTTTCTCCAGGGGAGGAAAGAAGGGTGGCTGTATTAGAGGGGTTTAAACTCTTCCCCACAGGTTCTCTGCATTCAGAAGCATGAGCTGGCAGGTTGCAATCAGCTCCACAAATATTTGTCAAGCACAAGCCTTCCTGAGCAGTGCCTGACGACTCTTTTCCACTGTGGTTGCTGCCAGCGCCGGGGCTGTCAAGGCTGCTTTGGGGTTGAAAACCAGCCCTTGCTTCAGAGAGAGCCGTGGTGGGATTTCCCCTGGGGTAAAACAGTGTCTGTTTGGTGGCTGGTGTGGCAACACCTCTGGGTCCTGTGGGGTGGAGGTGAGCTGGATGGAGCTGGGTGGCTTGCTTTACCCTCTACAACTGTTTAAGCAATTCTGACACTGAATGGGTGGGTTTTACCTGGTAATGATACAGCTAATGGGATCTGGGATACCCTTGCAAAAGGGGGATGCAGCAGGGTCTCTTGCATGGACTTGCTCTGAGGAGGGGACTGAGGGCTCATCATTCCCCACAAGGCTCAGCTGATCCATACTCTGGTTATTATCCCCTGCGCTGGAGGACAAAGGAACTCTGTAGTGCTCAGTCTCAAGAGTTGCCTATCCACGGGATGCAGAGCTGAGCTGAAATGGGATTTGCCGAAATCCACAGTGCTCAGGTGCCAGCTCCTGGCTGGATTTGCTGTGGGTGCCTGTGTGCAGCAGAGCGGAGATCCTGCAAGTGTTCATATAGGGCAGACATGAGCCATGCTGTGTGCCACTGCACCCTGCCCATGCTCCCAGATGGAAATCTAGCCTGTCATGGCCCATTCCAGAGCCTTTCTGAGCTGCTTGCTGCAGTGTGCTTCACAGACCCTATCCTGCCTACCTGCTCCTGTCCATGCAGCATCTTTCCTTCTTTTTCCCAGTGGCAGCCCTGGACACGTGGGCAGTTAAATCTGTGTAACTAAAATGTGATTGTCCACAGTTTGCATGAAGTATAATATTTAACTTCAGTGGGTATTTGGTGCTTTATAGGGGCTTTCCATCTGTGACTTCCTGTACCTTTCTCTTCCAATAAGCCATTTGTCTCCAAGGGAAGATCCTGGTATGATGAAGCAGCAGTCAGTTTAGAGGAAACCCGATCAGAAGGAATCTCCAGAGCCACTGCTGTCAGGAAAGAGCTGATTTGGCAGTTTCACCCAGGGTGCCAGCAAAAAGCTCCCAGTTGCAGATCCTGTGATGCCACCTCTCACTCTGGCACTGGGCTAGTCATGCTAACCTTATTGAGGCCTTTCAGTTCTTAAAAGGGGCTTATAAGAAAGATGGGGAGAAATGTTTTTGCAGGGCCTGTTGGGATAGGATGAGGGTGATGGTTTTAAACTAAAAGAGGGGAGATTCAGGCTGGATGTGAGGAAGAAATTATTTACAATGAATGTAGTAAAACCCTGGCACAGGTTGCCCAGAGAGGTGGTGGATGCCCAGTCCCTGGAGATATTCCAGGCCAGGCTGGATGTGGTTCTCAGCAACCTGATCTAGTTGAAGATGCCCCTGCTCATTGCAGGGGGTTATACTAGGTGAACTTTGAAGGTCCCTTCCAACCCAAACTGCTCTGTGATTTGATGATTCTATGCTGAACTGCCTCTGTTGTAATTAAAACTTGGGTGTCTACCCTGAGATAATTGTTAGGTCTCCTCCTGTACTCCACAGAAGAAGGTAAACACCTCCAGATAGTGATTCATTTTAACACCTTATCTGGAAAGAATGACTTCTTGGAGATCCTCTGGCCCTCACTAACAAACAGGTGTAGATAACCTTGTAGTTTGCATGCCTGACTCTTCAGGCAGCTGAAGCTAGATGAGTTGAACCTAACACCTAGTTTCTTCCGTGCTTTTGCCTTGTTGGGTTTGCCCCTTTATATGTCAGTGCCTCTGTTTCTATAGCATAAAAAGGTCTATACATCTATGAGCAGCCATTCTGCATTCACCCCTTGGACTGAATTCACTGTAAACTTCTTGTTCCTCAATCACCACAAAAAGACGCTGGTGACATGAAGTGACACAACAGGGTGAAAAAATACCCAACAGGGAATGGGAAGAGTGAAGAAAACAAGGTGAGAATGTGCAGTGAAGACCATGGAGGTGGAAGGGGAGGTTGCAAGGGCAAAGCACATGCAGCTTGTGCCACTTCCATGCTGCTTGTGCTGGCTTAACTTGAGGGAGGAGGGAAGGGAGGAAGGCAGAAGTTCCCAGCCAGGTCCAGTTCAGGGCCACGTTCAATCCCACTCACAGTTGCCCAGCCCATGGACATCCCATCGACTTCGATCATGCTGAAGGTCATGCATGTACTGGAGATGCTACATGACATAGGCAAGAGCTCTCCTGAAGTGTGGCCATGTAGCACAGAGCTCCCTTTAGCCTGGAAAATGTGACTTAAATAACATTGGTCTCTGTTGGCTGAAATCAGTTTAAAGTGTAAGAAAAACAGTTTGTGAGCTCATTTTCTGACCTGTCTGAACCCAAAATTAGCTAGAGAGGTTCACAAGCCCTTGAACTTCATGAGATTCATCCCACCTGAGCAGAGGAAAGCAGTTAGACCAAGAAGTCTGACTTAAATACACTCCCTGTCTTTTGTCTCCAGCTGTAGAGCCTGATCCTGTTTGCTCCCTCACTCCTGTATGTGTGCTTTCCCTCCCAGTGAAACCTCTGGCTGTAGGTTGGTCTTTCACAGTAGCGTAACACATGGCAGACAAAGACAATCCAATAACCAGGAATCACCTGAATTATTTGGGAAGAGTTGTCCTTTCCTCTCTCATTTTTAATATGTGGAGTTAAATATTTCTCTTGAGTATTTTTCTGTTCTCACACACACCAGTCCAAGTACTATCAGTGGTGCACGTTGGCTGGACTAGGGTATTCCTAGGGATTTCAAAGGGATGCTGATCTTTTAACCTGCTCTGCTGGGGTCTTACAACCAGTCTTTCCCAACAGGGAAGAAAACATGGGGATCGCCATCATACTAGAGGACATAGCAGCTTCCCCTGTCCCCTCAAGAAACACAGGCTCTTTAACACCCTTTGAAACGCTTCTTAGGCTGAGTGCCCATGAGCGGTGGTGAGTAGCAGATTGCCATTCGCCCTTCACCTGACTGCAGATGCAGCAGTGTGTGGTGATGTACAGGTAGTAAAATGCTTTGTGAGCAGAGCAGATGAAAGCCACTGTGAAAACACAGTGGGAGAAGCACTGTTAGTGAGACAAGGCCCTTAGTGACATGATTTAGTGGTGGACTTGGCAGTCCTGGGGTAATGGTTGGACTTGATGATCTTAAAGGCCTTTTCCAACCTCATTGATTCTGTGATCCTATGGTATTTTCACTTTGCATCTGTCGATCCTTCCTAGCCATAACTAGAAAGAGAAATGAGAAAACGATACCTCTGTAGTTTTATTTCTTGTCTTGCCTGCTATTTACCATGCTATATAAAGACCCAGTCTGGAGCTACTTCAGTGTTCAAGTGCTTTAAACAAAGATGTGTGGAAGAGCTTGCAGGCTTAGGACCTATTTCCCTCACTTGTCTGTCTTAATTCTCCAGACAAAAGCAAGCCTTGGGAAATGAGTGCCAAAGCTTTGCCTATGACCAGGACGCAGTGAATGACAGGCGGGAGGACAGGTTAACAACAGGAGCTGATAACAAGCTGACTTTGCTAATTACTGTTTTTAAAGTCCAAAGTCATTGGAAAAAATGAGTAAAGTTACGTTTTGCACATGGAGGACAAGAAGAAAGCACACTGGAATGTCTGAGTCACTGCTCTGAACACTCCTCATTATACAGAGATAGAGATTTCATTCGCTGCGTTAAGTATTACAGATGTGCGGAGACGCTTGGAGAAGCCTGGTGGCTGTCATTATGGATGTTGTTTACCAGAAGATTTGAGGCTGGGTGAGATGAGCCAGTGTGCTGCTGTTAGAGGCTTTATTTATGTATTTATTATTATGATTATTACTGTTATTTGCAGGTGATTTTATTTGTTGTACTAAAATTGGAGCAAAGTCTGAAACAAGCAAAAGGAAATTGTACGTGATGGTTTTCTTCCAGCCCTGATGCACACACAGCACATGCCAGAGCATGGCTCACCCACGTTTCATGCATGTGTGCTTCATGTGCTTCACTCAATGTGCTTTCTACCCTGTGTCTAGACAGTGCCTGGCTCAGAACCTTGTCACAGGCTTGGTCCCTTGAGAGGTACTCTAACACAGATCACAGTGCTGCTCTGTGTGTGTGTGCCACCCTATTGCTGGCAGCCTATGTGGCACACAGAAACCAACTGCTCATCCAAGCTTCCCAGACTTGCACAAGTCAGGGCATGGCTGGACCCCAGTGATGCTGAGCCCTCAGTGAAGGGAAGCAAACCCAGGGAGGTCTGTCCAGTGTCCCGGTGTGTCTGAGTGATGTGCTACAGGCATGGCCACCTCTGCAAGAGGATGCTGCTCTGGTAGGTCCTGGGCTGTATCTGGGTAGGTGCCTGAAGTGCCCAAAGGAGCCTCAGAAGGTGGTAGGTACCTACGCACAGGCTCCCATGTATGTCCATGTGGGTTTCCTGTGCAGTTCCAGGGCAAAAACTGTGTATGTTTTGTTAGGAGCCAAGTTTCCCACAGGGCACATAGACCAGAAGCTGGAGACCCAGTACCAGTCTGCACTGAGAGGTGTAAAGATGCCCTTTTGCCGAGTGACCTCCCGGGATGCTGGTACCGAGGCTGTGAGCAGAGTTCAATACCAAAGGCAGTGCCAGCCCTTGTAATTGGGCACACTGATAGTGCTTTTCCTGGATTACCTTTGCACCCATGTGACTAAGCTTTCCCAACTAAACATGGGAGCAATTAAGGAGCTGAAGCCTCATTAAACAAACAAGCCCACAAAAGGGCTTGTGACAGGTAGTGCTGGTGTCTCCAGCACAATTACCCGATAAACATAAGGCTTTGGAAAAATCCAGCTTGGAAAGGTAGGAGCTCAGTTGCATAATTCCTCTAATAAGCTGTTTTGTCATAAACCATATCATAAACAGGACTGGGGGCAGGAGGACGGGAAGGAGGAGGAGGATGATGAGGAGGATGGAAGGCTCCTCACAGCCTCCACAGGCTGAGGAGGCTGTAGGTTGTTTGCTGGGTGGTGACTAATGTTGTTATCTATTTTTTCCTCTTTGAAGTGGTGATGTTTCATCTGTGGTTTGGCGTCTTTATCCTTTTGTTCAAAACATGCCTGTTTGCTTTCCCTTTGCATCCCAGGCCCCCAGGAAACAGCAGTGGAGACTCCTCAGCTCCTGGACAGAGGGCAGCTGATGACCAGAACTGCTAGTTGTTGCCGGAAGAGACAGGCAATCAATCACTTGTGTGGTGCCCAAGCCCCATCAAATGTTTTAGGTGAGCAGATGTCCCAAGGTGCTGGGTTTAATCCCCGGGTTCTGGCTTTCCACTGCATAAGGGCTTTTGTTTTAGAGCATTTGTATTTTCCATCCTATGGTGGGGATGGTGCCTGCTTATTACTGTGACTGTCACCCCAAGAGGAGAGATGCACTCAGGCATCAGTAGTACCAACCAGATACCAGGCACCAGTAAGGCACAAGCAGGAGGGCTGGAGGCACTTTGGCTGAGCTAGTGCTTTCCAACAAAGTCCTAGGAGAGGAAGGGGTGGGTGGAGGGCATTGCCTGACGGTGGTTGCACATGCAGGGACATGCCTGTACGTGTAGGAGCACCTCAGCCTCTTGTGTTTGCACACACATGTCTACACACGCGTATGTGGGGATGTTCAGCTAGCTCCTTGTGAGACGAGGTTTTGCCCATAGTACACAGTGCTGGGAGGGTGTGCGGGTATGTGTGGGGTCACTGGGTCCTCCTTCTGCTCCTCAGGGTGTACCAGAGCAAGGCAGGCCTGGATTTTCTTGGGGGAAAGAATCTTGACAGCTTGAATGACATAAGAAATTACCTGAAATATAGACATGAGCATGAAACAAAGTAATAGGAGCTTTCTGGTAATGGCCCCTGGAGCCTGGGCTGTTTTACAGTGGCAGGTCAGTGCCATGAGATAGGCACAAAGGGAAGGAAGGAGGCCCCTCTCCTAGCCCCTGCCCCCTTTTTCCCCTTGGGAAGGTGTTGCTTTTGTATTTTCCATCTGAACATTCTTTCCAAGCTCTAAGTGGGGGTCAAGGAGGGAGTTGGACTGTGAGCAGGGATGCAAAGGTACAAATTCAGCCTCAGCAATGCAGACAACACCGAAGGAACCACAGCTCCTCCTGCTTCTGCAGGGATAATTAATCCCTGGAGGTGGCTGTTGGCTGCTGTTTTGGGGAACCAGTCCACAAGTGAGGGACGAGAGCATTAAGGAGCTGCTATTAGAAGCATCTGGGAAAGCAGAAAGAGAGGAAGGCTTGAATTTAAGTGAGCGTTTGAAGCTTAGGGCTGGAGCTGAGAGAGGGGAGTGGAGGGGGGATCTAGTCTTTAGCTAATAAGCACTGTCCCACCTCTGCCTTATGCCAGATGCCCTGCACCCAGCAGTAATAGTCTCCTTACCAGATGCAGAAGGGAAAAAACCCAAAGAATAAAAAGAGAACAGGGAAATTCTTGAGATTCTTTCCAATGGAAAAAATGCCTCCACTTATCACTCAGTGTCAACAGCAGCAGACACCTGTGTTTAAACACCCGGCCACAGAGGCAAACCAAAAGGTAACATAGAGCCTCCGCTTCCACCCCCCTCTGTGCATGCAAGTGGGACAATGGATTTCTCCATCAGCCTGGCAGGTCTGCGGCCAGCATCTCAAAGCCATGTGAAGGCAAGCTCAGAGATGGCAAAGCTGGCAGCATCCCGTGGTCAGGAAATGCCTGCAGTCTGGCTCTGTGCGTCGGGTGTTATCATGCGTTCCTCAGTCAGACTGTCACCTCCTTACCCTTCCCTTCTGCCTGTCCTCTCTCAGGTTCTTGCTTCATCCAGTGCAGTGGTAAATCCTGGTGCTCACTGTTCCCACAGCCTGTGGGGGGGCTTGGGAAGGGGGATGAAGAACAATATCGGGGGTAAGCATTGGGAAACTTATCACACACTTCCGCCCATTTGGGGATGCAAGGAATCATGAGGATGCATGGAGTTTACACTGCTGTTAGCGGCAGGGTTATTTGCTCTCATTGGTGCTAACGCATGGCCCCTCATGTCTGCACACCTGAGCCACGTGCTGCCCATCTTCACCTCCCAGGAACAACAGCCATCTCATGTACTTGCTGCATGGGGATTTCTTGGTCAACCCATCAAAGGTCCCGCTCTTCCCACTACCGCATGTATCAGTCTCACTGCTAACCTGCACCCATGAAGGTGAGGGCTTTAACAGACTTTCCCCCATTCCTTTCCCACTTCTTTCAAGTTTTTGTCTGTGAAAAATACCAAAGTTTTGGGGAAGAGGGCCTCCATGTGTTACAGCAGCCTTGTATTTCCCAGGTCCTATGCAATATTAAGGTGTTGGTAGGAAGGCACTACCATGTGACAGTCTGGCCAAGGGAACACCTACTTCCCATCCCTCAGTCCTCACCTGTTTCCTGTGTGAGCTTGAGCAATCTGCTTATCTTCTACCTTAATTTCTTAATTAATGCTTAATTTCAGCTTGATTCCTATATGTGAAGAACGGAAATAGTAGTTTAATGGGCAAAGCAAAATCTCTGTGCACAAGCAAAGCAAAACAGACAATTCATTTATCACTTCCCATAGTCAGACATGTTCAGCCATCTCCTGGACAGCAGGGCTCCATCATGTCTAATGGTTACTTGGGAAGACAAACACTGTCACTCCGAATGTCCCCCCTCTTCCCTCTTCTTCCCCCACCTTTATATGCTGAGCATGACATGATATGGTCTGGAATATCCCTTTGGTCAGCTGGGGTCAGCTGTATGCCTGTGTCCTCTCCCAGCTCCTTGTGCCCTCTGCTCATGTAGGGTGGGGTGAGGAGCTGAAAAGGCTTTGACTCTGTGCAAGCACTGCTCAGCAGTAACTAAAACATCCCTGTATTATCAGCACTGTTTTCAGCACAAATCCAAAACACAGCCTCCTACCAGCTACTATGAAGAAAATGAACTCTATCCCAGACAAAACCAGCACACTTGATTAAGGTCTGTGCATCCCACAGCATCTGAGTCAGCAGGATGGAAACTTTAGCTCATGCCTGCCTCCAAAACCTGGTTCATCCTGAATGGTGCTTGCTACCTGTTACAGCAATGCGGACACTCCAGAGGGGAATGTATAAATGTGGTGGGTTGAAACATTCTCTAGAAGGAGATGTCCTTTCCCAGCACACGTTTTGCTGTTTAAAATGGGACTCCTGTGATCCAGCCCCACCACATAGACAGAGGAATCTCTTTTGTTTCTTTATGCCAATAGAGCTGCTAACAACATTGCTGTACCATTTGGAGAAGTGATTTTTTTCTCACATTAGCCAATGTTTTTCCCTGTGATCAACCCACTAAGCAGCATCCGCTAAGCACTGCATAATTCAGCATCATTTGGTGCCTGTAATGCTACAATTACTCTTCAAGGCTCATTTGCTTCAAGGTCTTCAGGCTGTAAAGTTATGGGAGTGTGGTTAGTGGATTTTCAGGAATGTCTGCTCTCTGGCAGGGGCTGGGGAAGGAAGGAACCGAAAAGAAATGCATGCAAATTCAATGACATAGCAGGAACTTTAGAGGCATTTCAACACAGTGATACCCACAGGCAAAGAAATCATAATTGTTCAGGGGAAATCAGGCCTTGCCAATCCTATGATTTTATCAGGAGCCTCATAATTTCCAAAGTGTCCTTAAAAGCCCAGCTGCTGGAGTCATCCCATTGTCAGGGAGCCTCAGCTTCCTTTTAAATGAGAAGGAACATTTTCAGCCCTTATCCCCTCCCTTCTTTTCCCAAGAGAAAACCTTGAGAAAGTAAAATATGGAATCATAGAATCATAGAATATGCTGAAGGTTCAGGAATGGAAAAAGAAAGAGAACCCAGGTCATACTCAAAAAGAAGCAGAAACCAACACAAAAATGCAGAATCAAATCCCTGCTCACTCATGGGTTTGGTTTTCGAAAGAACTCAATGCCAAAACCAAGCCCATTGCCCTTTTTATTTGGACATCTGATTTGCAGACACTTGTGCTTGGCTGTTCAAATATTGTGCTCTTGCCTTGTGAAGGTTCTGGCAGCCTTTGGTGACTCTGGGATGGGGCAGGAGGAGATGCTGAAGCTCAACCCTTATTCTTTATGTCTTTTCTCCCCATTTCCACCTGTGACTTGCAGTTCTGCAGCTCCTGGAGGCATTTTCAGCCCTTAAAGTGCATGTGTCCTGGCACAAATGCTTGCTGCTTTGTCACTGGTGTAGGTGTCTGGCACATGGGACGAGGGTGCATGGGATGGCTGATGGAGGACATCAGCTTCACCAGTGCCAGTGGTGGGACTTGAGAAGAGTTGACCTCCATGGGGAGGCTTGAAGGTGCTTCGGTTCCTTCCCCTCAGTCATGGCTGTGTAGTTAAAACCATGATAAGCACAGGCAAAGGCTGAGGGTTTGTATCTCCCTGGTGTTGTGTGAACGAGGTCAGGTGAGGGGATTGAAAGCCACTAGCAAAGGCATGGTTATGCTTGCAGGGTAGCTGGGCCCTTCATTATGTGAGTAATCTTCCTGAGCGGACTTGTGCAGATACAAGCAATGAGTAAGTGCTGCAGGGTCATGTCTGCAAGAGGAGCGTAGGCTTGAGGGCCAGCCAAAGCCTGCACATGGATGTGGAGGAGAGGCAAGGGAAGGAGAAAGGCAGGTGAGAGCAGGGCGAAAGGAGTCTGCCTTGACCAGAGGACATTGCCTGCCTTTCCTAGGAGGGCCCTTATAAAGATTATGGGGGGGAATGCCTGAACTGAAAGTGAAGAGAACGCCTTTTCTTAAGCAATGCACTTCTTCATTCAGAAGATAACACTGGGCTATTTTGCTAGAGGCTGTGAGCCTTTACAGCACCTTGCAGCAGTACTGTACGTGTCCTCATTCCTCAATCACCCGAGCAAGTCTGCAAGTAAATATAGCCAGGGATGGGAAATCTTCACGTTTGTAGCAGTTTTGCCCAGTACTGGATCAGCACACAATGTTTTCAGCAGTTACTTTGAGCATGTTTGGGCTGAACTGGGCCTCCTAACTCCTGGAGGCAAAAAAACCCAACCTTTGTCACAGGGTTTGTTCTGCTTCCAGCAGGCTCATGGCAGTGCAAGCACAATGCTGCTTTCCTCCAGCCTTCTGAAATAGCCCTTTGGCTGACCAAGAAGCCTCCCCATGCATGGAAGCTGGTGACTCCTGGCGAGCTGTCCGGTGTCACAGAGGAGGTACATGTGTGGGGCTCTCTCCATAGCCTTGCTGTTGGTCTGAAATACGTATCCCAGACTTCCAGAATGGATTTCCCTCCTTTTGGAAACATGAAGAGTGTCAGTTCTGCAGGCCACTTATGGAGCTGGAGCTGTTGTGATGTGAGGAGCTGCTCAACATGCAAACAAGGTACTGCAGCCTGAGCCCTCTCCTGCACTACCTCTGAGCCAGCAGCTCTGCAAACACCCAGTGCTGTGTGAGGAGGACTCCTGTGCCCTTCATGCAGCACTGAGCTGTGATCCCTTTTGCTCTTCATATTTCAGTGGAGTCTCTCTTTCTGTCTCACTGCCTGCATAGCTCTGCCAAAGGTTTGGGTTCATAATGCTGCCAAAATGTCTTGCTGAAAGGGAAGAGTGCAAATATTTCTGTTTCTGAAAGGATGCATGTTACTGCTGACAAGGAGTGAACTCTTTCTTTCCATAGACAAAACCCCAAATGTCTATTCTGGCTCTAAGCTTCAGCCTAAGGAAAACAGCAACAAATCAGGAAAGCAGAGTTTCCTGCAGAAATCCCAGTGTTTGTCTGTCCGGTAACTGAGTGCTAATTCCAGGAATAAACCAGCTGCTATCCTTGCACACAGGCCGTTGTCTTGGAATGTAAAGAGGAAATGAAATAGGGAAAGGCAAGCTTTGCAACAACAACAACAAAATTGAATTAAAACATCGTGTTTAAAAGCATGCTGAAGGTAAAGAGAAACAGAGGTTCTCATTCAGTGAAGGGTTACATGATTGCTGTATAGGGTAGCAAATACTGCAGGTGAAACTATGGATCCTCTGAAGTTGATTGTCGAAGTTTGGAGGCTGGATCTTCTCACAGCCCGAGCTGTACATGGGTACCTCATTTTGTCTAAAATGCTTAGCCTGCTTTCATGCTGTTTGTGGCAGAGACAGAGTCCCTATCCATGGAAAAGCAGAGCCTGAGATACAACCAGCACTAAGTCAAGGTGTGCCTGCAACTACAAAGTCAGAGAGACTTCAAAGTGTAGGAAAAAGTGATCATCAAGGCAATTTCAGTTACTGATTGTGTTAAAACAGAGGGACCTGCTTATGTGGGAACTTGCACAACCCCCATTACTTTATCATCTTGATGCTTCATCATCTTTATTGAGTTCTTTCTTGCGCAGCCCTAGGAGATGCAGCTCCCTTCTGGCACAGGTGAAGAATATAATGAGACCAATTTACTGACACCCCTTAGCCTGGCTGGTCTTGCCTATATAAGCCCTTTGTCTTCAGCTGTAGCTTAGACCTGATGCAAGGATTTCTCCTGGTTCACCCCTCTTTTATCCCTGCCTCTTCCTCCCATCAAGAGCAAAATGGCTTCCTCTGCTTAGTAGTGATGCTGTGCAACCCTGAAGAGCAACATCTTGAGGTAACCCCAAATGGCTTTTAGTCATGCTGGGCTGCTTCTTGCAGCAGGCTCCTGTGTGCACAACAGTTGCTTCTTAGCTTCTCTTTGCTATGTCTGCTTTACTCTCCCTTTCTGTACTCCACAATTTTGTGAGGCTTATTTTTATTCTCTCTCCTCTGCTTTGCTGTCCATCCCCACTGATGTGTATGATGTCCATGGGTAGAGCAGGTGGAAGATGTCTGTTGTCTCCACCTGGAGCACCTTTAGGCCCTGCTGATACGCCCTCATTTTGCAGGAGGCTCCTCTCCTTACCCATGCGGAAGGCATCAGGCCCCTTTGTGGCATGACACTGACCTGTGTACAACAGAAACCATCATGACTCTGGAGAAGGGATTGCTTTGGACCAGCTGGGAAGCTGCCATCCCTCAAAAGGCTTAAAAGCTGCTGTTGTTGGATCTACAAGGGCTTTAGAGTGCATTTGCATCTTCTAGATTGTTAGAGGAAAACCACCTTTCTCTGTCCTTTTTGCCTTTCCTGCTGTTGGAAGATGCCTGGGGAGGGAGAAGCTGTGCTCCTAGCTGTGTGATGCTCCCATGGCAGGAGGTGGGAGATCATTGATTTCAGTGTCTTTTACTTTACCTCCCTGCAAAGTGCCACCACTGGTGAGGAGCAGGGCTGGGGCAGCCTGCTGGGATGCTTTGCTCTCTCTTCCTCCCTCCTGGCAGCCTCCTGACTGTATGGGAACAATGGGATGACGTGACCAGAGCCCTGTAAATACTAATTCTCCTTTGAGGCTGTCGCACTGAACGGGAAGTGCAGACAGCCCCAGAATAGAAATTCAGTCCTTCCCCTGTTCCTCAGCAGAGGTTGCTCCCAACTAATGCCTCCTGTCAGATCCCTCCTCCCATGGCTGAGCCACTGTTTCCCTCATGGTGCTCTCAGACCCAGTGCTTTGGTTGGGCTGTGCCCATAGGAAGGTCATCTCCTACTTGGGACAGGCAGGGAGGTGGGTTCTGGGGCATTCCTTGCCCTGGCAGAGCTGGGGCTGGCAGGTGATGTTTCCTACAAGGATGCAGCTACACTGGGAGAGTGGCAGGAGCCTTGGGAAGCTGAACCAGGAGGTGACACTGGTTTTGAGGACAGATTACAGAGGGGAGGCTGTGCTGTGCCTGCTAACTTTACCTTTGCTCTGAGGTGGGATGCTTGTTGCCAGAACTACAAGTGTCACATTGACCTGCCACCAACCTACCCTCTCAAAACTCATTTTCCCTTTTGCACTGAACAGCGGGGTGCTAGCACATGAACTTGCAATTGCTGATGGGCTGCTGCTCCTTCTGCAACATGTTTACTGGGACACCTCTTGAAATCAATAGACCATTAGGAAGTACCCTGTAAGGAGTGAAGTGTTGATGCAAGTGAGGATGCACCCGGGGTGGAAGGTTTGGATGTGTCAGCTGAGTTGCTGCTAAAGCAGAGTTTTCATGCCTGCTCCCTGTAAACCACTCTGAGTACTCAGAGTAATCCCCTTGCTCCCTTTGCCTGTCCTTCATATTTAGTGTATTTGCAGTTCCTGTGAGTGGGCACGCTGCATTTCAATGAGGCTTCAGTCATCATGACCTGCTGCTCCTTATCCTGCAGGCCAGCACTAACGTGACAGCACTGGATTTTGGATGTCGGAAGATTAACTGAGTGCTGCTCAGTGTTGCAGACAGCACTGTGCAGGTCAGTGATGCTGGGCAGGTGCAGAAGCATGGTGGTGCAGCATGGCACTGCATGTGGTCTTGAGGACAGCCCCAGCCTTTGCAGGGAAATCCTTTTGTTCCACAGGCTTTGACTGGTGTCATGTAAAATGAGGGTAATGGGTCTCTGTTAGACTGAGCTGTTTGGAGCAGGTACCATCACCTTGGCTTTGTGCAGTAGCAAAGCCCCTTACACTGGGAGTGAGGTGTTACCCGCAGCACTGGCCTCTGGTACAAAGGCAGGAGCCACACTGTAGCCGGAGCCAAGTCTTTGGTGCTGAATTCAGTAGAAAGTGCTTGTACTGGGAAAGGGCTCACGAGAGACAGTTATGAGAGCAGTGCCCAGGTGTCTGCAGATGAGTTCCTCCTCTGGGCGAAGAGGGATGTGATGATGCTTTCCTGCAGGCATAGGTTGGCTTTCTAGCTCAGTGACCCATCAAACCACAAAGTTTCCTTGAAGACTGATGCATAGTTGGGCTCCAGGCATGCAGATGGACTATGGAGCTGTAGGCTCATCCTCCTCTGTCAACGTGTTTCTAGGGGCTTTCTCTAAAAATGGGGACACCCTGACCCCAGCTGCAGAGGACATAACTTTGCTTCACTTCCCAGACTGTCTTCTGTCTCTTTTCTATAGCTGTTCTTTAACTTTGGCCCTGCCACCTCCTGAGTGCTCTCCAAGAAGTGCAGTAGATAACATGCTGCTTTCTTCTGCAAATCATGCTGGTACCTACTGATGAAAACACTCCTACTGCTGGTAGGGGAAGGATTTTCTGCTTTGGCACTCAGGATCTGCCAGGCTTCCTTTGCATATGTAGGTAGCCAGGAGGGTCACCAAACTTGTGAAGTTTCAAAATGGGAGCAAGGCTTCCTCATGTTTCCAATAACCACCTCTGATCATTATTTTAACCAAAGGAGAAGGGATTGAGCTTGTTACTTGTGTGAGACCTGAAGGTGTATCTAGTTTTCAGCAAGCAATTTGTAGGAGAGTGGTCCCCTGATGCTTAGGGTGGAGTAAAGGATCACGTTGCTGCATCCTCTCATGGCTGTGTCTGAAGTTTGCCAGTTACAACACAACTTATTCTCAGCTGTAATTGTATTCTCAGTTGCCCACAGTGCATACTTCCAGCCTCCACCAGGTGCGAGGTCAAGTGTGAAACGCTGAGTGTCTTCTCCCCTGCACCCTCAAGGTGATGAGCAAGGGGCAGATCTGCTGAGGAGGAACAAAGGAACACTTGAACACAAGGAGATGTGTTTTCACACTGTTTCTCAGCTGAGATTGGAGGAGAAAGAGCAGAGCCTGAGCTTCTGTGTAACATGGTGATCTGTCAAGAGCAGTGGCAGCTGGGAACTGCATGGCTCAGGAGTCTGGGTAATGGGCTATGCAAGTCCTTCACTGCTGGGTTCAGTGTTCATCCAGGCACTGGCCAGCAGTGAGGCAATAGTGTTGCTGTGCAAATAAAAGGACTTGCTGCTGCTCTAACAAGCCCTGTTCCTGCTGTGGTTCCCAGTAAGTGCTTAGGGAACCAAGAACTTGTTCTGGCAGGACTGCTGTTCTGTTGAAAATTACCAGGACAAATGGCCCCAGTTAAACCAGCTGACACTGGTGTGCACTTGTGACCTGGGCACACAGATGTCTTCTCATCTGTTGGGTACCAGATGAGGAAATGTGTGTGCTCAAAATGGGCCAGCTATCAAAAAGCAGTAACCAGGTGAGTTGGCAAAGCAAGTAGTGAATGGAAGAGTGTTCACATGGGCAGATCAAACCTTGTCAGTGGTAGCTGGAAGCCTGGAGAATAATCCAAGATTCCAACCAAGTCCTTGATGGTCCTTTCATGGGAAAATGATAACTTTCATCATCAAATGCTGATGGAAACCACTTCACACTCATTACTGGTACCTTATCAAAATGTTGTGTGGGACCCTGGAGAAATTTGCCCCCAAGATAGACGTCTTCCTAGCTGAAGGACCAGCTGGCTTGAAGTTCAGAAAGGGGATGGTATAAAGACCATTTGCTATTCAGGAGAGCACCAGGGAGTGCTGAGAAAGTGGCATATGCCTTTGGTGACTTTGCAGGCATCAATGGTGACAAGGCATAAACATTCCTGAGCAAGGCTGCAGTTGGCTGGAGGTGATAAAAATGCCAAGAGATTGGTCAAAGTGTGACTGCCTCAGTGGCTGTGGGTGAGGATTGGAATAATGGGCTTGAAGTGTGAGATGGACTCATGCCTGACTGCCGACTTGTGTCAAGAGACACTGGAAAACAGATGTTCAAATAACCACCGATAAAAGACTCTATAGAAGGATGCTTTGTAGCCCTCACATGGGAGAGTAGTTAAGTGACTGCTTCACTGATGAGGCTGGCCTAAATGGATGCTTGTGGGAAAACTGAGGAAAAGCTTTAGGAAAGAGATTCAGGAAGAAAACACTATTGAAGATGAGCACAAATCTGAGTCTTTCCTTCACCTTTAATCCATCTTGGTGCAGTAGCCTGCCTGTGGGCAGTCTTCATTGAGCAACCTGGTCTAGTGGAAAGTGTCCATACCCATGGCAGAGGGTTGGGACTGGATGATCTCTGAGATCCCTTCCAACCCAAACTGTTCTATGATTCTGTGTTAGATCTAGAGAGCTAATATGTGAAAGCAGAGGTAATATCCAGATTGGCAAATAAATTCCTATGCAGATCTTGAGAGACTGCAGCACTTTACCTTTCCTGTGTATTCTTGGACACCTTGGCAGTGCAGTGACAAGGAACTTCAAGCATTGCCTCAACCTGGCATCAAGCTGAGCGTGTGACCCTACTCCAGCTGAACTTGCCTGCTTTTAGAATAGGTTGCCATGCTACAATGAGATGTGATATTAAATTGGTGGTGCCTGCTTTGGGATCCTTGTGCTGTGTGTGAGAAGGGCATGGAAAAAACCTGTCATTCAGAAGCTCTCTGAAGTGGAAAGATAAGAGACAGCAAAGCACTAAACCCATGCAAAGCATGGCTGCACCCTAGGTGGTGATGGACGTTGGGGTGTGTGGATTGAGGGAGTGAAGGGCTGCAGACCAAATGAGCTGATGGGGCTGGTGGCTGCTGAGGCAGAGCACCCTGCAAGAGCTGTGACCTGGCTGAAAAGCCTTAAAGCACACAGGTAGTGAAGGATGGAGGGAGCTGTCTCACCACTGGCTTCTATGTGCTGTTCTGTGGACTGAAATCCTTCTGTCAGGGGTCAGGAAAGGGGTTGGGGATGTTTGGTTTACCTTAACATCCTGTGCCAGCTCCTTGGAGCTTTCTGAGCCTATGCATCACGGTATTGCAGTGACCTTTCCCAAACCACTTTGGGCTCAGTATCGGCACAGTCTATCCATGCCTATATTGAAAATAGGATTACTTTCTACTTTCCACCTCAAGAGGCAAACTGGCATCCACAGAGCAGGATTTAAGCTGTTAAAGCATTCCTGTTAATTAGTCTCCTTTCCAGCAAACTCCCTGGAAGTAGAAAAGGCAGAGGGGTAAGATGCCAAAGACTCTTATCTCTGGGGTGGGCTCAGAGATGTTGGGGTTTATTCTGCCTCTGAGATAAGTGAATGGCCTGGGGGGAGCGGGGAGTGGGGTTTAGCAAACAAAGCCCTGCGAAAAGGGAGAGCTAGAAATAGAAAGGCTGTGAATACACAAGCCCCAGGCAGTGTCTTCCTCTGCCTGGAAGAAGCTTTCCTTATTACAAAAGCCACCCGTCTGACTGGCTGCCTGATGGCCCCAAGCAGTCAGGGGAAAGCAAGGCCATCAGAGAGGCATTTTTTTCTTCCTGAGACACAGTAAAGGCCTATTCATAGAAGGAGCAGCAGGAGGGAAGGTGGGGAAGGGAGGAGGGAAACAAAGGGAAGTCATAGCCAGAGCTTCTTTCACTCTGTGAAAACAGTCTTGGTGTTAACCCTTTAACGGTGCTTTGGGCATCATCGAGCCCTGAAAATCTGCTAATTAATCCACAGGCCTGTACAGGGGTGATAGGAAGATGGGAACTGAGTTCTGGTGGGTTATCCATCACCACACTACCCTTCCTTGCCCATCCTGGCAGGGAGCAGTGTGGTTCTCAGCAGGAGCATCCCTGCAAAGGACAGGTCTTCTTGTGTAGAATACTTCAAAGCTGTTCCAAGGAGACTGCAGACTCTCCTACCTTTGCCTTTTGCTCCAGATGGGAACCTTGCCTGCTGGTTTGAGCTTTCTGGTCTGGCCCAGGAGTCTGAAAGAAACTGGCTTTTATTCAGTGAGAAATCACTCAAAACTTTGCACAGGGCCCAATCTGAGCTATGATTTGCTGAAGAAATGTTCTGCTTGGGATTGATCCTTCCATTTAGAAGTGCTGGGATCAAGGAGAAAGTTCTTGGGACACAATTTTGAATGGCTGAAGGGAGGCAAACCAGCTGGAAAGGAAAACTGGGGAAAATTTGGCAATATGAGGCTACCAAGTCTCACATGCCTGTGTTAAGGGTGTTAACTTTAAGTCCTGTCTGGAGAGAGTGTAGCAAGTATTAAAGGGTTAAAGGCAGAGGGAGTTCTGGGCTCTATAAGATGATGCTCAGTGTAGTTAAGTGGTGCTCACAGAAGACAATTTTATGCTATCATCTTGTGGCACTTCACATCTTGTTTTGGGTTGTTTCTATGCAATATTAGGTATGTTTGGGGAAAGCAATGGAAATTCATAGAAAACATAAAAAATCTGCTCTCAAATGAACTTCCAGGAATTCTCTTCAGATAAGACTCTGATTTCTTGCAGGTAGCAATAGTCAGTCTCACAGTCACAGCATGTTTGTGCCTAATCTGTCAATACCCTTCAGCTGAATCGTGTCAAGACCTGAAACAAGGGACATCTGAAAGGCATAAGAACATGTATCATATCTGTTGAGGTGCCATAGAAGTTGCTAACCTGGATTATTAGTACCTAAAGCATATTAGAAATGTGTATGGCAGCTAAATACAGTTAGAGCTTCTCAGGCTGATAGGGTTGTTGAGGAAGGGTTAAGCAGAAACAATAGGATAAACCAGGGGAAATATAAACTGAATACCAGGAAGACATTTCTTCACACTAAGGTCACTTGGGCTGCAAGAGGGGGAAGTGGCAGCTCACCCAGGCTGCCTTCTCCATTCGTGTGGGATGGCTGCGGGTTTGGGGATGCAGAGGGAAGAGGGTTGGGGTTCTAAGGAGATGCAGGCTGCCTGGCTTGTGTTTTCTGCCTCTGAGTGCTTGGGAGCAGCTGAAAAGAGAAATGTCCTAATGCTTGTTCCCCTGAGGGCTTTTACTGCAGCCCAGCAGCAGGGTTGGGATCTGAAATAAGAAAGAAGGAAAACCAGGGAGTGAGTAAGGAAAAGGAGTGGCCTTAAAGGAATCCATCGGGATTTTTCCTGAATAGATGACAACCATTGCCCAGAAGTATCTTCAAAGAGAGGTGTGAAAGGGACAGCTTTGGCCATGAATCAGGCTGATTTGGGATCCCTGTGGGGCAGAGCAGGATGGTAGGCTGGGCTTATGCTCAGACGTGGCACTATCATGCCACTACTGCCTATGGCAGTTTCTCTGTAACATTTTCCTACAACCACTATGCTGGACAGGTCAGATGAATTTGTGCCCCTCTGCAGCCTGATTTTCTGCTGTGGTGGAAGCAATATGTGTTGATGTATATTATAACTAGAGAACCGTAGGCTGCAATGCGGGTGCACAGAGATAAGTTGTAGTGTGCAGATATGGCTGAGTTGGAGCAACCCAACTAAAGTGGATCTAGTTATAAGGTACTTAGAATGAGTGTAGGATTTTGGAAGAATTATTTTCTTCATTTCTTTTTTGTAGCCCTTTGTGCTGAAGACAGTTTATGATGTGTAAGAAAAAGACAATGAAGCTTCAATGAGACACTGGGATAGGCCTTTGCTTTTCTATATTGCATCTTGACATAAACAATAACTTTGGGAAACTGATTTTTCTCTTGCTATTAAAGTTGCTGCATGCACCTAGTTTCCTTGCTGGATATCTTCCTCCTCCTTGGAGGTAGTCTGTCTCCTTTGGATTTCCTCTCCATGTTGTACTAATCTGCTTGGGTGAGACAAAACTTGTTTTGCTTTTAACAACAGAGGAAATACACCAAACACTTTTAATACTGGGATGCCATAGGCTTGCCCTGTAGCAGTGAGTTGAGTGGCTACAAGATGCTTTGGGGGCTGCCTGGAGATGCTCAAGAAAAGTAAACATGGATAGGGAACACCTACCCAAACAGAACTAAGAGCAGAGACCTAAAGTGTTATTGTCAGATGAGTAAGGGTGGAAAAGCCTTTGTGATACTGCAGAAAGTTTAAAGCTTTGGCTTACATTGCTGTGGAAGCCCCAAGTGGAGTTTGTAGGGAGAGGAAGCCTTAGGAAAGGATGGAGAACTCTCATGAAACACAGAGGCCAGCTCCTAAACCTGGTGGAAATGATCTCCAGGGCCCTGTGAGAGGGTTTTATTTTGCTTATCTCCCCTTTTTAAACTGGAGCAAAGTTGTTTCCTTTTCCTCAAACCACCAGACTGAAGCTCCAATCTAGCTTCCACCCACAAAACTACACTGACTTCAGTGTGTGAGCTGAATTTAGCCTTTGGCCCTG
Source organism: Melopsittacus undulatus (assembly GCF_012275295.1). Classification (NCBI taxonomy): domain Eukaryota; kingdom Metazoa; phylum Chordata; class Aves; order Psittaciformes; family Psittaculidae; genus Melopsittacus; species Melopsittacus undulatus. The sequence goes on along the minus strand of NC_047529.1, from coordinate 108,355,531 downwards.
GACTCCATGATAGTGGAGACACCTCACTTTTGGGTTTGGCAAGCTCATATGAATGCATACTCAGTGCAGCTGTGGAAAGCAGGGAGGAGAGGCTGCTGCAGCCTTGTGTTTTGGCCTTCCAAGTTCTGCTGGTTCAAACACAGCTCAGTTTGGCTTTATTCTAGCAGAGGCATCTATGCACCAGCATGGTAAATGGTGGTGTGGGGTTTGGCCAAGCTCCATTATGCAATAGGAAACAAGAAACTAGCTGAAAGCAAGAGTTCAGGTCTTCAGACTCTTGCTGTGGCTGGAAGCAGCTTTGAGTTTCCTGCTTGATGTGCTGAAGGAACCCAGCCAGAAGCAGTGCACTGGAAGCTGTGGGGCAGAGACAGTGTTCAATGTTCTCCATGCTGGCGTAAGACCTTCAACAGTTGCTGATCTCTGGGTAACTGGTTGAAGGAAATGGACTTCTTGCACTGCAAGAAGGGTGAGCTTACATGTTTTCATGGAGAGCTAGGTCTGAATGGGAGACTGGGTTGGACTGAAGTCTCCCTCTGCCACCGACTTTCAGTATGACCACAGTCAAATCACTTCATTTCTGGCCCGGTTGAATTCAGTGACAGAATTGGGACTTCAAGAGGATATGAATTCAGCTAAATAGGAAAGAAAACCCACACAAACAAATAAAACAAACACCCAACCCACACCACCAAAACTGTATATTTGATTCCTCATAGGAAATTACTTCTGTTGTTGGACCCAATGTCTGTACAAGCTGGTGTCTCTGACGCCAGACAGCAGTGAGAGATTGGTGAGAAGGACATAAAGAACAAGGCACAGGTAGGACAATGGTTTCTATATTTCTTTTTCATGTGATTGTCTTAGCAAATCCTGCATTGACTCATTCTGTTCTCTCTCTTCTTGGTTATCTTTTTGCTCCTGCTGAAAACCATTTGACAAGCAGCAAGGCCAACATGGTGCTTCAAGCCTCCTCATGACCTCTGCCTGCCTTCCAGCATGGTGAGCAGCGTTATCACAAGCTCCCTGGGCTTTGAATAGGATGCTTTCAGAACAAGCCCTGGGAATATTTAAAGCAGCACACAGGAGGGTTATTTTCCTCTGCATTGACATTCCTGTGTTATCAACCTCCAGAGCTTGTTGCTTGCGTAAGGAGAGCTGTGAACAGTCCAGGCATGTGATGTTCCTCTCCCTTAACTCTGCCTCTTATCAGCATACATGAGGCTGCTGTGTCTTGTGGCGAGCTTTTCCATTGCTATTAGCAGCTTGTTTCTGCTCCTAAAGCTTATTGTTTTACATAAATCCTGCCTGTTCCCCTCCCCAAGGTACTCATCCATCTCTAACTTCAGCTACCTCATTTTCTTTCAAATCCCTTTTGCCCTGCCTTCTGCAGCAAGCCCAGGGCAAGGCTATTCCAGCATTGTTCCAGAGACACTTGGGCAGTGTCCTTCCCCACCTAATAGTCTTCTCTGAGGCAGTGACAGCAGTAAGTACATGATGCAGAGGGTGGTGGTGCAGGGAGCAGCTCCCTGCAGACAAAAGCCAACTCCACAAATACAGCAACAGCATGATGGGGAGTGAAACTAAAGCATATGCAATAAGCAGGTATAAACCCACAGGTAGATAGCTCCAGGGAATTATGTCTTTACAGGACATAGGATCAAGGAATGACTTCAAGGGTCAGACTGTGCATTGCACATCAGTTGGAGCTCACTTACTACGATGGGGGCCAGTGGGATATGTGGTACCACTTGGAGAGCCTGACCCCTGAAGGAATCCTTTGGAGAGGCTGCTGAAGACAACCAGGCTATGAAACCTCAACAAAAACCTTTGGTATTTGTTTGAGAGATTAGATAAGCTGACAGAAATGCAGAAGACAATTGTTTACACACGCACACACAGACACACCAGGAAGAAAATGCTTTCCAAAAATAGCTGCTTACTTTTTATTTATAGCCTTTTTCCCTTTTCTTTCTTCTGAGATGAAGCAGAACATTTGCAAAAGGGGCAAGGAGATCTGATGATGAATAACCATTTCTTGTGCAGACCAAAGCCGTCATTAGACCTGCCAGCAGGGATAGATGTCTGGGTCTAGTGGAGCACCAGAATTAGCAAGTATCATTTAACTGTCTGAAGTCTTTATCTAACAGAGGACAATCTCCTAGAAGTTCAGTGTTTTGGGTTCTTTCCAAAGCATGCCAATGATAATGGGCCTGATTTATTCAGTCTAAAAAGTTTCGCAGGACGTAATCAAAGGCTTAGATTGTGCCTGAACTACAATCTGCTCATTTTGGCTCCTGCTCCCATCCCCTTGATCACCTCCCAGCCAAGCCAACAAGAAATGTATCATGCTGACACTGGGGGAGGTAGGGTTGTGAGGCCATCTGAATTTTACAGAGGGAGGAAGCAAGATATGCTGACTTGCTGTTTGGCCATCTCACAAAGGGTTTTCCTTAGACCTCTGTGGGTCTGTGCCTAAGGTGCTGACCCAAGATCACTCAGATAATTGTGGGCAGAGCAGAGAAGTGACCATGCTGCATTGCCAGGTCATCTCTATGTGCTGCTCTGAGACCAGAGTATGGACCTGTGGAAGACTTGCTTCCTGGCAGGACATATTCCTCCCTCTTCATCTAGGGTCACAAGGCTACTGCTTTGCATAAAGGACTCTGCAGGTAAGGGCTGCCCTAGATGCTGAACATTGTCTGGTTTAGTGCTGCAGCACTTGTCTGTGGTTGCCTTAAGGTAATCCTGTGTTCTGCTCCAGTGTTGCTATCACATCTCTTTGTGGCAGAAGCGCTTGTGGTGTCCTGGGTGCTGGACTGTGGCCTCAGAGGATGATGAAGGCAGAGGAGGAGGCTGGGTATGAAGGAGAAGCCTTGGTCTGTCCAGGGCACATTAACCTTTGGCAGATGCCACCACCAGGGAGAGGATCATGGGAGGAAGGGCATGGCTGTTTGAATGACTCTTATGTGTTCTTTAGCTTTGTGTGCATTCAGTTTTTAGTCTCAGAGAGTGCAGAACTAAACTTTGAACAAAAATAGCTATCTACTTACATAACATTCTTGCTTGCAAAGCACCACTGCTGAAGCTCTCCGGAGGTTCCTGGAGCACTGTCAGCCACATCAAAGCCATGACTTGGGTGCAGACACACATCTTGGCAACCTAAAGTCAAGATTTGCAGTGTTTACATAGGGTACTCTGTACAAGGCGTGTGATGGCAAACACAGGGCAGCATCTGAGCTCTGCTGCCACAAAGATGAGGGAGGGTCTTGGCAACAGTGGAGAGATGCACATGGGTCAGGGTTTCCCCTTTCTTCCCCCTCCCCATGGCTGGTTGAAGGATGAAGGAAGGGTTCTCATTCTATGGGTTGCTGGTTTTCATTTTGTTTAGGTCTTCCTGAACAGGAGACAGTCCAAATGCAGAGCCCTTGCTCCCTGTTGCCTTATGGTGGGAACTGTTGGGCATCTCATACAGCCCAGTTTTAGTGTCCCTGCATCCCTGCCACTGCTGTGATTGTCTTAGCCAAGCAGCTCCAGAGCTGAAGAGGTTTGAAGTTGCAACTCTCTCCTTGACCCTCTGCTTAGGACAGAGGCATACTCATGCTATGGGGAAAGTTGCCCGGTCACAGCCAGGGCTTCAGTTATTCCAGTGATAAACATGGGAGTCTAGTGTCAAGGGTGTTCATTCTTTCCATTTGCACTTTAAACATGCGTGCTTAGAGATTATGAATGTGTCATCCTTTCTTCATCCTGTTTTCCCTTGGCAGCCACGCCGTCCGTGGATGAGCCTGGGCAAGTAGTTGATACCAGTTTCTTTGCCAAAAGTAACATTACGTTGTGATAGCACATGTTGACTCCAAAGGACCGATTCTGCTGAACATGCTTGTTTTCCTCAGGCATCAAGGTGGAATGGGTTTCGGTTAAAAATAACCGACCTCCCCATGCTGAGCAGAAGAGTTTCTTCCTGGGAAGCCATTTTTAACCACAGATGGCCACCAGATGCAGTGGTTATCAAGGAGATGAAAGCTGGAAGCCCACCATAGGGATGAGCTGAATTCTTTCCTCTTCCTATCAGACCTTCTCAAGTGGAACAATTTCTTGGTCATCCTCTGGTGTGAGGGGAAATGTCTGTTTCAGGGCGATTATGTGGGAACCACTGAGTCAATAAGAGACGTGCGGTGATGGGTGCACGTGTGCGTGCTTAGGAACAAACATTCACTGCGACGCTGATGGATTCTGAGAAAGCCAGGGCTGTCCGCTGTGTCTTGAAATAGCTCATGAAAACAGGCAGCCTTACACTGCTTCCGTGCTCCGTGATGGAGATGTGCAGCCCTGAAGCATAATTTGTTATGCAATTTATCAAAATAGCTATCCTCCGGGGGCTTTAATGCCTTAGCGAGAAGAGACGAGATAAAACTAGGGACTTGCTTTCTTTACTGAGATAAATAGTAAATTGTTTTCTGAATGCCTTGCAGTGATTTTATTGGGAGTCTTATGTGACCTCAGAATACAGTGGTGCATTTATAGAAAAGCTATTTTTGTCTCAGCTATGTGGAGGGTGGTGCTAAAACATCCATATTGTTAGTGACCGTGAAAAGAGTGTCTTCCAGTTCCCTCTCTTTCCAACAACATTAGTTTTGGATGCTGTTGTCGATCATGTCTCTCTTACGTTTCTCAGGGGCATGGACACACGTCACACATAAGGATGAACATACATAGTCTACAGTCATGTGTGTCAGGGAGAAAGCCTAGTCTAGCAGATTGAGCAGTAGATAGCTTTGCTTTCTACACTAGTTTTCTTTAGTACCTTGGATGAGGTGTACTGCTTACCCACAGACTCTGTGCTTTGAGACCAACATGTGGGGAGCCCTTCCTTGTGTCCCAGGTGTGCTGTGATGACACGATCCGTAGCTGCTTTGAAGGTGCTATCAGTCCTTGTCCCTCATACAACAAGGCCATGCTACATTGCATGCAGGTACCAACAACTTGCTTCCCGCTTGCCTTGGGCTTGGCCACCAGTCTGTCATATCTCATGCTGGCAATTCCTATTTCCAGCTACTTATTTACTTGATAGTTTAGAGAAGTTCAGACAATTCTGAACAGACAGTGACAGTTCAGTGGTTTCCCCAGTGAAAATTCTGGCAAGTTTCTACCGTAGCTTTAATACTCATAGAGCTGGGAAACATGAAATGTGTTGAGGCCTGGTCTCTTTGCCAGGTTATGCTATGTCAAACCTCTGGGGCCAAGGGGGGAAGTATTTTGCATATGCTCATGTGGGTTTTACAGAGAAGTTCCCAGATTTTATATGCTTTAAGCAAGTCTAAGCCAGGGTCTGAGTAAGACTTTGGCAGCTGGCAGGTCTGTGTCCAATACTTGAGTTGGAGGCAAGAAGACTTTCTTCCTGTGCTGTTAAGTGTTCGTTCTGTTAGTGCACAAAGATCAAACAAAACATTCCTGAGAATATTAATAGAGGTTTCCTGAGAGCAGAGACTGAGTGTGGTGCAGCAAAAAGGCAAGTGGAGGGGCGTCAAATGAAATCCTGGGTTCTCTTTCAGAGAGTGATCGTGATCCAGAACAGGAACCAAATGTGGGAGGGGGAAATAGTCTGCAGTTATGTAGTTGCTGATTATGTGGTACTACCTACACAGGGAGTTAAGGAGCACACTTCCAAGTGCTTCACTTCATAGCCTAGGCAAAAGGAGTTGTCTTTCAGTGAGGGCTGCTATGAATAACAAAGCATGTGCATCCCCCTGAGATGTGTGTGATCCATCCTCTTTAGGGTGGCTTCTGTATTTATTGGATATGGCAATTTGTCTGCGTATACAAGCACAGGTACATGCATTTGTAAAAGCTGGCCCTACCTTTGTGTGTACAAGAGGAAAGTGTCTGAGTAGGTTTATACCTCCACAAAGCTCAATACATGTGTGCTGTACCCCTCCCAGTCTGTGTTGAATCTTCATGAAGACCTCTGTTTTGTTCAAGGCCTGCTGAAGTTGCTTAAATCCATTCTGTAAGCTCCCTTGATACCTCATTGCCAGAGAAAACAAACCCCAAAGGCCTTTGGAAGCTCTTACTGAGCACTGACTCCTGTACCTTTTCTCTAATGATACACAATTTGCTATTTCCAGGATCCAAGGAGGATTTGCTGTTGATTTTAACAGGACCAGGGTGTTGCTACAGGTGTTTAACATCACTGCTGTAGCTGTGCAACCTGCCATCTCTGCCTAGACAGGCTGTAGGAATAAAGTGAAGACATTTACCCCAAGGCTTTTCCCCACCCTTTCAGCTTTCACTGTGTCTGAGAGCCCTCTCTGTCCATATACAATGGTCTTTCCTAAGATGTGCAAAGTATTGGAAGAGGACGAATTTTCATGCAAAGGCAAATCATGCCGATCTGATCCCTAGCACTTCATTGAAAACAGGAGAACAGAATTAACATGGAGATATAATTCCCTTACCCTCCCCTCAGTGCTTGCAGGAGGGGGGCTAGCCAAGTGCCAGGTACCATCACAAGTGGCACAGGATGCACAACCAGCAGCATCTTTATTTAAAGCTCCACATAACCAAATGCTCTTTTCTCAGCAGTGGAAAGGCAGATACGTGCTGAGTCTTGTTTATACCCACAATGCCATGCACATGTTCCTAACTTTTTATAGAAGCACTCTTGATTCTCTGGGTGTGGGTTCATTTTGCTGTTGGTTTTTCTATCTGTGGGGACTTATCCCACCAGTTGGTCTAATCAGCTCCCAAAATCGAGTGATCATGGGAAGCTGTGCAGTGAAAATAACTCGTGAGAACCAGAAAGAAAAATGCTCAGGACATCCAGGCTATTAATAAAAGTGAGTGTTGCAGAGCCCTGTACAAGCCTGCTGCATCAAGGAGGCAGGAGCAGCTACTCAAACTGCTTTGCCTCTTCCAGGTCATGTTGAACTTGTGATGTTTTTGCATCCATTTTGCTCAAGAGGAGATGGTACAAACCTGCTCCAGGGGCACGGCTGCAGCACAGCCTCCCTGAAACACCGTGGAGCATCTCATAGCACCTCTCCTATGGAAGCAGCAGGCTCATGGGTGATTGTGGCCTGGCTACACCTGCAGCTGCCTTTGGACTATCTCAGCCTACCACACGTCTGTGTTTCTTCCATTCTTACCCATGACTCTATCCATGCTCCTTTAATCCAGTGCCAAGCTTCCTACATCTTCATAAAGCACTTGCAGCATCTATTTCCAGTCTTTGCCCTATGGGAGCAATAGCTAACCCCTCTGTAATGTTTTCCATTGCATATTTAACTTTGCACGCATGGTTTGTCATTGCCAGAGCTTTTATTTTCCATTCTGCAGCCTGAGAAATGCGTGCACGAGGTACATCTTTAGTGAAGGAACCCCTTCAGAGTGATGCCTTCTCCACCAGCACATGAACAAACTGCTGTGCTTCCGACAGAGAGCTGCTATAAATATAGGAAGAGCCTGTTTTACTGTGATCCATGTCTTCCAGTCAGATCCCAACCCCCTCAGTATTGTGCTGATGCCAAATCAGCAAATGTTCAGGGAAACAGGATAGGCCACAGCTGTAAACCAGTGATGGCATCTTGTGTGTTGGCTTGTTTGGGGTTTTTTTTTAGTGTAAAAGACTGGAGTGGTGCAACACTGAAATTGCATTGTCTAAGATGATAAATGGAGCAGACAAATATAGCTGGGCATATGCTGAGTGTGGGTATAGGTTTTTAATTTCCCTTCTTCAAACCAAGATCTATAATAAGATGTTTCCTGACTTGCGTGTGAGTGTTTTTAATAGCTTTGTCTTTTTTTTCTTGCTGGATACTTCTGGATGTGGCTGTACTGGCCAAGACCTGCACAGTAGATGCAATGAATATTGGTTTACAGCTCTGAGCTGAGAGTACAGTAGGTGCTATAAACTGTCCGCTCTGTCAATGGGTGAACACATTAGCAGTCTTTCTTTGCAAACTGAAGCAGCATCAGAGATGGCAAAGGAAAGAGGTTTTGTTTGCAAGAGAACGCATGCTTCTCCTCAGCTGCATGGCAGCATCAGGGCCAGGGAAAGTGTGCTTTTATTTTGTCTGCCTCTGCAGTCATAACAGGCAGTAGGTTTGGTCCTTGATCTTCCCCCTCACTGATCCAAACTTCTAGCTCCTGCATGGGCACCAGCAAATCCCATGGCCATGCAGCAAACAGGAGCTGATGGAGGGTGAAGTGGCAGGAGGAGCTGGTAAACAGATAACTTCACCCAGTGCCATGCACACACATGCACCAGCAGCAGTTACTCCATGGACTTGCCTGGAACTGCTCTTCATGTTAGCTTTGCTGAATCTCTACTGTGTCCTTCATCTCTTGAGATGAACTAATTCAGATTTATGTTCACCATCCCTGTCCCATGATGCAAAGGTGGGATGCCCAGAGTCACTCTGTGCAGCAGCCCTGGCTGCTGCTGGCTGGGTTTCTTCATTGTTGTAAGAACCAGTAAGCCACCTATGGATAAGTACGGCCTCAGGGCTGGAGTCAGTCAAGTGTGGTGACCACTTCTTGCACTGGTCTTTAAAGTACTGGCCAATGGAGGCAGATTATTAGAACCCCTACGAAATGCATGTACTCACTTAAAACTGCATCTTCAGACATCATTTGAATGATGAATCTTAGCTTTCACTTAAACAAAAGCCTTAGCATCTTTGTCCTATGTGGTGCAGAAACTTGAAGGTGCATCCAAGGTATGCTCTTGTTTTAACCCACAAGATTTCTTTATAAAGCCAGTGTCATGGCTGGGAGAGGCCTGAATTGCAGCTGCCTTCAGACTGGAGCCAGTTCCTGTGTCTCAAGTAGGACATTCTGAAGCCTCCTGCATAATACCTGTACTTCAATTTGATATGAGTCAGCTTTGTACTGATATAAGAAAGGCAAACATCGTACTAAGAATGTGTCCTACAAGAAAAGATCAAACTATGTGTACCTACTGACACTGACAGAAGAGAAAGCTGAGGGAAGGGCATGTCTCTGGGGCACAACAGGCTACCTGAGAGTGACCTGTTTCTGCTGTCATACTAAGATACTGGCATCCCACCTTTGTGGGATCAAGTACAGGCACATCCCTGACTGAAAAGGGACAACAAAGCAGTAGTGGAGCATTAGCCCCTGCTCTGACAGATTTTAGTGGGGAAGTGTTTTACTACTGTATCTCTGCTCCTCATTTCAGGAATGGGAACATCACCATCCTTCTGCCTTGTGCATGTTAACAGACCAAGTAATCAGATGTTATAACTTCAGAGCCGTGTCAGTCCTGATATGCAAGTTGATAGCTCCAAGTGGATGCAGAGTCAGGAGTCAGCAGTGGCTTTAGGAAAATCTGAGCATGAGACTGGGTGAAGGGCACCATCCTGATCAGCATCTTCTGCAGGCAATAACGCATGTTCCCCTGGACCTCTGAAGCTGTTAACCTAGTAGGGGAGGAAAACAGCTCTGATGAACTCTGATCCCAGCTCTGATAAGCTGAGCCCTAATGGGCCCTCTTGGAAGGGGCTGTGTGCATGGCAGTATGTCTGGAATCAGCTTTACAAAGGGGTTTTGTCTCCCTCTTTCCTCTGTATCCAGCTGGGCAGTCCTCAGCTGCTGGGACAAGCAGAGCTGGGAACAAATGCAGAGGCAGCTGCGCTGATGAGGAGCACACCCCTTCTGCTTGGCTTTGGCTGGGGCTGCCCTGCTCCCAGTCCCATGGCTGTGCTGCCATCCCTGAGGCTCTCAGCTTCACTGCTTGTTCTTTAGGACTGGCTGCAAACATGGCCATAAGTGCCTACACTGCTGCTAGAGAGGTGGCTCAGCAGTGGACACTGGACAGGTTTTGCCCTTAGAGAAAGGACTTTCATAGAATCCCAGGCTGGTTTGAGTTGGAAGGGACCTTAAAGCCCATCCAGCTCCAACCCCCTGCCACAGTTACAGGAGTGCCAACCAGACCAGGTTGCTCCAAACCTCGTTCAACCTGGCCTTGAACACTGACGGGGATGGGGCAGCCACAGCTTCTCAACAGTCATGGTGGTTGTGTTCCCTTTGTCCAACAGCAATTGCTTCCAAGGCTTTATCACACATCAATGTGTCCTTTTGCAACAGCAAACCAAGGCTCAGGGGGTTGTGCATGTCTCCCAGGTCATGTAGTAACTCAGGGGTGTCTCTGTCCACACAGTCTGCATTGGGCCTCTCTCTCTTCCTATGGATGTGGTGCAAACAAGAGCTTAGATTGTGTGACACTTGTTCAGTAACACACAGATACCTCTGTTTTGGGAGGGTGCTTAGGATGTTCTTCCCATTCAAACCAACCCACAGCTGGCTGCTTTTTTCCTGTGCTGGCTTGTGCCAAGCAATCACTTCCCACTTTTCTTGACTCCAGCTTTGCAGATGTGCACGAGCACCTCACACAGGCCTGAGATCAAGCTGATGCAATGAGACCATTGGGCTGGTGAAAGGCTACACACAAGGTATCTTACTTAAACCATAATTACCTTTGTGGTTACTTCCATTGCTGCCACAGCATTGTCCCTCTCAGGTCTCTGGATGTCAATCACCACCTTCCCCCAGAGGACATTTAGGTTTTCCAGGGGGTTGCAAAGCTTTGCTCACAGGCCACGGAAGTGCAACATAACACATAAACATCCATAAGCCCTTCTGATGCTGACACCAAGCAAGATCAAAGCTTGCTGGTGACAGTTCAGCGTGGCACAAGGCAGGGTACACTGCACAGTGCCTCACATGCCCAAAGGGACATATGAGATGTTTTTCCTGTCCTTGGAATAAGTGGAATTGGTAGCAACCATCCTTCTTCTCAAGCTGTGATAAGAGAAGGGGTTAATTCACCACTGACACCAAGTGCTGAAGTGTTTTATCTGGAGTGCCAGGCAGTAATACACTTTAGACAGAGAGATACTATATAAAATGGAGTGGTGACCCATGGAGGTGTAATTAGCTCTGCTGTTACATAGGAATGAGCATGTTTGTACAGATTATGTCCAATTTTTAGCAACACCTGCTCATTTGCTTTAACTGAATTGCTCAAAGAAGAACTAATTAGCATTTCCTTGGAAGCCCAGCAATGGCTTTACCTCTCAATCGGTATTCCTTCTGCTGGAAGGCAAATTAATTACTATATCAGGAAAAGCGGATGGAAACAGGAAACCATCTTCATGCCTTAAATTAATTAAAGGAGAAGGCAGAGCTCACTAGACCTGGGTTTCCTCTCTCATGCAAGGGGTGAGGGCTGTGTGTTGTTTCCTTCTCTGCCTCCTGAGGATGGTGTGTTGGAACTGTATGACTTCCGAGGGTGAGGGCTATGTGCTGCTGCTTCTCCAGGGTTTCAGCCCAGCAGCTTAGGACAGTGCTTGTGCCATCCCAACAATGGCACATGGTGGCTTGGGAATGAAGGGACCCCCTTTAGCATTGATACTGGAGTCCTCTTCTGAGTGAGCCTGTGCCATTGGGGTGGACAAGGCTACCTTTTTTCTTCAGCAGGTATAACCATGAGCATATGAGCATATCTGACCATATTAACACTAACTACAGCTTGAGAGCTAATGGTGTTAATTGATGCTACTGTTTGTAGAACACCAGCCTAGCCAACCCCTTTCTAAAGCAGAGGATTACGATGAAGTTCATGAAGGCTCCCAGTATCCTCAGAGGCAGGTGAATGGTATTCACATGCTGCAGGTGAGCATGCCAAGGCACAGGGCACATGTAACTGACCAGGACAGTTCTCCCAACCCTTCATCCTGCTACTAACCACCAGCACTGCTGAAGCTTTATGGCTAAAGCAACCCTTTAGAAAACCTGCTTTCCTCTCCTGCATGAAGGGACAAGGTGTAGCCATCTAACCTGGCTGTCCCACACCCTCCTCAATGTGGGAGGTGCGGATGACCTTTCTTGTTCCATGACACATTCTTGGGGTGTTTCTCTTTTCTTTCAACACCCTTATCCATGAAATCAGTCTTCTCTTGACAGCTGCTGCAGGTGGTTTCTACAGCACTGCAGGCTTTATGAACAGATAGATGTGTTTTTGGGAAGTGATTTGTGTTGTATCAACTCCATTGAGTTTTCTTTGCCACACACAGAGCACAAGGTGAGGAGACCTGGCCAGTCCCACCTTCCCCTTGTTTGAGGCTGTGCAACCACACACTGAATCTGTTAACTTGGTTTTTGGCTAGAAACGTATCTTCCAAGCCTCTAACCATACTGGCTTTGACCATCTCAAAAGATGGAGACTGTTGTTCCTTTGGTGTTTGACTCTCAAGCTTGCACTGCTCATGTCTTTCTTTCTTAGTTTGTCCAGCTTCAGCCTGCACATTTTACTTTTTGTTGTCCCTTTTTCTGATGATGGAGCCTTTTAGTGCCCAGACTTATGTGCTCATGCACTGTAACTGAATCCACTGTCTCAACAAGATAGATGGCTCTTTGGATGTCTCCCTATCAGTGTCTTCTCCATCTTTCAAGCTGCTTTTGTGGCCTGTTTCTGTCCTCTTCTCAATTTTCCGGTGCCTTTTGACAACCGTATGCACCAGGACACAAATGATATGTTCTAGTTCCAGGGCAAAAACTCTTCTGAATGCATATGTAAGGATCTTCCCTTTATCTTCTTCCCTGACTTCCTCTCCTACTTGTATCACACTGAACTCCAAAACACTAAAAGGGCCAGAAAACTGCATAATGTCAAAACTTGTCTAAAGAAACTATTTGGGTGGAGGGGTTGTGCAGTGAAACATCTGTCAGTGCTGATCACAGGCCAAGGTAGAGAAGGAAAAGGACCAACAGCCTGGCAGCTCCTACCTATCTGTGCTTGTTGTCATGTCCCTTGAGGGGAGAGGTGTGTGACCTTCCAGAGAACAGAAATCCCAATTCCCCAACTGACCTAGTTTATTTTCAAGCATCACTTAACACGCCTTATAATATTTTATAGACTCACTTCTGTAACTCAACATTGAGCTAGTATTTAATGAAACGATCCCCAGTAGGGACCTTAGGAGAGCTAATTGTACATAATTGTACATGCTCTGGGGGTGGAGGGAAACATCCACAAATGCTTTAAATAATGAATTTTGCTTCTCAGAATTTATCTCCTTTTAGCTTTGGTTGTGGTTGCAATTCTGCAGATACTCATCAGTAGTGACACTGATGAAATGTCTGGGGCTGACGAAAGCCACTATCAGAATCAGGCCCATAGAAGTAATATTTTAGTTTGTCTATGATCATTTTGCCAGCTGGGACCTTAGTTTAATGGCATCTATGCAAAACTCTTCGTGAAGGAGACTTCTAAGGAAGGGGTTGGGGGAAATTCAAGGGTGTCCATTCGTGAATGGGTCTGAGAATATGGATATATTTCCAGTCTTGAGATCTCTCTATGGATCTCTGTCCACATCCACAGCAGCAGGAGGCTGAGCCAATGGGTCAGGCAACACTGGAAGGCCCCCCTAGAGAGGGGCTCCTTATTTATTATATTTTCCTGCTTTTCTTCTCAGCACAAAACTTGTAAAATAAATAGGACCCGTTGATTTCTGGTGACCACTTGAATGCTTTGCAAAAATGTGATGGCTTCATTAATGTATTATTATATTGTTATATTATCATATTACTATTTCTATTCTTTATTATGTTATATGTCCCCTATCTCAGCAGACCTGTGCTACAGCAGACCCCAGGGAGACTCACAAAAAATCACATGAAGTTGCCCATCATGACTTTGTAATGGGGAACTGAGAATGACATGGAGCAAATTTTACCCTCTTGGACCCAGAGGACAAAGAAACTTAAGGAACACCTGAGTACTGTTGAGGGTATGGAGTGCAAGAGGACATTGAAGCCCTGCTTCTTGTCCCATGGAGGCTTTGAGCGTGCTAATCACCACAGAATGAGGACAACTGGAGTACAGGATGATGAGTAGTCACTTTTCTTGCTGCTGCTGAAGCCACTGGAAAAATCTGATTGATCCAGGATGTCACGTCAGAGCCTAATTCTCCTTTCTGCAAGCACCCATATGCTCTTGTTCAGTGCTTAATAAAAGGTAAGCTCCAGTCAATGGGAAAATGTGCTTAAGAGCTTTATTCGCTTTCTTAAGTGCTTTGCTGGGTCTGGCCCCATGCAATGTGTCAAGCACCTATTAGTCTCATCTTTTATTGCTGTAATATAGATAGCTCCTCGGAAATAACCCTTTCAACACAAAGGTGGGGTGTTTTTCTTTGAGGGGAAGCCACCCTGTGCATATGCACTTACTAATAATGACAAGTGTTTGGGTATGTTCTGGCTTTCTGCTCTGAGGAAATAAAGGGAGGGAAACATGATGGTTTTGGAGCAGGTACAAAGCTTTCAGTCGCCTGGCTCGGGTGAAGTTGCAGAAAGCCTTTCTCTTTGTGTTGCAGGGCCTGGCAGCCCGGCAAGATAATAAAAGATAAAGCAAACTGCACAACAATGGAAAATGCTGAGCTCCCTGAGTAATTACAGTTGTGTAAGACGGTCGCATGTCTTGCGAGGCTTATTAATACAGTCACGTTTGCATTATATAAAGGGTAATTACAATGCAGCCTGCTTACCATTGATTATACCCTTTGCCTGGCATTCAGAGCAGCGGGTACACAGCCAGGCTGCAAAGGTGGCTCAGGAGGCAGTGAATGCCACCTAAAGGAGAGGCAGGATGGCCAAGGCTGTGGGACCACCACCATGCTGTGGCTTTGGACAAACCACCCTGGAGACCATGTTGGCATGGGCAGGGGGGTGCCTTATGCTCCTGCTGTGCCACAGCCACCAAACTTTGCCTTTTGGGGTCTGGTGAATGTGGAGTTATCAGCAGCTCTCAGTAGAAAGATAAATGGCCATAGGTTACAGATTGGTGCTCCTGAAGAAGATTTGCCAGGGTATCCTAAGGAACCTGGGAGCTGAGGGATGTCTAACATAGAGGGAGGTCACTGCTTAAAGCCACTGAGAGCCACCCTTAGCCCTAAGCAGACTGCACTGGTTTTGCCAGCCCTGCTCCATGTGGAAAAGCATCTGAGCCTTGTGGGTACCACATGATGCTCTCAAGAGCATGGGGTCAGTGAAGGGCATCTTCCTGTGGTGCAGAGCAGACACATCGTGATTGCCAAAGTCTGGTTTTGTTAACAATGAGGCACAAAAGATGGGAGTGGGTCTGGCTGTGGGTTTCTGGAAACCCCACCTTGAAGATGAAGGGCAGCTTCACTGATGATGCACATGGGAATGCACACAGAGGGGGTCTGAATTGATATGTTACTTGTGTGGAGGTTGCAGCAAGCATTTTCCACTAGCTCCAACAGCAAGGAGAGTCAAGTGCCTGGACCAAGGAGAAAGGAGTGTAAGCTCCCTGATGTCAGCTCCCGTGAGTCCTTGAACCCCTGCTTTGCATTTTCTATTGCATAAGGTACTTCTGGTGCTGAAGAGGGGCTCAAGTGGAATCATGGAAGCTTGGTCTCCACAGGATGCTCCACTTTTTGGAGCTCTGCGCTGTCTGGTCCTGGCAGGGCTTGCAAAGGAAATGCCTCAGACCTATGTACGAGGCTGTAATGGATGCTGTGAGCACACTGTGTCCCTGTGTTCCTGATTATTTCTCTGTATTCCTGTTTATTTCTCTGTATTCTTGATTATTTCCCTGGACTCCTGTCCTTTTTGAGAGGATACTTCTCAGGCAGTGGCAAAGGCAGTGCCTCTGAGGGAGCTGGAGATAAGGGTACACATGAGAATGAGCTGGACCTAGTGTTTTCTCCATGGAAACGCAATTGGCACTCGGCTGTTAGGCCCAGCAAATCCAATTACAGCTGTAGACAGAAATGTGTTTAAAAAAACCCCAAACAAGTCCAGCTGGTGTAAATGAAATATTATGGTGTGCTTTAGGTTGGGTTATTTCTTTGTTTTTTACACTCCCAACTACATGCCGTACCCCTTGAGGGGTGTGTGTGTTGAGTGATGCTTCCCTGTGGTGCTGCTGCCCTCTGAAGCCATGGTACACTGCCCCTGCAGTGGCAAATGCTGGCTGTCCCGGTATTGATCTTTCATAGGGCAGACAAATTACAGGGCTGGACAGGCAGCCGATGCTGAGCATCCAAAGAGTCAAGTGTTTCTAGAAAGTCACTTTCCATGGGCCTGAATAACCAACACCTGAGCTCCTGGAGGCTTGTAGCCTTCCTCCAGCCACTCCTTCCGAATACACATTAGTGTTTCTTGCAATGCAGGGGACCACTTTTAAGGATGTTTTAAAGACTTAGTCTAAACTTTACCTAGAAATGTGGGCCCAGATGATCCTTGAGGTCCCTTCCAACCTGGGATGCTATGAGTCTATATGTGGAGAAATGCTGTGAGGTGGGGAAACCATAACCTGAGTTGCATATGGATGTCTGTCTCAAATAGACACCATGAGTTTTCTGCCTAATTCCCCATCCCCACAGGTGATGTGTTTGTTCTCCATTGGGCTGGGGATGAAAATCTTTTCCTGCAGCTAAAGAGCTGCAGCTGGATCCTGAACACAGCACCTTAACAAAGAGCAAAACAGGCAAACTAAGATCCCTCAATCTCAGCTCTACCCTTGATGCAGCATTTTAGCCCTCCCAGCCTCCTCCATGCAGGCCTGGGTAACACTGACAGCACCTCCTGCTCCCAGGTAGGGGAACCCTTCATGCTGCCTTCTATCATGTGCAGGTCATGGGGGGGGGGAATATGCCAGCAAAGCCACAGACTTCAAAACTATTCATTTCTGCCATTTAATTGCTTTAACTGCATGTTCTGGTGGGTACAATTTAGCATCTTTTTAATTGGCATCTCATCTGCACTTTCTGCATTCCCTCATGACTGCTTTGAGGTCTATTTTCCTCATTTAATCCCAGGGCAGCAAACCTGTGGAAGTCAGGAGATGCAGATGACTTTTCCAATGCTGCTACTGACTTTGCTGGAGTGGCTTTCAGATGCTTATCCAAAGCATGATTTGGTTCCCCTATCTGTAAAATGGATGTTGCTGCTTAATCCCCTTTAAATCTGCTCTGAGAGCTTGGGGTAGAAGCCAGTGGGCTCCAAGATGAGCAAGTTTCTATTTTTCTACTTTGTGACAGTTTTCTCTTAATTCTGTGCTTTGAAATGCAGAGATGTATGGAAATGTTCAGGTTTTTTTGGGGAAGGTGGTTTTTAAAAGCTCTGTAATTGTGGTATGGTGGAAAACATAAAAATAAATCCTTCCCACAACATTTTAGCCTCTGACTGGACTAAATCTTGGAGGAAGCAGTATTGCTGTTGGTTCTAATTGTCAGGCTTCAGCATTTCTCTGTTGTGGAAACCATGTATCAGGGTTAGATGTTGGGTCCCATCCCAGCTATACTGTGCTTTCTCATCTCGTTTATTCCTGAGGCAGCAGCATGCCTCCCATCTGAAAGGGCACATTTCAGGCTCTTGAGGGAGGAAATGCCACTCTGTGGTGAGAGGCAGCTCCCTCTGCAGAGGAGGTACAGGCATGCTCCTGCATGTTGAAGTATGGAGAGGAATAACCTGGCTTTTCCAAGTGGACTCCATGCCCAGAAATCAAGCCTGACCAACCCCTTAGAGAAGTCATCCCGTCCATCTTCCAGCAGTGAGCAAGTATGTGTATCATTCCATGGATACAGGGAGAGGAGCATCACCCACTGCATCACCAATGCCCTCTGCAGACCCTGGCCATATGGTCTCCATTTGGCTTCACCAGCACCTGGAGCAACCCCCATTCTGGAGCAGCAGGATGTTCATTCCCATCCTGGCCAGTGGTGGGTCCAGGCTGGAAGCAGACACCCTGGTGTGTGGCCACAAGAAGTTCTCCCCTTACACAGGTGTCCCATGCAGGTAGCTCTGCTTAATGGTATTAAACAGAGGGTGATAAGGTTACCTTGGGGATCAGGTGATGAGCTTTTTATGGCATGACCTGCAGCAGCTGCCTCTCATGCCACAGGGTGTCATGGGGACCAAACAGGTAGGGAATGGATTTACTGGGAAAGGTGGCTAATGCCCTGGAATGGGTGGGCTGCTTGGATTAAAACTCACCTATTCCCAGCTGCAGCTCCTCTGCTTTAGGCCAAGGGCTCAATTTCATTTTGCTGTACTTTAACTATGATTTTGTGTCCAGGTTTGAACATGCCAAAGCCTTTCATACCCTAGACCCCTCCATCTCCTCTTGCCCAGACCCATCATCAGCCCAACCTCCAAACTTGCCAATGCTATTCACCCCCTCCATCAGCTAGAGAAAGAAGATGCTATAAGGGGGAAGTTATCTGTGCAAGTACATAGATATATATAAAAGCACATACATGAAGTGCTGCTGATCTCCACTGTCAGTGCAGCAAGTGTCTCAGCTCCATTAAAACAAGCTGCTCCCTTAACTTCTGGGAAGGCAGCACGGATTTTGGACTGGTTTCTGTCGGAAGGGAGGGTTGATGAACTCTTGATGAACTGGGGCTGGAAGCAGACAGTCGCTCCTATTGAATCAGCATCGTGTAAGGATGGGCTGATAAATGAATGTCAGAGAGCTCGCCTGAATCGGAGGTTTCAGGCCTCTGCTTTTTCTCCTTTAATTGCATTTCCCAGAGTTCACAGGCCAGAGCGAGCAGGGAAATCTGTGATGGGTCAGAAACGGCTGTGGTTTGGAAAGAATTTCAGGCATCCTTCATGTGACCTCCTCCTCCTTGTGCACAATTGTTGCTTTTAAAAGAAGCAGCGATAATGGGAGACCAGGGGATCTGCCTTGCAGAACTCTTGTCCTCAGCCCTGCCACTTTCAGGACCCTCCTTTGAAGTGTGGTCAGTGCTGTGGGGAGATGTCCAAGGCAGTCAGAAACCCTCACCCCCCTTCCTTGCTGGATCCAGAGCCTACAGCAGCATTTTACAGTAGCAGCTTCGGATTAGTCAGCCACAGCTCCTGTGCCATCGGCTGGGTTTGGAGTTAGTCTGGAGCCAAGTCAAAGCTTGCAAGGCCCTGGGAATGGATACAGCTTGTTTGAAGAGGATGGGGGAAAGCCCCCTGTGTTCCCTTGCTGACTCAGCTGGTCTTGTTAATCTTAAATAAGCCAATTAAGGCTGCAGGATAGAATGCTGCTCAGCTGAGGGTTTGCTTGGGTAAAGGCTGCAAGATTTACCTAAAGTGCCCCAAATCCCAGCAGGCTGTTCCTTACCTAGGAGGGGCAGTCATACCCTCTCAGCTCTTCCTGTAGGCAGGATGTGATTAAATTGAATCAAACACAGCAGGGAACAAACAGCAGCCTCAAGCTGCCCAAAAGCCAGAGGATGGGGAGCAGCTCAGCTCTGCCTGTTGCTAGGTAAGTTGTGATACAGCTCCTGTGCCTCAGTTTTTCCAGCTTCAAAGCCAGTGGTTGTCCTGAAAGGTGTGGGACAATGATTGTGTGGTAGTTGTAGCACTGGGTTGAATCAAGAGTGTGTATTGGGGGGGACCACATGTTACCACCGTGCATGGAAGGGCAAAGAGTTTGGCTTTTGAGCATCCCCTGACAGCCTGGTGGTGGTGTCTCCATGTAGTGCTTTTAGGCTTCCTAAAGCAAGGCATCCTCAGCTCCAGCTGACTGCCCTGTGCTCCTGACACGAGCACCACAGGAAGCTTGACCCAGCATGAACAGGCACTTGTTATCCCTGCAAAACTCCAAAGCAAATTGCTTTCCTCGGACCTGAGACCCAACACAGGGCTGGCTGAAGCTCATCTCTACCTGCAGGGCTCTAATTAAGCCTAAGAGACAAGACGATACATAGGGACCCAGATCCTCACCTAGACATGGTGCTGCAAAATAGGAGGGTGCTTGCAGGAGAGGGAGGGGTGGGGATTCCCCCCCCCCCCCCCTTTCTTGTAATTAATTTAATTGTAAGAAGAAAAGCTTCCTTCAAAGAACACCTCCTTGGGAATTTATAATCCTCCAACCGAGTATTTTATGACCTCAACAAGAAGCTCATAAAACGAAATGTTTGGAAAGGGGGAGAAAAAGGGGGAGTAAAAAGCAGGGGGTATAAAAGAGGCACCAGCAAGTCTCAGCTGAATACATGGAGTGAGGTTTCCTAAGGCAAGGGTTACTGTAGGAGGAGCTGGGCTGGCTTGGGAGGGAGGATGATTTTATGGGATATCTTGTTCTCAGGCTCTTTTCCACATTGGTGGGTTGGGAATGGTAGGGCAGTGCACATTAAAAAACACGGAAATACTTAAAAGCTGGTATCCTACAGTCTCCACTTCCTTGTGGGGGTGTGTGTGAAGTTTGTAATTGTTTTTATTTTTATCATTATTTTTATCATTATCATTATTTTTATCATTATTTATAACTTTATTTTATTTTTATTTTTTGCATTTCTTATTTTTTCCTTTTGCCCTTGCCCTCCCCAAAGACTACACTGTACTTAAGGAGAGGATTTACATGTTCTGGTTCAGCAGTCTCTGAGCACCATCCCCTCTGGTGCTGATGGAAAGGAGCAGGCTTTGCTTTGCAGAAGGCCTCTCGATGGGTCTGGTCTCCTGAGGGCACCCTGGCAGCAGGGCTCTGCTGCCTGTGTTTCAGGGAACTTCAGTACCAAAGCTGTGTTTCTACTGTGAAATCAGGGCTCCTTTCAGACAGCCAAAGCCAGGGAGGAGCATCCATCTGATACTCTATCATTTAGCCTAACCTGGCCAGTTTTCATGTGTTTGCCATATTTCTGTACTGGAGAAGAGTCCTGTTTATGCCTCCATGAAAGCAAATAAGCTGTGACCAAACCACCTCCCAGATTAACCATTTGGGGTTCTTCTTCTCTTTACAGCTTCTGAGTTGTTCCTACTTTTCCAGTGTCCTTTCCAAATCGCAAGCCTGAGCACCCAGTGCAATTGGTATGGGCTTGGTTAAAACCAAGCCCAACTTTCTCTCCTTAAGTCACATCGCCAACACATTAGGAGCTCTTTTACCCTTTTGCCACAGGGTTGTAAGGGGAGTTTGGAGTTGCTTGTCTGCTCTGATCAGCCAAGGGAGGTCTAATATGTGCCTAGGACCCCTGGGTGCATAAGCAATAGTCCGCCTCGGGACCAGCAGCAGGGAGAGCTGGCCTGCAAGCCATAGCAGTGGTACCCACTGCTGTCCAGAGCTGGTCTTTTAAGGCCATGCTCAGATACTGCTCCTAAAGGGGCATTAAGGCTCTCTGCTGACATAACAGCATGTCCTGCCTTTTTCTTTCTTTCATTTTTAGTGTTTTCCAGCTCCTCATCGGTTTAAGGATGTGTAAGAATGGCTCTTTCATGATTCGTGCTTTGGAAGTGTAACACTTCCCCTACGCTTGCTGAAATTTGCTCAGTGTTTTCCAAAACAAGAAGTTTACCCCTGGCCAGGGTCCAGAATGGAAGATTTAAGAAAAGTAAACACTTCTGAGCGTGTGTGTGGGGTTGGTTTTCATTTTGTGTTTGGTTTTGTGTCTTGAAGCTGCGAGGGTGGCTGCCCGTGTCCTCTGACTCCTTGTGGTGCTGCAATGGGATGTCCTCATTTTCACTATGAGGGTGCTGAGGCTCTGGCACAGGGTGCCCAGAGAAGCTGTGGCTGCCCCATCCCTGCAGTGTTCAAGGCCATGTTGGATGGGGCTTGGAGCAACCTGGTCTGGTGGAAGGTGTCCTTGCCCATGGCAGGGGGTTGGAACTGGATGAGATTTAAGGTCCCTTAAGGTTTTGGGAGGCACAGACTGATGTGGTTCCCTTTGGTTTTCCCCCTCTTGACTCAGAGGGGCTGGGACAGAAACCCTGGGGGATGATAGCTTGTGCACATTGGGATAGGTGAGTTTGGGAGCAGCACAGAGGCTGGGCAGGACTATAGTGGATACTGTCTGTGCTTTTGCATGCATGTATGCAGATGTGCACAGGTACAGAGCCATGAAGGTGAGTGCTCTTCCCTGCATTGAGTTTGTATATGTATAGGAAGAAAGAAACATACTTTTATAGGCTTTATCTGCTCTCTTATCCATGTATGTTCTCAGAACTATTAATTGCTGAGTGTAAGGGGATGGGAAACAGCTGTGTGAAACCATCCCTTTGCTGCTAGGCTCATTTCCCCCGCATCCTTCCACCCCTACATTTTAGAAAGGAAAGGGATTTATTATAAGGCAGCACTGTGGAAAAAGCTTCCTTAGAGGAACACACTAGATGATCTGGGAAAGGCTTGAGTAATGGCGTTTTTTTGTGGGCTAATAGAATAAAACTGCTCCACAAAAATATTATCACTGGGAACATGAGCTGAAAAGGGAATGATTCATGTGAAATATGGGATGTGCCTGTGTTGCGTATGAATCAGTGCTATGCAAAGTGGGAGGGGACTGGGGCAAGATGAGCACCTGAGACCTGCCCCTGAGCATGGAAAAGATACAACACCTTTATTAAAGACCTTGGTATGAAGCAGTAAGGAGGGTGAGATAGACCTGGGAAAACCACAGGATGGAGATTCCCCAGAGCTAACACGAAAGCCATGTTAGAGACCTGGGTGATAGAACTATGATTAAGAACAAGCAGGCAGGATTTCTTGTGATACTCCATGCAAGCTGAAACAAATCTCTTCCTCCATCTGCACCTACACTACCTCACCCAGGAACATAAGAAACTGCTGCTGAAAAGGAGCTTTGTGGCCTAAATCTGCAGTTTACTGGGAATTACAGCTCCAGAGAACACTCAGTGGAAGAGTTTGGGAAAGGGGGAGTCTGTGACCGAGTCATCTTTTCTCTCTGTTTTTAAGGAGCAATTATTCCCATCCACAATTCAGTGTTTCACAGGCAGCAAGACTTGGGCTTCTAACTTACTCTAAGGGCTTTTGAAATCCATCCCTAGTTTCTTCCCTGATGTTGCCACTGGCTGAAGTGATGGAGGACAAGTAAGAGGCTTGGCTTTTGTGATGTTTTTGGTTTCTTCATCTCTTGCTGAAGACCTCATGGTAGCACTGAGGTTACCCAGTGGTGCATGCAAGCTGTGGGCCTCAGGGACTGACAGGGCCAAAAAGCTGCTTTCTCACCATGCCTGTATATTGTAGCTGGGCTGTTCCTGCCTCTGACAGTCCCCTGAGGTACCAGATTGCTGTGTTTGGAGCGGGACTTTCTGCCGTGTTATATTTAGGTTGTGGATTTGCATTCTTAACTTGCAGGTCTTCATGAGCAAGCAGCTTGCTTGTCACATCAAGCACTCGCCTCCTGGGCTGTGGCAGCCTTTGAGTGTCTCTGTTGTGTGGTCAAGGATGCTGCAATAGGGGTAAAAACCTGTCTGAAACCTTCTGTATCATAAGCAGGGCTTGGACATCACATATCCAGCAGGTTACAGGTAACTCCTGTAGCTATATACCCATAGTCCATATATAACCCACTTGGAGGTCCCTGTGATGCCTCTTGGAGGTAGCACAAACACAGTGGCATGAGGGCTGGGATGTTGGGCTGTTGGGAGATCCCTGACTGCCAGGACTACCCCTTCCATGCACACTCATGGCTTGGATTGCTTTTCAGGGTCTCTTGCTGAAATAGAACGGTCTGGGTGACAAAATGGAAAAACTGGGTCACCAGTGATTCACAGATGGATCCTAAAAATATATGGCTATTGTTCCTTTCCTGATGGCCCAGCTGGGATGAGTTGGTTTATAGAGGAAGCAAGAAGATAAACAAACAATTCCAGCATGCAATGGTGAAGGCTGCAGTCCAACTTTTTTCAGCTGCCTGAATTCAACCCCTAGATCCTCCTTTGCCATCAGGCTTCCCTCTGCATCTCCTTCTCTGAGCAAGGAAGCCAGGAAAGGTGGCTGAGGATGTCCTTGTTGAATGATGTGTTGGGATACTTCATGTAGGCACAAACCGGGGTGCTCAGGCTGTGATGCTTCTTCTCATCAGGTCACTGATTCAGCCATGGATCATCAGGGCTGGGGAAATGATGCATTGTGGTACTGGCACAGCCTCGGGAGCAGGAAGAAGTCCCACTGGTGGGTGTCATTGATAGGGATATGGTTCTTTTGCAGCACCTGGAAGTCCAGCAGTACCTCTGGCAATGTCTGATGAGACATTGTGTGAAACGATTTTGCTGACCCCAGCCTGGCTCTATGGCTCCCACTTTCTGTGCCAGTGGGAATACTCTTGCCTGGCTGGAGCTGATCCTCCCCTTAGCTCCCACCTCTCAGCGTGGCTGTTGCCTTGCTTAGCAGTTTAACCCTAGCTTGGTCTCTGAGCACAGGGAGGAAGCACAGCACTCATTAAGCTAAAAAGGCAACTCAAAGCAGAGCATATTGCAGGTGGCATGAACTTGTGGGTGCCAGGATTCAATAACTGCTTGTGAGAAAGCTCCTTTTAGTCCTTTTAGCAGCAGGCTGATCTGTAACAGCTCGTTTCAGGTTTGATGGTAGGGTTTTTGGTGCCATCTTTGACCTTCTGGTTCTGTTCTGTACACTGGTCCCTCATATAATCACACATGCCTGCAGTGCTTCACGTTTCCTAAATCGCAGTGAGTGATGTAGTGCAGACCCTCACATGGCCTTGATTTGCTCCCCTGCCATTATGTAAAACAAGAACAATATGGAGTGAGGCAGAACTGGTGCAGTAATTGGTTCTGCAGCTGGTGTGAATCAACCTGGGTTTTGGGTGTCTGTGGAGTTACACCCTTAGGTACCAGAGATGGTGTGAAACCTCACGTGCAAGGGGCTCCTCTAAGACCTGTCTTGGTGTCAGCCTTTACACAAGGACCTGGCCAGCAATGCGTTATTTTGCAAGCCTGGCTGATCTTAGCAGAGCAGGAATGGGATGAGCAGGAACAGCTCATCTGTGTCTAGGCTGCCCAATACCACTTTGCTCTATGTTAGCTGGGTGACGGCTGAGAGACACTGGAGGGAATTAGGCTGCCTCAGCATCTCCAGTTTTCATGTTTTCTCCCTGATAGTATAGTCACTTGCAGATGGGGAGATGAAGCCGGTGTTATAATCATTTGATTTTGTGATGGGGAGAGAAATCTGCAACAACCTCAGACCCAAGTACCCACTTCTGCTCCAGGCACACTTGAGCCTGAAGCTGGTTTCCTGATGCATTACACCAGACCTCTCAATTGGAGCACCCCAAGCACTGTGGGTTTGTCAGCCCAGAGCCCAGCTTTGCTGTTAAAGAAGCTGCTCTTGAGCTTGGTGTAAACCAGTGAATTTAGGATGCAGGCTGCCTGGGGGGGTACCTATATACCCCACTGTTATACCTCACTGGACCCGAGCACCAAGGATGTGGCAGATTTGCCCTTAGTGCTCAATAGCCTAAGGAAACCCCAAGCATATCCTTGCAAAGTACAGATGTTTGTGGGCCTGTAACACTGCTTTCATTTTGACATGTGAAAAAGAACCTGTTATTCTGAATTACTTTTAATAACAAGGTTCCTGCTTCAGCAGGTTGGCAGTTTACATACCAGGGTGGGCTGGGCAGGAGGTGTCCAATCCTTCCAGCACAGAATGGGACTTCATCGCATGGCACTACTGCTGATTTGGTGCTCTCCAGTGCATTTTGGCTCTTCCTAAAGACTGATGTGGGACACCTTTCTAAGGGCATTTCAGGCACTATCACCTTCCCTGAAGCTTTGGACATCTATAGGGGTTTATGCTGTTACCCAATTGCTGGTTGGATTGGTGTAATGTGCCCTGGGCATGCTGCTAGCTTGAGGCTAGCCTAGGGATAGAAACATCCCTCATGGTCCCTGTCTGAGTTCCTCAATTGTCCCACAGGTCCTCCTGTGCTGGTCCACCCCTGCCAGAGTGGCACAAGATGGGCTTGAGGGACAGGTCAGGAGATGAGAGAAGGTAGGAGGGAAGCCAGCCTCCTGACATGGTGCCTGGATGTCTTGGACAGTGTGGGCACCTCAGGGAAGGAGGCTGACAGGTCCAAGTCCCTCCAGCTCCTAGGGTACAAAGATCCCTTTCCATCAGCTCCATTATGGTGGATTTGAGGTGAAACTGAGACAGTTCTTCCCCAAAATGCATGAGAAGCAGCTGCTCTCATCACTGTTTGATCCCAGCCTTTCTCATGTCTCTGGTTTGTCTGCTTCTTTCACTGAGCACCTGGAAGTGTCTGACTAATGAAGATGTGCAGATGGGCATCAACTTCTGCATTATGCAGCAAGGGGCTAAAAATAACCAAGGTTACAGGTCCAGGCCTGGCTCTGCTGGAGAGATCTGCAGGGGAGAGGCAAGGAGTGATTTGTCCCCTGGTGCCATGGCAACACATCTCAAAATGTGAGCAGCAGGACCATGGTGGTGTGGTAATGTTCCACTGGTGGGCGGGATGACCTTGGAGAAACAGGCACCAGCAAGGTGGACCATCATCCCCGTGGGATGCTTGCAGGAGCCCCCTTCCCCAGTCTGCAGCCACCAGTTCCCACTGGGAGTAAGGAAGAGGTTTGTGAAGGCTGGACTAAAATACAGACAATGTGTCTTGTTGCATTTGCATTTAGGTGGTAAAGATAATGACAATGTAGAAACTATCAGTGAAAATTATAGGGGAAAGAATACAGCAGAGACTGAGCCACTTCTGCTTTGTAGCTGCATCTTCAGAAGTGCTCACACTTCTCCTTTTTGGGAGCATTTTCTGTTCTGCTCATTTTCAGGTTAGTGTTCTGCTGCTTGTTAGGCATAGTGCTCCAGGTGCTTGCTGCAGGACAGTTCAAGTAAGCTGAAGTTTCACTAGGAGATGGAGCTCACTGAAAGTGTTATAAATACTGCCCAGACCCAAGAGAGCGATGGTCCATCCTCAGCTCCTTGGTAATAGGTGTCTCAGCACATCGTGGCTCTGCTGTTTGTTGTGTTGACATGTTGTCCCTCTGGACTGATGGATAAACTTCACTGTTTAATGGGAGGGAGAAGGTAATGTGAGCTGAATTGAAACAAACAATTCAGATACTTCTGTAAATGTGTTTTCCTGCACAGGGCCGAGGTGCAGGCAGTTAATATTGCTCACTGTTCCAAGTGAACTTCTGCTTCCAGAAAGTTGTTGCGTACATCCTGTTTTCCACTCTGTTCTCACCTGAAGGGAGAGGCTGAACATCCTGGGCCACATTTTCATGTGTGACATGACCTAGCTCTATTTTCCAGAGGACATGTGTGATTCTTTTCCAGAAGCTTGAGGTTTTCCATATATCCAAACATATTAGATAGCCTGGTTTGAATTGAGCCCAGCACCAGGGCATCTCAGGCCTCTTTCAGACTTCACTGTGGGTACCTAAAACTAGACAACCTGAATCGTCAGCTCTGCAAAAGCACCTTCATGCTGGATCCAGGGTGACTTACGGACATGGGCTCTCACTGAGATGGCTGTGGCTATTTGATGTGCTCATTTGAGTAAGAGAAGTGGTGGAGGAAGGTTGAAATGGAAAGGGGTACAGGCCCAAATGTTCGGGTACAGGAGAGGAACTGAAGCATAGCCACATTTTGCAGAAGTCTCTGTCTCGCCCTGTGCTGTGCTCAGTGCTGTGACTCTTCCTTGCTCTGCTCCATGGAGCTTGGTCCAAGTTGTAGGTAGGAAACTGACTTTTGAGGCTGGTGAGCTTGGTTCAGTTGGCTGAGAAGATAGAAACTGTTCAGGAGAAATAGAACCCAGATTTGGGTTTAAATTTTATGTGCAAATGTTCAGACTTTACAAGTTCTGGATAGGCCAAGTTTTCTTTTAGGCAGCCCCATTTGTCTCTAAGGCTGAAGGAAAGTCCCAGCTTTATTCTGTCAGCCTCTTTTATGGGCAAGTTAAACACATGTGCTGCAGAGAGACAGCCCTGTCTCCAAGGGAGGGACATCCCCTTTGTCAGAGTGCGCTCTTGGGTAGGTGTTCCGCTTCCCTGTTTGGGACTGAGAGGGTAGGATGGAAGGGGAAGTGAAATAAAAGTGATCAAATCGAGTAATGAAGTATAGTCACCAGCATTGCTCCTGGGACTGGGCATCCCCAAACTCCCATCCTGATGCCAGAGCAGATTTAACAAGGGGTGTTAAATGCCGAGTTGCACAAAACGAGAAGCCTGCATCTCAGGTGTAATAAGCACTGCAAGGAAAAACATGCTGCAAGGATCAGACATGCAGGTTTCAGATGTGTCTTCAGCAGATCTGTCTCTTGAGTTGCTGCTTGTGTTTCTGGATACAGACCTGAAGGAAAAATACTCACGGAGGTGCAGTTTGTCTTGGGAGAGTAGATCATACCTGTTTTGTCCTGGGAAATGCTGGTATCCTTCAGTTCGTGACCAGAGGCAGCAGCCTGGTCCAACTTTGCATCTTTGACTGTGTATTTGGGTGACTGAAACATGGCTCGGTGCTAGCATTACCCTGGGGCAGCAATACAGCACCTCCTTGCACTTTCTTACTCATGTTTTCCACTGCTGGATGACCTCTTACAAAGCACAGCTCAATTCCCACAAAATCCAGGGCTTTTCCCCCATGATACCAGCCTCTTCCTTTTGATAACAAAGGCCTATTGAGATAGGAACTGTGTGTGAAAACCCATTCAAGGCCGCAGGCAGGAGAGGTGAGGAGCTCTGTTGCCCTAACAGGAACCTGCAGGAATAGTGATGAAGCTGGTGGAGCACCTGTGGAAGTGTCTATTCACCCACAGCTTCACAGGGATCATCCTTGACAGTAGCCTCAATGTGCAAGTATTTACCAGGCATGGGTTTGGCTGCTTATTGAACTAGTGGTGGCTGCAAATTGGGTCATGGCCTTGGGGTGTTCCCTCCGTAGAGGCTTTGTGACCAGCCATGCTTCACCCATGGGTGCTCTTCAACCATGGCAGAGCATAGAAGTATGACCTGCGTGCTTTCCATGCCCCAAGCATGGAGAGCCATGGGGCTGAATTCCAGCTCCAAGGCCAGCAGAAGAGCAGAGGTACTCTTCACCCATCCCACGGAGACATGTCCTGCAGGAGGTGCTGCTCTAAAAACTGCTGTTCTTTGTGAAGCATTGGTGTAGACTTTCCTCCACCACTCCAGCAATACGAGGCCATTACTATGGTGAAATGTCCACCATCCAGTTCTCAGTATCAGGTGTTATTTCCAGTTGGGTTTCGAGCAATGGCCACCCTGCAGAGGGAGCAGGCAGAGCCCTAGCACCAGTGACTTGGTGCTGTGCCCAGTGATGGCAGGAGCAGAGCAGCTGCAGCAGCTATTAGAAGTGATCATCAGTCTTCAGCCAGGGTGACTGTGAGACAAGGAAGTGATTAGGAAATGGGAACATGAGTGATAAGTCATCTATCAAATGGACTTATTAACCTAAATGTGACAAAGAAGTTTCCACTGAAAGGAGAAAATGCAGATATTTATTTATTTTAACTTGGGCTGATTTCAAAATGGAGAAAGAGACTAATCTGTAGTTTTTCAGTGTAAAGAACATTGCTTATCAAAGCTTCAGATACCATGTTCTCATTTGTTTACCTGCGTCCAGCTTGAAAACAGCTAGCAGTAAAGAAGAGCAGATTGAGATGCAGAGATCATGAGGTGCTTTCTAAGAGACTAACACTGCACCACTCTCCATCTGCCTCTTGCTTTCTCTGCCTACACAGTCTCTTGTGGGCAGATGCATTTGCACTCCTGCACCCCAAACTGGGAGGACATGAGCCAGCTCAGACTGAAAGCCATGAAGCCATGGTTAGCTTGGTTCCCCTTCAGCTGCCTTGGGGTACTGAAAAAGCACACATGTGTCTGCAAGGACTGCAGACAAAGCCTTGTTGTGTTTTGGTGGCACAGATATGATATGGGACCTGTAGTTCTGCTAGGAAAATGCATCTATCCCTGGATGTAGCTCTGATAGGCACTGGTTAATCTTGCAGTCTTGCTAAGGTAAGGTGTTGCTGCTCGAGATAGCCGCATCCACAGCAGATGACGCATCTGAGTGCAGTGTGCGTGTACGATGCTGTTGCAGCAGTGACTCAGTCCACTGATGTTAACTTAAAGCAGGAGGAGGTTGCCCCTGTGAGGAGGATGTGATGGAGAGCAGTGGCTCAGGGTACCAGGTCTGTGTGCACATGTGTTTTTCCAGCAGCACCTCTGCTTGATGAAGAAATTACTGGCATCTGGTTGCCCATCACTGACCTCCCCTAAATACCTTGATTCCTTTAGGCCTGCTCATGGTGTGGCTGTCCGCAAAGAATCCCAAGAAATTTGAACCCTATTTGTGTAAATAGCCAAATTCTTGGGGTTTTTTTGTGAGCAAGGATATGTTCTGAGAGAAGTGGTTTAGGCAGCATTCCCATGATTAGCTCAGTGAGCAGACCCGAGATGGTGAGACCCTCCAGTGGAGAGGTTGTGCTGAGCAGTCAGAGTTGGACTAGCTGCTGTTTGACTGCACATACGTAGCCCACAGCTTGGACCAGAATGACCCCCTTCATCTCAATATGCAGTACAGATGATACCTCTGGCCCCAGGATCTTATAGAAAGACTTCGGAGAGCAGTAGGTCCTTTACCTCCTGTGGCCACACTGTCAGTGGCTCATTTCGATCTGATGAGTGTGGTTGGCCTTGTGCTCCCAGTTACAGCTGCCTGTGTGGTTCCTTATGAAAGGGCTGTTGGTCCATTTATTAAGGCAAATCAATCTCTTTCCTAAGGACAATGATAGGACATTTAAAACAACAATACAGAATGAGCAAAAGAGAAAGCAGTGAACCACCTACCTCCGGAGGCACAACCAGAGGTGAAATGATGTTAACAACAGAGATGTGCTGTTTTTCACACATACTGTGTCTGCTGTATAAAACCAAACAAGATGACAGCCCCATGTTTGATTATATTTCCTCTCACTTTAAAATACCCTGGGTCTTTGTATATAGTGAGGTCTTTCAGTGCTGTGTGTGATATTGAAGAGAAACTGTGAGTTTTGAGGTCTGGTGTGCTAGATCAGTAATTTTCCACAGCCAAAACCTCATTAATTAAGATCTCCATCTGGATCTGATGTTCTCAAATTCACTTCTGCTTGGAATCTAGGACTTCAGTTTGGCCATTATAGGCCCTTGTCCTGTCCAGAGAGACCTGAAACAGATCTGAAGCAAACAGGCCTGTGCTCAAATGAAGACCCCAGGTGTGAACATCCCTGAAGTTTAGGAGAGAATCACCTCTCAAGATGGGCCATCTTAAAAACTTCTCTATAATCGACCATTCCAGCCAAGTGCAACAGTTTGTTATGAAACCAAGAAAGAGAATGAACCTTGAAGTTGGAAAGGCTGGAGCCAGTTCCTGTTGTACCCTTTGCAGATTCCTTCCCCAAGCAGAAAAAATAACCCAGCTCTTCCACTCCCTCTGACAAACTCCAATCATTTTTATAAGCAAATACCAAAAGCAAATCAAAATATTTTGGATGTTGATTCACTTCATGTTCCAGCCGTAAAGGAAATAAAGGGCTGGAGATCAACATTGTTTTCATGGTCTCTTCTAAAATGGGAAAAGAAATCATGGCAACTCGGATGTGTTTAGGTAAACTTTGCTTCTAGTTTTAGGTTTATGCCTGGCTACCGCGTTACTTTATGGGTGTTCATTTCTGCCAGCATTAGAAGCACTGTTACTGTTGGTCTTCTGCTGGATAAGGCCTCTTTGTCCAACCTTGACAAGACCAGAGAGACCTGACCTGTTTGGCAGAGTGAGGAAGCCTCTCAGGCTTTTCAGAGCTGAGGTCTGCAAGGTGCTGCCATGGGTTTGGGTGCTTGTTGGAGCTTGAACTCTCTCATTGGCTGTATCTGTTCTTGAAGGCAGCCACCCCTCAGGGTGTCCCCAGACCACAGGGGTATGTTGTAGTGGCTGGTGTCCATACTGCTAGAGGCTGAGTCCCTCTGGAGCAGCCTGGCTGCACCCACACTGCATAGCTCTTGGCTTAGGTCTTTTCTGGGCCACAAGTTATGGTCTTGACACATCATTAGTGTATTTCAGTGGGTTTCTTCTTTCTTTTTCCTCCCCCAACTCCCAAAATAAAAGCTTGAAGGAATTGTGTGTGGGGTGTTGTAACCAGACAGGATGATGCTTTCATAACGTGATGCTAATGGTATGTGCTGCATGCTCTGGGTTATCGTGTGCAAGTATTCAGAAGAGGCTAGTGTGGAGGGTCCCAGAGGAGCACTGATGTATCATCCCAGGAGAAGGGACCAAAACTGGTGATGTACCATCCCTGGAAACACTCAGGTTGGAGAGGGCTTTAAAGCTCCCTTCCAACTGGAACTATTCTACAGTCCTATGGATATGTGGTATGGATGATCACAGGGAGAGGTAGGAAATGAGGCTATCTGTCAGTGTAGACACACTTATTTACATTTTAAGCCATAATTGTATTGGTAGGTTTCCAACAATGGGAGGGGGAAAATTGGATCTGTCTTTTGGATTCAGTGGCTGCCCTGGAAGACTTCAGCAAGAGGAAAGGAGGAGGAAGTGACTTATTCCTCCTGAAGAGGCAGTGTGGTAAAATACAGTGTGAAGTTCAGCAGTGGTAAATATAGTTAAATCAATTGAGTTTAGTTCATATCCTGAGAGCCATAAATGTACACAGGTGAAATTTTATAAGCTTTTAAAAAGAACTTTATGAGCTTAGAGGGAGAAGCAGTAAAATCTGAAACTAGCAATGGAAAAATAATGTAATATGGATTGTGGCATACCTAGAAAAACCTGTTAACTTAACCTACAGAAGGACCATAAAGCATAAGCAATGAGAAAAGACCTAGGGATGTCTTTTATTCTTCTCCAGGACCTTGATCCAGTCCCCTTTCAAAGCTGCAGTACCCACTGAAATTACTTACTGGGCAGTCACGGAGTCTAAAGCACTCATGTGCCAGTGTCTCAAAGGGAGAAAGTGGGAAAGGTGAAAGTCTTTGGTAAGCTTTGCTAGTTCTCCATCAGGGACCCTCTGGCTTTCCCCCTGGGGGCTAGAGGTTGCCCCTCTGCACACTTGTTCCAAGACATCTAAAGATGCCTCATCTTGTCTAAGAAGTGTATGAGAAGGGTAGCCAGTAGCCTCACCTGAGACATTTGAATACCAAAAGATGCGGTCGCCAGAATCTCTTCTTGTATGAGTAAATTAAGTACCCTTAAGAGCAGAGGACTGATAGCAGCAGGGGAAGGCTGAGTTGTGTAGGCTCGCTCATGTAACTCTGGCATTTAAGAAACTAGGACAGATGTTCCCTTAACCACTGACCCTCCTGGGCTCCTGCCGAGCTCTGCTAATGCCTGGAGCTGTCAGTGATACCTCCTGTTCTGTGCTCTGGTTCAGCAGAGGTTATTGGTCCCTCTGGGTCACAGGTTGGGCTGAGGAAGTTTTTTGGGAGGGGAGGTAACCTGTGACAGGCTGGTAAGCTGTGCCATCAGCTTCCCTTCAGCCAGAGGCCATGGTGAGATAGGGGCTGAGAGCCGTTCCCAATAGTTGTCAACCTGCCTGATCGGTTTTAGGTAGCTGCACTTCCACAGGTTTAAATAACCCAGCATCATGGGTGAATGGGATGCTATGTGAGTGGGTTACTTTGATTTGGTGAGGTTCTGCTCGCTCCTGATAGTCCATCCTGAGACTTTTGAATATGACAAGGCAAACGGTGCCCGAGAGACTTGCACAACGAAGAAGTCTTTGTGACTGACCAGCTGGGTCTGGTTCAGATTCAGACATTAAGGAATGAATTTTCAGCAGACAACTAGATCTAGATTAGTAATTAGGGCAAAAGCCTATTATTGACCTTTTCTCACAGGCAAGAATTTATGCTAGAATATGAATAGCCACTCAGCACTGCATTTGAGACATGGTTTTCTGAAGCAAAGGCTTTATTCCAAACAAAACATTTCCCCCCCTGTCTCTAATCAGATCTGGCTTTGATAGAAAACTCATCACCAGAATCCTCGTATGGTGCTAATAGCTAAGCTCTGCCTTCCTCAGTTGTGTTTGGTGTTATATATATATATATATTTAAAGCTCCTCTTGTTAATGCACCAAGTATGTGTAAGCAATTAACAGAAGATTGTGTTTGATTAAAGCTTACAAGAAGGTCTCCAGAGAAGTCAGTGTTCATTACTCAGTGAGTAGCCCTTTCAGCCCTGAATGGTGACCTTGGCAGAAGGTCTTGGAGACCACAGAATTAATTGAGGAAGTTTTAATAGAGCCTAGTGCATGGAAAAATATCCATATGACTAGTGCATTGTTTGCTGGTGAGGGTAGATTTGGCAGATACCTATCCCGTTACAAATTCAGATACTGAGTTCATTGCCGAGCTGTTCTTTCAGGGTAGATTTGATGACACACTAGAGAAAGGCAGCTTTGGAAGATGTTCTTTGATGTATTCTGGAGGATGTTTTGCAGTTTGACAGAAGCGTAGGATCGCTTAATGGGAGTCTGTTGTATTTAGCCACATGCTTTCTTGGAACAGCATTTTTCCATGGCATCATAGTTAAAGAAGTGGCTGTTAGCACATTCACTAATTCATGCGGCCTGAACAACTTTTCTTAATGGAAAAATAGCCTTATGTGTTGATTCTCTTTGCTATTGTTCCTTCAAGTCATAGTTTGCTGTTTGTGATAATTCTATATCCTTGAATTCACAGAGCCTGAAAAAGGGGGCAAAGGGGAGATGTTGGTGTGGTTGTAACTTCCTACACAGACATGGCTAAACTTAAGGAAGGGCTTGGAGCTCCTTAGTACACTATGGAAGTAGTGTGGCATGTGGAAGTAGTGTGGTACACTATGGAAGTAGTGTGCTATGTGGAAGTAATGTGGTACACTGTGGAAGTACAAAAGGCTATCATACACAAAGGGTGTTTGTGTAGTGTCTTTCTGCAGTGATCACGTCATGTATCAGCAGATGAAGTGATGTGCATTATCAGGTGTTAATTTTCCCCAGAGTGACAATATGCTCACTGCAAATAAAGACTGAAAGGAGCCTTCATGCCGTAACTCCTCTTTCTCTGTACCAAGAGTGTATTGAAAGGACTACAGTATTATCTCTCCTTGTGAAGTCTTAATTAGGCTGTTACATCAGTATCTGTTCAGAGATCCTGGCCTCTGTATTTATAGGACTATGTTGTCTTGAAACGTGTGGATCATGACTGTGGGGAGCCCTGAGCAGTCCTAGAGAGAGGTTTTAATCAAAGCCCATTGAAGTCTTTGGAATTCTTTGTACTAATGTGGATGGGTTTTAGACTGAGGTCTCAAAACCCAGCAGGTTTAGGTAAACTGGCATGAGTAACAAGATGCTTCTCAAAAGCTCATTTTGTCGTCAACAGGGAAAATGCACTGCAGATGCACAATTCAAACAATTCAAGAAGTTGGGTTTTTTCCTTTTAAACAGAGAAATACTTTTTCTCAAAAATACTGGAACTGTGAGGGTTCTTATCAACTTCAAGCAAAGCTGTCTCCACTTCCTCATCTCTCTTCTGACTGAAAGCTACTTTTTACTCAGTATTTAAAGTAGAAGGAGATATACTGCTAGCACAGCGCAGGAAGATCTGCTCTGAAGGGGGTAAAACCCTGTAAATATGGGCTAGACTGGAGGTCAACATGTAACTGGCAAGTAATCAGCCTGTTCTTTAGTGTAGGTTCAAAGTTATCCTCTAGTTGGGCTCTTATGTTTGATTTTATTAACATTCCCATCAAGCAACACTGATGGGCTAGAGAGCAGCCAAAATATCCTGCCTGAACACCTGCAGACCTTGGACCTGGAAGCACAGAGGGCTTTGGCACTGGCTCTGTGCTGGCGTGATGGGTGAGATCGCAGTCAGGTCTGTGTGGTTTTCAGGGGGGTTGGGTCTCAACCTGGCACTGAACTTTGTCTTTTGGGAAAGGCCAGCTCTTCCCTGCTGTCCCACCACGTGCCGGCCGGTGGGATGAGCCAGGCGACGGGGACAAAGCGTCATACAACACAATGAAGAGTGTTAATATGAGTAATTGTTGCAGTATGTCACTGTGCTATTTTAAGGCTGCTTGCTGCATGCCAAAGAGTGCTCTGGGCAGGGTTTTCATTACAAAATCCTGCCAAAGCACTTCCTGAGGGGATCATGATAAATATAGATAGCAGAGCCAGTCTGAATCCATTGCAGCGAATAGCAGTGGTTCACATGCCTTAGGGTCCTCAAGGCCCATAAAGCAGAAGATACTTGAATTGGCTGATGTCCCTGAATAATTTGGCTGACTCCAGTGAGGGATTTTCAGGTAGCCTTTTGATATGGTATATAAGAAGCACAGGGGAATCATCTCCCAGCTCTCCCTACCAGTGCTGTGGGGGTCACTTTTATTTCTGGCTCTTGATTAATCGTGATGGAGCCTTGTCTGATGTTTTAGGCCAACCGCCTTTCTCTTTTGTTACACAGCTTCATTGCTGACCATCTGTATGACATTGCTCTTTGCGTCATGTCATGGCAGAAAAATAAAGAACAAAGGGGAAATGTCTGGCTGTTTTTAAACTCTCCCTTTATAGCAAGATGATTCCCAGTTGCACATGTATATGAGCAGCACTGCCCCTTATTTTGCAAGCAGCTTTTTGTTCTCCTCGCTCTCCCTGAGGCTGCCAAAGGTGCCTAACCCAGCTGTTGTATCTACAGTGTTGTCTAGGGATTACTGAGAGACTGTTCATCTCCCAAGGCTGACAGACCGTAACGTTTTATTCAAGTAATGCAAAGTAATGACTGCATTGAAGAACCTATATGTGGGGGTCTGAGCAGGTTCATCTCACCTGGACCAATTGGTGCTGCTACAGTGGGACTGCTGTTAACCAGTGACCCCATATGTGCAGTGAAGGCTATGATGGCTTTGGCCTCTCTGAGAGCACTTCTGTAGCACAATGGCATGACTCATGGGATCTATATGCATTTCATGAAGGCTGATTTTCACCACCAGTCCTGCAACACTCAGATGTGCCAAGAGGTGTTTTGTGTCTCAGTGGGGTAGTGGAGTTGAGGAGCAGAAGCACCCCCTTGGTGATGTGGGAGTGGAGATGTGACTATGCTAACTTCTGCCTGGAAACCTGTAGTCCTTTCTTCATGCTCTGTCTCTAGTGACTGGTGTAACTTGTTTCCCCATATTGTTGTAGATTGTGGGCTGTTGCCAGTGTGTGAGACTGACATTCTATGAGCTTGTCCTGGGTTTCTGCTCCTGTTTGGCACCAGCGTACCCTTTGCTGAGCTCTCTCCTGTTCCAGACCTGGTGCCTGAGGCTGTTGTGGACTCTAACTTCAGGAGGTCTTACACATTCCCTAAACTGAATGTTGATTTAGTTGAAACTTTCTTGTCTCTGTGTCTGTTGGAGTCTCCTGTGGAATGTTCCTCCAAGAGATTCTTTTGAATCCTCCTCCCATCCCAGCCTCAAAAGTGACTTCATCTCCTCTCCCAACAGAAACCGAGAAGCTTACTCAACACATGAAGTCATGAGGAGCAGTAGGGAAAGCTAACAAAGCGGGCCTATTCCTCCTGCAGGACAAAAGCCATTCCATTCAGGGACACCAAAACACCCCTTCTGTAATAATTCCTTACTGTATCTTCCCTTCTCACCTAATTTCTCTTAATGTCCTGGCTCTGAAGCCACCTGAGAGAGCTCCAGCCCAGGCCCTGTGGGCTCCTTTCTGCCTTCTCTGTTCCCCCATCCTGACCAGGCACATGTTTCATCACCTCTGCACTGTGAGTGTGTACAGGGAATGGAAACATAGCAGCAAGTTAAAACTTCCCATGGTTTCCAATGAGAGTGTTGTGTGTGCCATATGCTTCTCCAGAAAATACCTGTGTGCTTTGAAAATAATGCTACCATAATGGCTCTGAATGCTTGAGGAGAAGTAAAATACTGGTCAGCTCACTGAGAGGAGCAATAATGCATCAGCAGCAAATGAACTTTGGGGTCTGTATCTAATAAACCTCATAGCCCCGTGGGCTGTGGGAGGGAAGACATGAACTTTGTAGTTATTTTCAGTTCTTTTTCTTTAAAGGGTAAAGTTTTAATCATTTCAAATTCAATGGTTATTGATGTTTATTATTTATTTTCTTGTTCATGACAAGAATCCGTGATGGAAATCAAAGCCCGTTCTCTTATCTCCTGTATAACTATTTGGGTAAACCAAACCTCAACTGTCTTGTTAAAGTATAAGAGATGTTAATTTTCCCTTAAGTTTGTTATAGAGCAGACAAGGTACCTACTAATCAGTCTGAACAAAAATGCAGAAAAGGGTGTTCTGGTCCTCTTTGCAGCATCTGCATTGCTTTCCTTGTAAAAGAATAACAAGTGACTTTGTAATAGGGAAAATGTCTACTCCAGCAGTTTTGCTCCTCTGCAGAGAACTCCCTGTACCTGCTGGGAGAGCTGGATCAGTCGACTGCTACCTACTCTATTTAATCACCTGTTTTTGTGAGTGCTGGGAGCTGGAAAACAGGAATAACAACATGTTTAGAGGTCTGATCCTTTCTCATGACCCACAAGGACTGTTTCCACCATTCATTCCAAAGGGAGAATTGCAGGTAGCGGAAGTGGAAAAAGTTATGAGGTAAGATAGCTGTGAAGGTTTGATTTGGACATGTTCATCCAAGCTGAAAACAACGATTATTTCCACTTCCCACCCTCATTGTCCCAAACAGCAGTCTGACCTGCAGTTGCATGTGAAGACATGCTTTTGAAATACTTCTTTGTAATACACAGAAGACAAGTCAGCTGTGAAGGGAAGATTTGGGGTTCCCACCTCTTTTACAACCTAACCCTCTCCTGTTCCCTCAGCATCTTCTCTTCTCCAATGTGTGCCTTGACCTCTCTGCGTGGTGCTTAAAAGGAGCAATGAGGTATTCCAAGCCCCAGAGGTTGCCACCTCTTAGCCACAAATAAGACCAACCATGGCAGGGAGCATGCACCAGGTAAAACACTGCCAGAATGACTCCAGGGACCTGTTACACTAGTGTCATTCCTATTTTCCTTTCATTTTATCCCTTGGTTTCACCCAACCAGGCTGATGCAGGGGTGGACCGAGTCTCAGGCATAGAGAACTGGTTTTGGTGAGAAACTGACTGTCTCCACAGGACGCTGGTGACCTTCAGACTTGCGTAGTTGCTCAGCCTACGGCTGTCTGTGACTGACAAAAAAGGCTTCTTGAATAGAAAATACCAATTGTTGACCTCATCAGGACAAAATTCATATTTTGGGGGAGAGGGGGTAGAAAATAGCAGTGAAGAGCTGTAATTGGAAGCACAATCTTGAGCTGTGACCAAATGGGAATTGGAAAAACCTGGAAGTTCCGAATGAAAGTCATATTCTTCCCCTTATACAAAATTTAGTATTGCCCCTAGAGAAGAGTGATCTGTTTTTACTACATAAAGCTTACAGCAGCAGACCTCAGAGCTGCGTTTTGGCTTGTAGAGCCTACATATTTCCTAGCAGCACTGTTCTCACAGTGAATCCAAGCCTCCTGGCAGCATACGCACTTCTTAGTGTCCTATGCTGGTCCCCCTGTAGCTCCCCCAAGACCCTTAGGGACCTGCAAGAAGTAGGTTGAACACCTCTGTCCTCCAGCTCTGAAGAAGTATCCCAATTGGAGGTTTCTTTTATAACCTGGATAGATCACATGGAGCTTTGGGTTGTATTGGAGAAAGTGGCGCTTTGCATCCTTCTTTACCTGTCTATGAGAGCAATATATTGCTGAAGAGCAGCACGTAGAGAAGCACCAGCTGCTGTCATGGCTCAGCAACCTGAAAACTCCCTGGAGGCAGAGAACTCCTCCCCAAATCGTGTAAAAACTATGTTTGAAATGCCTTTTCTTTATATTTAATTAAAAAATACCGTTCTGATCCGCCTTTGCCGTGGCACAGATTCCCTGCAGGCTGAGCAGTTCCCATCCAACTGAAACACATGTTCAACAACAAGAACATCCCTCACCGCTTATTTAAGTAAAGTGCCTAGTAAATCTGTGGGTGTTGGAGCTGACTTGGTGCAGACAAGCCTGGAGCTTGTCTGAGGGATCAGGATCTATTTGCCAAATCGCTGTGACCTCCAGACAGTGACACTGGCTTGGTCACAGCCACTTGTTTCTTTCCGTCGTACTGACACAGAGCCAAGCACAAGACCCTTCCGGTCTGAGAGTGCTGGTGACCAAAAGCAAGGCTGATCTCCTATGGAAGTCCCAGCAGTGACTTGCTGTGGGTCCTTGGCTGAGTGGTGTAACTTCTCAGTGCTTTGGTTTTCCTGATTGTATAGCTAAAGTGAAAACTTTGAGCTATTGTTTGACAAAAAGCTGTAATAGTCTGGGGAACTCTGACTCCTTCTGCTCCAACAACACAGAATAACTCACTTCAATCAATTCTGCTGCATCTCAAGGGTTAGTCAATATTTGTATGCCTACAGGATCATATTAAACACTGTATACATGCTATGGAGTGCTACCGCTGCTCTTCTCTCACTTGCAATTCTTCTCTTTTTTTCTCTCTACTTTTGTCTATTATATAGAGAATATATAGGAAAGGCAGGAAAATAGCAGCAGAATGTGTGAATAATTCTAGGTCTTCATGTGTGGGGGTGATCCATGGGAAGTTCACATCAAGCGCTGGTTCCCTAAAACTTGGAGAAATTCAGAGTTCAGGTGGCTGCTCGACTCTTAGGACTGCAGAATCACCTAATAAAGAGACTGATTCAGGAACCACTGCTCTTCGAAACATCCTCCTTGCAAATTAACTTTCAGACCAAAGCCTAAAAGCAGTAGGTAACTTCTATGCCTTCCTCATCTCACTTCAGAAAACAGTTGTCAAAAGTCATAACAACTAAACCCCAGAGGAACCTACAGCTCCTGCCCTGTTCTATTTGAAGGCTTCACGTCTTTTGAACTCTCTGGTGACAGTCCGTGTGCTTCACTACAGCAATAGAAAGTGGTGAGTGCTTTGTTCAGCACAGTGGTGGTAAAGGGCAAAGTCAAAGCAAATCTGGCTTTGCCTGTTGTGGAAGCAGCAGCCAGGGGTGAGGCCCCTCAAAGGAGTGGGAGGGAACAGCTGTGCAGATCTATGTTAGATCCTGGATGGTGCTGGCAGTGCAGTTAGAGCAGTGTTCAGCTCCGTGGGTACCACTGCTGTCTGCAGACTCCAAAGGATATGCTTCCAGACACATGGGTATCTTCCCAGTCACTAGGTAACCAAACTTGCTAGCCCCCTTTAGAGACTGGGAGAGGGAAATGACCCCAGACACACATATCACAGCGTACGCAATATTCAACAGAGGAGGGATTCTGCCAGAAAATTGCTCAGTTATACCAACTTGTATGCCTGAAGTGCCTGCACCTGTATTGAAGGACTCTGTAGTCAAACAGCAGCCTGTTTATCAGAAGCCCTGAGTACCCATTACTGTTGTCTTCAGTAAGAGCTAAATGTTGCTAAAATAAAGCAAAGGAAGTCAGACTATGGGAATGATGAGCCATGGTCAGCATGTAGGGATGCCACACACTCTGCTCATCCCACCAGCCACTGCACAAGCTTTCAGTGACTCTGCAGCTAGCTGCCTGCAGATGCAAACCTTTGGGATCTTGATTCATCATGCTCTCACTGTGTCCTGGCTGCACGCTTCAGCTGCAGACATGCATTGATTGTGGTGGCCAAAGGCTTCTGGCTTTCCTTAAGGGGTTTTGGTAGAGAAGTCTGTGATGTTTTTCCCAGTCACCATAGGTTTTCCTGGCACAGACAACCTGCTTTGTCACCTTCTTGTATAGTCACACACATTGGGTGAGCTTGGCATTAAGTGCATTTTCAGAGTGTTTTTTCTACAGCTGTGCTTTTCTCTTCCAGTGGTAGGATACCATAGCCCTTCACCCCTCTGCCATGAGCTCTGCCTTCTGCAGTCTGGTCCTTGCCTAATCAAGGGAGACAGCTTTCCTGTTGTTACTGTTGAAGCTGCAATAAATAGCATATCCATTTCTCCATTTATCTACTTTTTGAAACCCAGCCTGTAATGCCAGCAATAATTACTCTATTTCTATATTTAGAGATCATCAGCACCTCATGAATATCAAATTGTACTGTTATTATCTCTGTACAATATGGGCCAGTCTCCTATCCATGTAAACATTTGTAACAGTGATTATCTGTAGCACTGCAAGAGATCCCAAAATAGACAAGGCTGAGCAGAAGTCTGCCATTATTTGTTTACTGCGAAGGCAGGGGCAGAGTAGAAGAGTTGGCTGAAGGTCTGATAGCACAGAACCCATCTACCGCTGGTGTGGGAAGGCTGGTGCATAGGGACCTCTACCTGGTGGGCCCATTAGGGGCAAGTGTGGAGAGCCCTCTGAGCCCCAGCAGCAACTTAAATCCTTGGCATAGACATCCTGCCCCACAAGCGAATTCCTTTGTATGCTTCCTTAGGGGCTGTTTTTAGTCTCTTCCCTTGTCTGTGAGAAGCTGATGTTTAAAGCTCTAGTCTGACTGGTTTGGCAAATCATAGAAACTTAATTTCCAAATTATGGCTTCAACTAATTTTGCTGTCAGCATTAGCTGGCAAAGGGGAAATGGTTGATGTCTCTTCTGTGCCAGAGAACGGTGGCGTCTGAAAGCATTTGGCCACCCCTCATGGCAGTGCCTGCTGTTGGCTTGAAATGAAACGGTGCTCTTGAGCTCAGGCAAATGGCAGGATGCACAGACAGGAGGGCAGTGGAAGACTGCTGAGCATGGGAGAATGCCAATGGGTTTCTGCACTCATTTGAGGGGTTTTTTTTGCTTTGATGGATGTGCTGCATTGCACTAAAAAGGGCTAATCTAAACCTCTGTCAAACAGCTGAAGCTCAGTGGATCTGGCTGCCTCCTAAGAGACCTTTTCCACCTTCTGGATCTCCAGCTGAGGAGGCTCCCAAGGATGGGTCACTCCCCATCACCATCTTTCAGAGCTGTCAGGATGCTTCAGCAGCTCAGCCCTTGGCATGGCTTTCCAACCTGCCCCAGTGTGGCCCCGGTCACATATATTGTTTTCCATTGAGATTGATACCTCCTCACAGTAAAGGATTATTGTCATTAATAGTGGCAATGCTTAATCAAGTTACCTGTTTCTTTCCCTTACTTTTCCCTGGAATTATTGGTCTGGAATGTTTACTTGGTAGCTCTTTTCCCACCTGGG
This sequence comes from Melopsittacus undulatus, assembly GCF_012275295.1. Classification (NCBI taxonomy): domain Eukaryota; kingdom Metazoa; phylum Chordata; class Aves; order Psittaciformes; family Psittaculidae; genus Melopsittacus; species Melopsittacus undulatus. Next base: position 108,312,522 of record NC_047529.1, on the reverse strand, counting down.
CATGGCTAGGCAGAGCCACCTCCTGGCAGGATGCTAAGCACCCAGTACTTACCTTTGCACAAATACTTGCCCACTCTCAGCAGTGTGTCCCCAGTCTGCAGGCTGCGAGGGCAGGGTTACATCTCAGTACCTAACTTTTTCCACCCAAAAGGGTATATCTATGCTTCATAACAACTGTTTTGTATATAAAGTGGGGGTGCCAAAGTATAGGTAAATGAAAATAGTGGCTGGTTCATTACTAGACCATACAACTCAGGGGTCGGCAGGTGAGCTGCTTGGAGACAGGGCTGGTGGCTCTGAGGGACACCAGGAAAATGGTAAAGCCTTGTGAGCACAGCTGATGCTGTGAAATTGCAGGTCCTGTGTTTTACTCCAGGACATTGGCACATGCACACCCAAACCCACCCTTTAGTTTCCAGTTCAAAACACTTTAGTAACACCGAAACCAGGCCCCAACATCATGTTTTCTGCTCCAGATAGAAAAAAAGCTAGTAAACAAAGCTGGCCTCTTATCAATTCCTCATCCATGAAAGTGCTGTAATACACCCACCCAACAGTTTCTGTCCCAGCTAATTTCTAGAATCAGCTCTCTTTTCAGAGAAACCTCTGCCAGAAGAGGACATGACTAAGCAAGAGGAAGCTCAACTACAGAAAAATGTGAGTGAAACAGAAAATAATCACTGAGTAAACTAGTGCTTATCTGTTCAGTGGGAAACAGATTCTAGATCGTTCCCTGCAGCTTTGAGACTCCGCTGGCTCTAGCACAGCTGGACTGGAGAGGCAAACAATGTATAAACCAGGAGTTAAGGGCTCCAGGGCTGTGCATGGCACCTAAGCTCTCACCTTTTGCACAGGGGGATGTGTCCTTCCGACAAGAGAGCTCTTGTACGCGTGTTTGTGCTGTGAGAAAGCTGTCTATGTTTGGTTTGGAAAAGCTACGCTTGCTTAACAAAACCTGAATTTATCCCTGTAATCCTTCCCTGCATCTCCGTGGCCAGATTGGAGCAGCCTGTGGAAAAAATTCCTGTCTATTTTCAGAAATAGATAAAAGCATTCAGATTACAGAGTGCAAATCTCAGCTCGAAATGGCTGGAAAAATCCATTCAGCGCCACTGTTGCTGACCCCAGCGACCTCTCCAAGTAATGAATTTCAGTCGCCTCTGCCTCCTTCTCCTCCTGCTGCCGCTGCCGGAGCTGCCCACATCTGCAGAATGTCAGCCTGTGTCCCACTGTTTATCCCATGAGGAGCTGGGAGGGAGGTGTTATGTAAAAGAGTGGAGCTTGTGGAAATCATATTGATTTCACTGCTCAAGACCATTGTGAGATCTTTTTAGGCTGGTGCTCATTCTGGCAGAGCGCTGGTGCACCAAGGTTGAAGGGCTCTTTGCACAGAAATGAAATGCCAGGAATTTGCCTCATTGCCCGCAGCCACCTCAAGGCTCTGCTCACTGCTATGCCTAGAGATGGGTACAGTGTCGTGCTCTCCACTGCTGGGAGATCCCAAAGCAAATGAGCCTTTAGCATCATTTATTAGTTCATGAGAGCGAAGATTCGATGGAGGAGATTACTGCTCATTTAGAGGGATTGTGTGCTTTAGGTAGCCCCTGAGGCTTGATGAATTCCTTCTTGTGGTGGATTAGATGCCCTGTTAGCAAGCAAAATATTAAACACAACTGCAGCAAGTTTACATATCACTCATATTTCACTTGTGGATTACAGGGTTAGTATTTGTAATTAATCCCAAGGAAGAAGGCATCCAGATGGACTGCAGCTTTTGAAAGATTAATGTTAATGAGATTTCTTTTTTTTTCATTATAAGCTCTGTTTTTATTTCTGTGATGTTCAGAGCAGACCTGAGATGCTGATAACTTTGTGCCTGGCTCATCAAAGTGTCTTAACAGCAATTCTGCGGTCCTCCCTTGGGGTTCATCCATCTGATGGTCACTGCGCTTTGGCAAAACTGGGCTGAATCCTGGGATGTTCTGAGCAACCTGGTTTAGACCTGAGGGTGGTTCAGATGTCTTTCTTTCTGTTTCAGGATGATGAGCAGGATATGAAAATCTAAAGGAGTTCTGTGTGACAAAATGAGATGTTGGAGAGATTGCGTGCTCTGATGATGAGTACGTGGTTCAGGATGATAACACTTCTGGATGCAGCTCTCAGCCCTGCTAACCAGTAAGGAATGAGCTCACTTGACTAGAAAACTTATAAATATACCTACTTTGCAACAGTGATGAGAGGCTTTAATTTTCATGTATCTAGTGTGAATAGAGAGAAACATAGAACTGAGCACACTGCTAGTGAAATATGTGAACAGGGACAAAGTATAGTAGCACCAAATGACTAAAGCAGTGGGATATTTGATTCTTAAATTACTTGAAAATACTTTGAGATTTTTGATTTAAATACTTCAGCAAGGCATCAAGCATGATATAATCATAAATTATGCATCTATTGTTTGTGTATATTCAGAGCTGGGTTTATACCTGTGTACATACCTGTGTGTGTGTATTTACACGTGTGGTTTGATTATCCAAACACAGCTCAGCTGAACATAGAAGTGAAGGAAAGGGGAATCTGTGTGTGTGTGTATATATATACATATATATATACACACACATATATACATCTTGTATATTGAGTGTAAGTGCCAAAATATACTGGAAAGCACAACACATGTATTGTACTCTGCCTGCTAGTCTAATGCTAAGATCAGAATTTGGTTCATCCCACTGCCTCATTTTTAAGGCCTAAAGAAATACTCACAGCAGCCAAAATCATCTGACTCTTGAGCTCATTTCAGTATTTTCCATGTTTTTCAACCTGCTGTCAGATGAAAACTTCAGCATTTGTAAATGGTTGCTCAAACGTTACAAAATGCCACAATCTCACCATTTAAAAACATGCAAAAGTGCTCTTCTTTTAAGCTAGTATAAGCATTTTTCATCATCTTTAACAAAGCCTATATTGTTATTGAAAATAGTATACCTGAAGCAAAGAGTATAACTTCAGATAATGGTGCACCAACAGGGATACCATAGGAAAGACTGCTATTGCCTATGAAGGTTAATTAATTTAAATCCCCTTAAAGTAGTCATGAAGGGATATGTATTGATTCAAGGTTTCTGGATCTGCATGCATGCAATACAGTCTGAATACATAAACCTAAACTGTATCTGTATAGGAAAATGAAGTTGTTCATTGGTAAATGGAACCAAATTGCAGGTTGTAACAGATTTATTTTAAATATCAGAAGATTTGGAAGTGTTCTCATTGCAATTGTGAGCCTGAGAACTATAACAATGCATTCCTCAAGTAAAATCCTGACCTGTTCAGAGAAAATATGGAAAGCCAGAAAAAGATTCAACTCTCACCCATTTGGAAGATAAAATAAGCTTGTGATATCCTGTTTGCTCACCGGGGAGTCATACTTATCATTGAATTGCTACAGCTAGCCAGAATACAGGTAGTTATATATTCTGTATGATCCAAGTCCGTAAAATTGTTCTCATCTGTTGACTTCAGCAGAGATGAATGAAAGAAATTAATAGGACTGCTGTGATCCAGGCTCTTCCTGCAATGTGTAATGATCCCAAGAATACCTCCTGTGTACATTATTCCTGTCCATTCCAGGAGTTCCCAGGGCATTGTGCAAACCCTATGGCAGAGACATCACCATAACTACAGCTGGGGCCAACTGATGGTTGCTCAGCAGGGAACAGCTACATGATACAGGTAACTTGCATCCATTTGCTTGGGGACCTTTTGGTAAAAACAGGGAAAAACAGGAAAAAAAAAAAAGAGAAAAGAACAGAACTAAGATGAAACATCTCAGGATGGATGAGGAAAGACAAGTCCTGTTCCTCACTGAAACTGTCCAGACTCTCTTACCTCAGTCCACGTCACACGATATGTTTGGACAGCTAGGTGAGTGACTGGATGTGTTATCCAAACACTGAGTAATGCTTGTCACTGCTCTGCTGTGACACTGACCAGTCAACACAGCTTCCCCTGGGCATCAGCCACATGTGATGGAGGCAGAGAAGAGCGAATCTGCCTGAATAATGCCCACAGACAATTCGTGTTGCCTCTTTGCTGCTGTTTGGACTATCTCTGTCTTTTCTGTGTAGTCTCCTTCTTCAGTCCTGACTCCTGCCTGTTGCTTCTTGCTCTGGAGTCAAGGCCATGTGTTGTTTTAATGGGGGATTTCACAACAGGAGAAAGCACCTCCCTTTTCTTCTGGAGAAGGTAGGTTTAAAGGGCCTCTTCAAAATGATTCTCTTAGGTGTTCTGGTTATGTTCCTTGGTTCAGGATGGGCAAATTGTATAAATTAGGCAAAAGGCTGTAGTGTGCAAAACCTGGAAAACATCCAAACCTCCCACACTTAGCATTTTCCACATACACCTTCCCAAAAACCTTCACAGCTTCATTGCTAAGATTAATGCTTAGTTTCGAGCTTAGTTGTATGTGGCAAAGAATCCAGCCTAAAGCTAACTGAATTAGTACCCAGCCCTTGGGTAATTCAGTAATCTCCAAACATGCTCAGTAAGGCAGGATGGAAGGGGAGAGCAATAGATTTTATAATTGAAATGCTGTCTGTCTCCTAAGGTTGACTAAATGAGTTAAATTATCTAGACCTTTCAGATTGAAGATTAGCACTTACCTCTTCAGTCCCAAATTATTTATAAGCAGTTGCAGATGATGGTGCACATATAGAAATACCTCTCATGGTAAATACTGCCTTGGGCAGCTTTCATATAGTTTGGAGTTACAGTACTGGACAGAGCAGGTTACAACAACCCAACAGACAGGAGAAGTGAGCTTCTTGCCTCTGAACTGGAATGATGCAACCTCCCAGTCAAGCACAACCGATCAGATAGAACAGTTTTGGAAACCACATTTATTCCTTTCCAGCCTTAAGGAGCCTTGTGCTCAGGACATACTGATGTGGACACCTGACTTGTATGGCAGTGTATTGAAGAAAGCAGCATCACAGTTACGCAGGAAAGTGGTCAGTCCTTTGCATACCTGGGCTGCTTTAACAACATGCCATAAAGGGGTCTGGAATAGTGCTTCTTTCTCAACCTCTGCCTGTAGGCTGCACCAGGAGGCAAGAGCGCAGTAAGAGTAAGCGCAGTGCAAGAGGGTAGACCACGCTCCAACACCAATTTGTTGATAATTGGACATGGGTTGATGGCACTCTGTTGCCTAAAGTCCTGCCTTGCAGCTCCATACTACATGGCTGATTCATTCGAAGGGTAGTATGGAGCATCACCAGGTCTTTGGGTGATTGTGCAGCAAAAGCTGAGGGCTCTTCTATCTATAGTACCAGTAGCAAAGTTGGGGTCTTCCATTGCTGCCTTGGCTAGGACTGGTCACTGATCCTGACCCCAGGGTGGGGTGCTGGAGCCACAGGGTTCTCCCTGTGGGACTCTTTTCAGTAGAGGGAGGTGGACCCCTGCCAGCAGGTCTGAAAAGAGGGGTCTTTTGCTCATTATCTGGATGTATATTGCCATTGCTGGTTTTGCTTGTCTTTATGACTGTGCTCCCTCTTGCCTAATAAAGATCCAGGAATGCAAGTGAGTGGTGGAAATCCATCTCTTTAAGAGCTCTCGGGGAGGATATTTTAGTTTTCTCAGGTTTCTAAATGGAGATTGGAATTTAGTCCTTTATCAAGAGGGGCCATGGGTATATTAAACCCAGACGTTTTCCTCTGCTGTTAACCACCTGGCAGAAAGGTTACACTAATTACATCAGATGTATTTTCTCAGATTTTCCTGCTTCTATTATGAGCATGAGGCTTATGTCAGAGGAACCAGTCTGATGGCTGAGAAATGCAACCTCTCTTATCCATGTCTCATTTCCCACATTAGCCAAATGACAGACCCTCATGGAAGGCAAGGTGTGGAGACAGAAATGGACTGGTCAAGGGAGATGAGCACAGAGCCCCAGGTCCGTATGCACAGGGCAATGGGCTGACAGGCACTGTGCTAGCAGTGTGCAAGACTCTGTGACTTGGACTTTGGCTTAGTAGGAGCAATGAAAGCAGTTTTTATGCTGTGCAAATGGCTCTCCACCTTCCTCCTAATGCCCAGCAGACATTTTTAGGGGTTGCCATTGTGAGAATGATTGGAATGGTGAAGTAGATGTTGGCTTGGTCCAGAGTGGGAGGAAGAGAAATGAACAAGAGGTGGGAAAGGCCATGTTTATGATACTGAAGATGAGCCTTTATATCATCCAACAAATCTGTGCCCCTCTATCAAATGCTATGCTGTAGCTAGCCATCACTCAAGCCCTTCAGTACGACTCATGGGAACTGGGGTATTTGGCCTTTCATTACTTGTGTAGTATTCAGTACTTTTTTGCTCAGGGTGCAGCAAATCTTGGACATGTTAAGCTGCGGGCCAGGCTTTGGTGGAAACTTACAGTGCTTGGATTTTCCTGGAAAACTGTTAGTTCTTATCTCCATCCAAAACCAGATTGCCCAGAAGTGAGAGTGGCAAAGCCAGGTTTTGGTAGGAAAGAAAACCATGCTTGAAAGAGAAAAGCACAATAAAAACTCACTATTGAAAAGGGAGGAAAGTAAAACATGATTTAACCTTGTTCTTCCAAGATGAGACTCAGGCATAAAACCACATTGTGGGTTAAAGCTTTTACATTTAAAGGCAGATCTTCAGACATGCTCCCACCAGATGCTTCAGTAGGTTGGAAATGAGCACCAGGGAAGAAATATGGTATTTTCTTTACATGATGCAACAAGATGTTGTATTTCCTGGCCACATGTAAAATGAATTTACAACGGAAACATGCCAGAAATGCCTGAGGGTAATGCTAGCCATAGCAGAACACTAAGTCTTTCCTTTTTTTTCTCCAGCTTTTAATAATGGGACTGAATGTCATTTTTCAAACAACCCCCGGATGGGTGGCTGGAGAGGGAGATCAAGGGTCCATATTTCCTAAGGCACATCAGGGAAAGGTTCTTGTGTAATCAGATCTCATATGCACGTATGTCCTCTGCCACACATGCTAAGATAACTCTTGAGGTTATTTGTTGCAACAGACCCCTACAGTGATGACAATTTGAAATTAGTATTATTACGATGAATAATTGCATTGTTTTCTCTGATCCTAGTTATTGTTGTTTTCTGCTAATACATGCATGTCAATGCTGCTAATTGCTGGAGTGACTGTAAACATTTCACATGGTTTGCAGCGGGTAGGTTTAATGTCCTCCAAGCAAAGGGGAAAATACCCTTTGACACTTTTTGGCCTCGAAACTATGCAGCTGATTAGCACAATATTTAAGCAAGGGGCTGTGTGATCTCCGTTAAGGTCATTGTAACCTATAAAAACACTCCCACTGATTTCATTAGGCTTGATGTTACACTGAAAGGACCAGAGCAGTCAGAGCTGCCTGCTAGTACAAAGAATGGAGAAGAGGGATAACCAATCTTGTAATGCATGTACGACAGTAAATTGACCTGCACTGAGTCCTGCATGTCTCAGAGGGCTGAATGTCAGTGCTGAGCAGGAGGTGATGAAAATCCATATGGTGAGAAGGGTGGATTCAGGTGCTGATTACAATAGTGCAAAACCTCCCTTTCAGCATAAGCAATGCTTTACACTTTATGCAGGGAACAGGAGAAAACACCACTGAGGAGTAAGCTGAGAGACCTGGAAGATCTTAATGCCATAGATAGGGCTTTTTGCCTTAGTATTAGCTCCTCCACACTGATGCACATATGCTTTCCTAACCACAATGCTATCCGAAGCCCCCATCTTGGTTAACATTTCATCATTCACACTCTGGGAATTATCATTTCCTCTAGACATGCTGACAAAGCTCATTGTTTATTGCTCACAGCATGTCAGAACTGCTGGTTTTGCTTTGGACTGCAAGATATTTGGAAAGCCACACGCTTTTTCTGAAGCCGGTTCCATCCCCTCCGTGCCAGCCTCAGCTGCTGTGTTTGCTTACACCCAGAATGCCGGATCCTGTCCATGATGAGAAAGAGCAGAGGAGAATGTCAGCTCAAGACTGACCAAACAGCACTGGTTTTCATGTAACCATGGCCAAATTCTTCCTGGCAGTCACTTGTACAGCCTTCCCAAACCGATGGGTAAGGCCATGGATAAGAGTGAGCCAGGGAGGGTGTTCTGGAGATACTCATCATGCTGATCCCCACACACTGGGGAGATTACAGCTCTTCCTGGCAGCAGTATTGCCCATGGATGGATTATAACAGGGGAGGAGACCATGCACCACCCCTTCTGGAAAAGGAAGTGATCTTCAGCAATGGCTCTGTGCTCTAGGTCTCCCTGTTCAGAAATGGGGGCAATATTTGGCTGCTCACTGACCTGTTACAACACTGCAGTCACGAATGGTTGCTAAATATTGCATTTGGAGAAATGCAGATCATTATTTATTAGGTACTGCATTTTACATGACAGGACATACATAGGCCTGTGGGTGGTTACATCTGGCTGTGCATTAAGCCCTCATTTCAGTACAGGAGGAGAGAGAGCTGAGTTTCTGATGGAGGCTCCATTTCTGTTTTACAGGGAAAGTCCTGAACCACATAATCTGATCTCCCACCTAAAACTTCTCCTGGATGACCTGTCCTGCTCGAAGCAGTTCTGCAGGCAGGAGAGAAGATACATGGCACAAGAGCTGCCTGGGTTCCTGCACATGAACTGAAGCCACCCAAATGCAAGTAGGGAGGGCAAGCTGGCAGATGTATGTGATGAATGGAGGCAGAGCAACTGATGTGGAGACAGTGTTCTCATAGGAGGATGGATATTTGGCACATGATATGGACCAAGCTATAAGTTCAGCATCAGCCAGGGGCTGACCTCAGCAGATAACAGCTCATGGCCAGAGGTGAGCAGGGCGATGGTAGCACTCCTTGTGACATGGGGCAGACGTGCTCAAAGGCACAGGGCACATCCTTCAACAGGATGTAGGTCCCTCTGCATGCAGTGATTGCTCTCAAGGTTGGGTTGCTTCCCCCATGATAACCCTAAAGGGACTATTCTAGGCCAGGAAGATAAGGAGAGATGGTGAGTTTGTTACCACTGGGAAATCAGAGTGTGTTTCAAATAGGTTTTGGGAGGGCAGAAAACTCCTTAGGGTCACTGGTGCTGATGACAAACAGCAGCTTGACCACGAGCCCATAGGCAGGTATGGGTTACTGGGAGTGCTGTCTTTTCTTGCTCCCCACCAGCACTCACTCTGTCTCACTTTGCCGCATTGGCCTGACAAGCCTCTGCAGGTGTGACCTGTCTCTTGGAGCTTGTTATCCCACATTTTATTTGTATCACTCTGGGTCTGTCCAGGTGATTAAACCAAAGGCATCTTTTTATTATTGTTGTTGTTTTTACTGTGCAATTGCTATGTCCTTTATTAGGGCTTTGCTTTTCCTGTGAGGAATAATCTCTGGAAACTTGGACAGGATTCTTTGGCTCACACTAGAAAAGGTAATAAAATCCTGGGAACCCAAAATGCTTCTCTGTTGTTTTCACCAAACATCTCTTCCCATCTTGAAAAATGTGTTTCTCTGTTCCCATTTGTGTCCTAATTTAAGGAAAATTTCTTCCTGACCTGCCAGCTTTCCTCCTGTCCAGGAGACCTGGGCATTTGAGAGGCTGTGACTACATGCTCAGAGGGCTCACAGGCCTTAATTCTGTTCCCCACCACACTTCTGACTCTCCCCACAGTTACAAGGAATCCACTTACTTTCTCATTGCTCTGGGTTCTTGATCTGCCACCTTATCATATACTATTTAGTTCCTTTTTCAAAGCATTTTAAATCTCCATAGGAATGCGTTATAAAAGTACATTAGTATTATTACTATTCTCTATTGTGTAACTTCAAGAAATAGCTTATGTAAGGCTGGCTCCTCTATCCCATCTCTCCAACCCCCACCCATTGTCCCAGTGTTGCTGCTTCCTCCTCCCATGACAGCAATAATTAAGCTCTGGTTTCCCAGTACCTCCCTAAGGCTCCTACCCAGACCTTGGGGAATAACCATTCAGTCCTCTCTGTATCAATCCAGAGACTGGGAGCTTTAGATTCAAAGATCCTGCTGCTTCTCTCTGCACCTCTGTCAAACATGCCTGCATATAGAGTCCTACTCTATGTTTTCAGAGGCTCCAGAGTTACTTGTATGATCTCAAAGCCCTTTTTTCTGGCATCTCTAAAGTACCCCATCCACAACAAAATTAGGTATTTCCTTACAACTATGACAGGAGTTGTACTGGAGGATATTTGTAACCTTTTACCCCCACACTCTCTCAGACTTTCACAAACCAAGTGTAGTAGGAGCAGAAGAGCAGTCAGCCAGTAACCTAAAGTAGAATGTATTCACATAGTATGGTGGGAAGAGTGAAGCTCCCAATGAGGATGGCATAGCTGAATGCTGATGTGCTGCTGACTGTGACCTGCTTCCTCTGCCACAGCATTTTTCTTTTTAGTAGGCATTTTTTTTTGGTCCTTTCATTTTCTGTCATACCAAAGCACCTATCTTCAGTGAGATAAAAGCCTGTCAAAACAGTAGGTACTTGAACTAACAACACCGTGTAGCAGTTTTCACTAAACAGGATGGTGACAAGAATCCAAAAGTTGCAAACTAGTGACACTCCTCCATGCTCTTTCTCCTCTTTCTCTTCCTCCTTTCCTGAAGGATATTGGTCCGCATCCTTACCATTTTATGTGAAACAGCTGCCAGGTTTCATGCCAGAGATGACTGCATTTCAGAGACAAGCAAATGTACTGCTGTATTGCTGCCAGTTACTGATCTCATGTACATTAGCTTTGGTTTTCCAAACGGCTCCGTTGGACTTCAGTGGTGCAGTTCCAGCCTGACCCCAGTGGAAAAGAGATCTGAGCCTATTCCGCTATTTTTTGGCATTCAAAAAATGTAAAGTATGTATTTTATAATGATGTACCCGTACATTCTGCCATCCTGTTAACTCCTGCCTCACACAGGCATTCTCTCTCTCTTGTAGCCAATTATTTAGACAAGAACTGGTGACTAATAGGAGCAATTTGTAGGTAACATGCTGTTCTCAAGTGACCAACAGCAAATTGCTAATGACTGGCATTAGAATGACCATTCTCCAAAGAGGAACAGTTGAAAGCCCACTGTGCACAGCACTGATCACATTTAACAGCAAAACAACCCTCCCTCACACTGGCACCAGCTCGTTTTGCTGGTACATCTGCAAGAGCAATTACACTGAAATGCAACGACCACGTATTTGTTTACACAAACAGGAGATGTGATTTAAAACACTTCAGTAATGTGACCTTCTAAACTTGATGGACAAAATATTAAAGCCCCAAATGCACTATAGGGAGCAATTCTGCACTGCTCAGGAGGTGGATCGTAAGGCTTAATAGATCGTTTCCATCTCTGAAATTTCTGAGTTGTGATGAATGGAATTTCTTAGTATTTGAAACAGGAGAGGGGCACGTTTAAAAAGACTGGAGAGGACTGCAGTGTAAAATCTTTGCACTATAAAAAAGGCAGCCTTGGCTTTTATTACCCCTGTGGGGAGTCTCCTGTGAACCAAACAGCAACTAAATCAAATAAACATTTCTGAATTAAATCCATCTTCTCTTTAGCTTTGGGGAGTTGAAAAACCCCAGTAATTTATTGAATTGCCTTTCATAGTTATACCTGCAGTTGCCTTTTGAGTTTGATAGCAAAAACATTTAAACTCAGTGTTTCCCAAATCAGCTAAATCCATTGTATCACCTGTGCCAGTTACTATATTTGTAGGGCAGTAAACAGTGGCCTTTATTGTTTGCTGTTCATGGGGCTGTGCATAAGAACGAGCTTAGTCTGTCTCCAGAGATATACACCTACCTTACTGGCACCAGAAATATTATACCAGCTTAAATCAGTGCAAGCTTTCCATGCTGTCACTGCCTCCCCTGTTTTGATATAATCTCTTCTCACTGCTGTGCTGATACTCTTTGAGCCAAGGCCCCTTCCCTACTTCTGCTGTTTAAGAAAAGTAATTTAACAAGTGCAGCTTAGGCATGTTATGAACAGTTAGCAAATTTCCACACCTAGGAAGGTATGTGGGCTCAGATATCTGCTTTTCTTTGCAAGCAGATGGAGAGGTGGAAATCCTTATGTGGGCTTGTCACATCCTTATCTCAAACCCTCCAGAAAAGTAGGAAAGTGAAGGTGAGAAGGTGAATGATCCAGACATCAAGTAACTCAGCTCTTCTCACAGGCACTGAAATTTGCTTAGAAAACCCAGGAGAGAAGAAAAATTGGGTAGATATGGAGCACTGCAGTTTCAGCAAATGAGATCTATGAGGTGTGTTAGGGCAGAGCATGGAATTAAGGCAGAGTCAGCCTAAAGGGTTTTAGGGGAAAACACTGTAGAAGCTCTGATGAAGGTATGTGCACTGCTCTCAGGGGTGGAGATCTATGGGGAAAGCATCATCAGCTCCTACCTCTTGCATTTATTATGATCCCTTCTCATCTTTCCCTTTACTTCAGACAGATCTCTTTTTTCCACTCTTTCAGTAACATCTCTGGGGTTAATTCTTCAATTGTTTACAAGTCATAGGACCATTAGGAAATCATTTAACACGTTCTGATATGATTTAGGAGGTGGAAGTAGCCGTGTGAACAGCAGGCTCTTGGCAGACCCATAGTAGCCTGTGGGTCACAATTGGAAAACCTTTTGATGCAAGCACAGCCCAGGCCATTTAGCAACAAGAGCTCCTAGAGAGTCTCCTCATTCAAGTGACTGAGGCTTTTGCTAGGAACAGGAGAACATGAGTTTTCTTTCTGCTGTTTTTTGGCAGCTCCAGGGAGGCGTAACTGGCTGCTTAAAGATATTTTCCATATTGCTTATCTTTTCTCTCCTTCTGAGTGCCACATGGTCTGTCATTTCTCTCAGCTCAGATATAGGCCCCAGGGGGACTTAGTCTATGAGTAAAACACAGAATTAAGCAACAGTGATTAAAACTAAAAAGTTTTAGGCATACTGCTGTAGTTAATGACACGCTGATATCGAGTGTTTTCCCCTCCTCTCTGTCTCCCCGCTGTTATGAGCTCCAAAATGCCACTTGTCATCCAGGTGAGCTATGCCAACAGAAGATGGATGGAAGGGTTCCACTGCACAGCATATCACTAAAAACATTTTGTAAAGCCTACCCCAGCTATAGCCAAAAACCTCCCTTTTCCTGTTCCTACAAGATCTGTTAGTACAGCATGCCAGCACACCAGAGGAGTGAGAGCTAAATTCGTGCCCCCACTGAGCAAACATTATTGTTTCTTTTGGCAGCTGGTACTCACTGGCCAACCCGCACCTACTGCTTCTTGCTTTGCGGGGCTGTCATCCATGGTATGGGGAGGAGACAAAATTAATGCAGTAGGGACAGAGACGACGGATACAAGGAGTAAGTTTATTGGCAATCAGGCCTTGCTGTTTCCACGTCTTCCCACAGGAATCGTTTTGCAGCTAAGTTAAATCTATATTGTTTCGTTTTAAGCATGTCCAAAGCTTGACTTCAGCTTGAAATGGCACTACTGGTGTGGAGGTAAAGCCAGTACCTTGATATTATTTCAACAAAGCCTTCTGAAATGCACATACATTTCCAGTCAGCTGGATTCTTCCTTTTTTGCTGAATAGTGAACATTCTTTTCTTCCCCTCACTGTTGTCTTTGGCTGTAGAAATTGTACTTTCCACTTTCACAAAAACTGTAGGGGCATTATGAATGCCTGTATTTTTCTTGAGCAGACCTTTTGCTTTCTAACAAGACGGTTACACTAACTCACCTCAAGCAAGTTCAGCGTTAAGTGTTGTAAAGCACAAGGTGCTTATCTACTTTGCCTGTGTAGCTGCAACCGAAAATGAATTTCTCCTCTGTATTTTCTACTAGCGTGCCATGGAGAATGGTTGAAAACATGTCATGTTCTTCTTCAGTCGGCTGCATGTCAATGTGATAGGCAAAATGATTTCTCTACAAACAGTACAAAATTGCTTTGGGCTCCTCAAGGAAAACAAGAACACAATTACTCGCTGTTATCTGTCTTAGCAAATTGTTTTCTCCACAGTTACAAGTCAAATAGCTTAACTGGAAGCTTGTATAGCCAGGTATTGGTATTGTAAGGAGAGCTGGATAGCATTTCACTTTTTCTACTCAAATAACAAACTTTGATTACTATCTCCTGTCAGCAGTCTCAGCAAGAAGGAAGTGTCATTATTCCTGCTACACTTATAGGGAGAGGGAAGTGATTTTTCCAGGGTCACCCTGGAAATGGCATAGGGTGGACTGCAGTAAGATTCAGGCCCATGTTTTGGTGCTCAGTGATACAGACTGCCAAAGCTCCTTACTTAGCTACAAGATCTTCAAGATTCTATGAACCCATTTGAACATGGATTTCTTCCATACAGAGAGATTCAACCTGACACAATTAGCCACATGCATTTTTCCCTTTATCAGTTTATAAAAACCAATGAACTGTGACTTCCCTGCATTGCGAATACCAGAAGCCATACATAGATTACTGCAGTTTCCCCTCTCTCACCTTCCTATACAACAGCAGTAGAATAATGTGGGACAGCTTTCCACTTAGCATTCCAGGGCTGTACCAGGAGGCCTGTATTGCAGATGCCATCGCTGCAGATGCCCTGATTCAGTTCAGACTTTTGAGGCTGCCCAGGAGCTTGGCCACAAGTCAATGGCTGACAGCCCAAGACATGCGTTCCCCTCGGAGGCAGACTGCCTGTGTTATTTCTTCCATCTTAAGGCTTAGTGACTTTAAATTCTGAGGTTTGCCTTCCTTTTACCCTTATTTTCAGTGAGGATTCACTTCACCTAGCTTTAGCTGTCTGACCAGTAAGAGCACTACCAAAGTCAGCCATTTCAGCTCCCCATGTGCTGAGCTGCCTTAGACATCGATTTTAGGATAGAAGGGTCACTTTATGGAGCTGCCTAGATGGGGACCCTCAATAACTAAGTCTGACAAACGCAGGCTTTATATAGATAGCACAAGCCAGGTAAGCTGAATCACAAACAGCCTCCTGACACAAGAGACAGTAGTTGTCTTCATTGCTTCAGCTAAGTGATTTTGAAGGCTTTAGGATGCTATTATGACTTTTACTGAAGACCTTGTCCATACCAATTTTGAGGCTGCACAAGCTCTTTGGACTTTGTACAAGTCTCTTCCACTGCTTGAATTCAATCCCAACGTCTATTTGGCATTTCTCTGGCTGCAGCAGGGAACCAGTGTCCCTCATCTGCCTGCTGTGCCCCTCTGCGAAGAGTCTGGCTCCAATTCCCAGTAACGTCCCACCAATGGAAGACAACAGCTGAGTCCCCCCATGGCCTCTATTTCTCCAGTCTGAACGAACAAATTAGAGCCCTCAAAAAGGGCTGACAATGGAGTGTCAAACACATTTTAATGACTTTTAGGGTGAGATTCCCTGAGAGCTAATTCCCTACTTTTAATTTTATTTATTTATTTATTTAGTTATAATTTCAAATATTGACAAAATCGATGAATGATTCTCGGCTGTGCAAATTAAAGCAATGAATTCTCCCTGGATGACGGTAGGCAATTCAGAAGTGCCGATCTTGTCCTCAGTACTAACTGCAGTATTAAAAAAGGGATCCCACCATGGACAAATATCCCTAAACGGGTGCGGGATCAGGCTCTGCCCTGGTGTTTGTATTTCGCAGGACATGTTCGTCTGTGCATGTTAAATGCTCGTGGGGTCAGAAAGAGCCTGGGTCGCTTCGGTCCTAATCCAGCAGCTCTGGACTGGGCTCACTTTGCTTTTACACGTGCTTAAAACTTTACTTAAAGCCTCCTGGCGTTTTCCTTCTTGGAATCTCAGGGCAGCGGCATGTTCCTGTGTGGGACAGGACCTGCTTCTGTTGCCCCCATGGCTCCTCCGAGCACCGGAGGCTGTTACCCACCGCAGGTGCGAGCATGAAGGAGGAGGTGTAGCGGTGTATGGGGTGGCTGCTGGCCCTTTAAGAGAGGCCGGGACAAGGAGCGGTGCCATGGCAACGGCTTCACAGCCGTGACCGGAAGTGATTGACGGGTTAAAGGTCGCCGGTGGCAGGGAGAACATGGCGGCTGCCTTGGTGATGCTGGGTGCCGGCTGCGGCGCGGCCGTGCTCCATTGGGAGGCTGCTCCCTGAGCGGGACGGGAGCCGAGTCGAGCTTCTTCCCGTTGCGGTGCTGTCCGTGTGAGGTGAGAGCGGTGGGCTCGGGCGTTCCGTGGCAGGCGGCAGGCCGGGACCATGGCCATGGCCCTCCGCCGCTGGCCCGCCCTTGCCGGTTTGTTCTGGCCTCTCTCACCCGCCTCCCGTGTCTCCGCAGGCATGGTCGGTGTGCTGTAGCGGGGCTGAGGGCCGCGGCGATGCCAGAGGAGGAGCCCCGAGGGGAAAGCGCTTGAGCCGGCCTGAGGATACGTTCAGTGTGTGTGAAACGTGTATGTTACCGACAGTGGGGGTTTGGTGCTGCTGCTTCTGTTGCAGCTAGAGCAACGAACGGAAGCCTGTTCTAATCTCATCTTTAGTATCGCTGTTTGGGAAGAGCAGAGCCTCTTGTTCTGACTTGCACATACACCAAAGTCAGTTTTTGCCAACTGTAGCTGTGTAGTTTCCCGTGTTTGCTGTGTGTGTTGTCCCTTCTCCCATCCATGTTGTCGTGTAGGCTGCTTTCTCAGCAGGAGTTGCCCTCTGGCAAAGCTAAACTTTGACCCGAATTCTGTCTTGTGTAAGAAGCACGGGGTGAGTGTCAGAACAAGGCATGTAATTGGCACAACCAGGCTGTTCAGAGCATAACCCTGGCTGCAGAAAGCTGCAGACTGAAAAAAGAATGCTGGAATTTAACTGTATGTGCAGCCTGACATTTGTGCTTATGTGAATTCATTGTGATATAGGATTTGCTTGTCACTAGATTCCTTTTTTAATCTTTAGTTGTGATAGTGGATGGAGTGGACTATACTTGCATGATGGGTAGTTTGCCTTTTGTTTACTACAACTTGCCATATCTCACTCCATAGTAGCTTGTTTTGAAGACACCACCCACTCTCTGCTTTTGGCCCCTTGGACTTTTTAGCAGTAGTTACCACAGCAATATTTTAATGTTTCTCAAGCACAAACTTACTTCACTGAAACACAGATTAACAGATGGTCACCACCAGCACCCCCCTTCTTCTTACTTTACAAATGAGGAAATTAGGATTAAAAAAAAAGGAGAAAAGCCAAAGTATGCCTTAAATTGAGCACAGAAATCTGAAACAAGTTGTTGGACTTTGTGATCAAATTTTATAGTATCATGTAACTGAACATGAAGCTTTTGTGGCAGCTGTAATACCTGGCTCCTCTGCAAATCAAGGTACAGTTTAACAGTGTGAATAGTCTGGTCAGTGTGCAGGCTGCACCTGAAGAGTGTGGTCTCACTCGTTCACCATGCTTACACATGGTTATGGGTTACTGCTACTCTCTTTGTAGTGGATTAATGGTTGGATGATTTCAGGGGCAGCTGATCTAACAGGTTTATGGGGATGGCTCTCTGTCAGATGGAAGTTATTCCAGTGAGTGTTTGCTCCGATATGAATAAGAGCTCTTTCTTCTGCACTAACGTAAACTAGCTGTGGGTTAAGTATAATGTGAAAATGTACCTTGAGAAACTAAAACTCACATTGGCAATTCAGAAAATCAGGGCTAGATACAAAACTTCTGAAAAGTTTGGATTTTAAAAGGAAAAACAAACAAAGAAAAAGCCAGCTATGTGTAGGAGCATGTGGTAAGAGTGAAGGGAGCATATAAGCCTTGTGAAGGCTTATGTGAAGGAACCTTCCCATCTATCCAGAGTATTTTCTCCATTCACTGCATGGCACTGAGCTTCTGTGCTGAAAAAATGGAAGTCACCCAAAGCCTTATTTAGACTTCAGGGGCTGGTCCACCATGTGTGCTCAGTGAGGCAGGAATATTGAAAGGAAAATAGTACTGTATTACAGTAGGATGCCTTATTGTAAAAACCCAGCTGAGGTTGTGTGGTGAAACCTCAATTCTGGTATGCTCCTCAGTCTTGATGAGTTTTGCTTTCTTGGAGTGTCCTCCCCTCCTCACAAAAACAGTCCGAAAAGAAAATCGGAAGTGTAATGAGGTGTCATTTCCACATTCACCTGGGGTTTTAGCAGTGTAGGGCTACTTGATCCAGCAGATCTTTTCTGCAGTTGCTCGTGTGGCAGCCTGTCATGGTTCATCTGTTCCTGCAGAGTCTCTACTTCTTCAGCAGCTATTTTTAATAGTGCCAGGCTAGATTCTTAATCACCTGAACAGTCTTGGGTGCAAATCCTCTTGTCCTTCTACTCGCTTTGTATTTGATTCTGTACAGGACTTCTTACTGTAGAGTTTAAGTGTCTCTTAATTTTTGTTTAGACAGTCTCCTTTCTTACCTGTCACTTCTCTCGTCCTTCAATGTGCTGCTGCCCCACATGCCCCTCACCTCTGCTTTGCTAAAACACACCTTTTCCTTTTCTCGGCTGCTTCTCCCAGCTTCCTGGGACATGCAGAGTCTTTGTGTCAGTTTATGCTTTTCTCATACCAGGTCATCACTTATGAACTATCTCTGTTTTCCTCTGTCCTCCTTTCTTTCCTTATTTCATTCTCCTGTTCTCTGCTTACTCTTGTTCAAGGCTGTCCTTTCCTTCTTCCATCAGGTTGTGATGCTAAGAACATGCAAATAAGATTCCTCATGTTCTGTATGTGATATTGAGTTCCATAATCTGGTTTAATATTTTATTAGCTAGGAACTGAGGAGAGCTGGCTTGTTTGTGTTGCATGTGTGTTGTTTAGTCAGGTAAGAGCTGGGAGGAGGAATCTAAGAGAGGGGAAAAATAGAACTTTTAGAGTTGACTTTTTGTAACAGGTCCCTGCAGAGCGTGGGCAAAGGCTTGCAGTTTGGTTTTATGTGATATTTGTTGATCTGACTGAAAAGTAAATTACTGCTGGAAGACAATTCTGCATTATCATAGAATCCCAGACTGATTTGTGTTGGAAGGGACCTTAAAGCTCATCCAGCTCCAACCCCCTGCCGCAGACAGGGACACCTTTCACTAGACCAGGTTGCTGCAAGCCCTGTGCAACCTGGCCTTGAACACTGCCAGCGACGTGGCAGCCACAGCTTCTCTGTGCCAGCGCCTCAGCACCCTCACAGGGGAGAACTTCCTAATATCTAATCTAAATCTCCCCTCTGTCAGTTTAAAACCATTCCCCCTTGTCCTGTCCCTATCTGCAGTTGTCAAAAGCCCCTCTCCAGATTTCTTGTCAGCTTCTTTAGGCACTGGAAGCTGCTCTAAGATCTCCTCAGAGCTCTCTTCTCTAAGCTGAACAACCTGAACTCTCTCAGCCTCTTCACAAGAGAGGTACTCCAGCCCTTGGAGTATCTCTGTGGCCCCTTCTCTGGACTTGTTCCAATAAGTCCATGTCCCTCTTGTGTTGGGGGCTCCAGAGCTGGGTACAGTTATAAAGTCCATAGTTGCTGCAGGACACAGTGAGATGTGAGAGAGAAGTGTTAGCAGACTTACTGAAACATAGATGAAATGCCTCTTCTTTTTCTTAGTTTTTTTCTCTTAGCTGAAATAGTTTGCTTGTGAACTTGTTTTGCTTTAATAAACTTAATTTACTCAATTTGCTTGTATTAGTGTTTCTTACATGCTTGGGCACACAAAACTGGGGGAATCTTTATTCGATTCGTCAATACAAAATGAATTGCACACTAGGTTCACGCTCTGTCCTTTCATGAGTTTGGGAAAATTGAGTTGCTGTTAATCTGACCACAGGTTTAGTTTGGGTTTCATTGTTTTTTGTTTTTTTTTTTTTTTTTTATTTGGCTGAAACAGAACTGATTTTTTTTTTTTAATCTTACTCCTTTTAAACATGCCTTTCCAAGTCTTTTCATCTGTGATATTAAAGCTCCCATGACTCTTGGTTTTTTCTTTGGGCATCCTTTGGTGTAATACCTGCTATTTATGTTATTATAGGTATCAAGGGAGCAGGTATTGCTTTCCTTCCAGTGGCTCTGAAAGATATTGCTTAATCTCAACTGCATTCTTATTGAATTTATGGTGTTTTTGTTGTATTTAAGGCATCCAGCATATCTTAGGTTTGAAAGAAATCTATATCTCTTTGCTCTGTTCTTCAGAGGTGCCATGAATTCTAAATGAAAGAGGATTAAAAATGCTATGGTCATTTATGAGATTGCTGTTTGAATCATGTAAGTGTTACTCTGAACTGCAGTGTCCCCAGGCATGCTCACAGTTCCTGGATGCTTTCATATATGAATGATAGATTGTTTTGTATTCCCTCACCAAATCAACGAGAGGACAAACTGGTTGTGGTCACAAGAGTGAAAAGATAACCAAACACCCACATTTTTATAGGAGAACAGGAAATAAAACACAACTAAGCTATTAATTTCTCTTGCTAAATCAAAGACAAGCAATAGCAGGCAATGCAGGTGCTGGCCAGTACACTGGTCCTGACTTTTAGACAGCAATTTTGTCACTTTGATTTCTGGAATCCTGTTAGTTGCATCAAAATGGTAATGGTTGTTATAGTTCAAGATTTAACTTACTGTTCAAAGTAACTGGAATTTATTATGGTTTAATATAGAATGAACATACAGATCTAGAGTTACTGTGTGATTATATGCATATATATATGTATATAAAATTTTGTTTTAACTTTTGCATGGCCAGTATGATAGTGATTACATCCACATATAAATGTTAATTGTAAAGTAACGGAAATATGCTTCCAATCTTTTACAAGATTCTCTCTGCTGTTTGAAGGTACAAATGTCACCGTTTTGCTACATGTGAGATGTTGTGTGAAATATTTTGTGTGGCCACTGGTGCAGTTTTAACGGTGATAAAGTGCTGAGAATCCTCTGTTTAGCTTGATCTTGGCTCTTGAAGAGTCAGAGGCAGTAGGTGACAGTTTCAAACCCTTTTTCTTTGCCTGAAAAATGATGTCTAAGTAATTAATTCCACATCACTTGGTAATTTTGCTCTTAGGTTTCATCATGGTTACTGTTATCTTAGTGCTGATATTGATTCTTTAACATCGATTTCCCAAATTTTCACGCAAGCAACAATCTGCAGCCTGCATTTGTTCAGATCAAGTATTAGCATTATGTGTTTGAATTCAGAAGATAATTGCATATCTTGCAAATTACCCAATGTCTGTTTCAGCTTGAAACATTTAGAAATCCATTTTAGTTTCTCGTAATTACAATGTTTTAGTCAGACAGGCATCTAAACTTAGGACAGCACTTTGGCAGTGATCTGCTTGTTTTTCTAAAATGAGCACAGTTTCTGTGGTTAAATTTTCCTTTCATTTAAATATAGATTTTAATCGGCGTAGGCCAAACTTTTCCAACCATGTTTAAAATTAGCTCAAGCCATATTTTGGAAAGTATGTTGTCCTAATGGGATTTAACTTATATAGAAAAATGTATGCAGAAATGGATGTTTTCAAGCTGATTAATGCTTTTAAATTTATTTTTTATTTGCAAAAAGGTTTATAGACTGACTCAGATATGACTTGATACTAGTAGTGTCTTTATAACAAATACCACTGAGAGCGCTTCACGCTGTGCTTCTGAAATCTGAAAGGTAGCTGTTCAGAAAGAAACTATAAATTCCACTCATCAAGCAGCTAAGTTACATCAAAGTAAAATGCTTGCTGTTCTTCCAGACTTTCATGCAAGTGTTGGTTTGGGGATTACTGATGTTTTCATTGGTTGCCTTGTACTTCTTTAGGCAAGGTATAGTTACCATTTTCAGTTGGTAAGTTGAAGTTGTAAATAGATGAATAGCAAGTGTTGAGCTTTGTGCAGAGGATATTCAACATTGTATGTATTGTGAAACAGAAGTGGGAATAAGTTGACTCTCTCTGGTGGCTATTGTAGCTTCCTGAATTAGTGCTAAACATTTGGTAGGTTAAGTTTCTAGAAAAGGATTAAAAAACCCCAACCAAACAAAAATCAAACAAAAAGTCGCCTCTGAACCGTTAGCAATGTTTTATCTCAGTTTTTACGCAAAGGCGGGGAAAAAAGGTCTTTGCTATACCTAGAAAGTTTTGCAGTTGACAGAGAGTTCAAAGATCATGGGATTCAACCGGTCAGCAGATTTCAGATAGACTGTTCCTACTGATCACAGGTCAGGTGAGATGCTTCCACAAAAAATTGGGAGAACACATGTTGTAAGAGGGAGATGAATTGTGTGGATTTCCATTCTATGGAATGCAGTGTGTTTTGATGTGAGATGTGCTGGTTAGCTTTGACACACTGTTTCTGGATATGTAGAAAATGATGTAGGAAAGAAATACTGTCATGGTATGGACATGAGACTGTAAGAAATCTGACTTAGTTTTTCAGATGCTTTATTTTATTATTCAGATGCTAGAAAGAGTAGGATCCTTCTAGGTTTTAATACATAATCTTACAGTAATCATGTGTGTGTTCAGCTGGTCAGTTCTCTTTTCTATCAAGATCATGTTTGTTACTGTGATTTTAATGATCTGCCATAATGCAAAGTTGGTTTTGAGAAAGCTGATGCTATGGCAGTAGTAAGCAATTGCAAATTTATTAATGACTGGTAAATCTTACCTCTTCCCAGTTGTTGCAGCTTGTGGTATTTTAACAAACATAAATGGAACAAATACTTTTTAACTTCACTTAATGATTTTTCTTAACTAGGACTAATTCTTACCCAGAATTCATGTGGTACAGTGGGAATTTCTCAAGCATTCATCTCACTGATGAATGTTACCTGTGAATCAGTAGTTACATGTTTTATGCTCATTGAAAAACAACTTTTAACTCTTCTGGTACGATAAAGCCACTAGACATTGATGACCACATGCTGATCTATGGAAATCAACTTTGTTCAGAGTGAACCAAACTGCTAACTGGCTTCCAGCTTTCAGGCTATGATCAGAGCTTGGAGCTTGTCCCTGGTTCTGCTAAGTAAAGAATGTGTATCAGCTGGAGTTGGGTGCCACATGCTCTAGGGAGTTGTCACCAAGTTCTTTGACAAAGCCAAGGAAAACTACCAAAGGCTTCTCAAAGAGCAAAACAAGTAGAAGAAATACGTACCTGTTATGTCTCTGTTGGGTTTGGAATCTTGTCTTTTTTGTTTTGTTTTGTTTTAATGCTCCACCCATGGAAAACCTTTTTCTCTGGAGTACATTTCGTAGAGTGTGAGGTGATACACTCCTGCCATGGTCATTGAGCCAGAGTTTGGTAAGGAGACGCTAATCATATCCTTTTGGCCTCTTGACACACAGTAGCTTTCTTCTGGTCTTCCCTCTTCAGTGTGAAAACCACTAAATCTGTCAGCTGAATTAGTGTATTTCCTTGAAAAGAAAACAGTTTTAGCCATTTTTCAAGGTCTCTTGCCCAGGTCAGTAGATTTGCCCTTAGGACATGTAAAAATGATGCACTGCCAGTGCACTAATTTTGTGTAATTCATCATCAGATAGTGGAAACAATGTTCTGGGAATTGGCATGCCTTTCACATTTGGAAAGGGGATGTTTGGTTTGGTTTAATCTCTCTTAAATAATTGCAGACTGTTTAGGAAGATGGAATTTAATGTTCTGGGTACGTTTGATCTCTTTAAACTTTGAGGATAAACTGTTTTAGAACAGGATTGGTCTTACTGTGTTTTGTGCCATCTCCACGAGATGGATAGATTTTTGCATTAGAGTTTCTTTACAAAAATACTTGTGTGCCAATCTGGTTTATAACAAGTGTTTTGCAAACTCATCTATTTCTAACCCCTGAATGTGACAAAGGGTGTGTCTCTCAAAATTATGGCTTTGATCAGAGAAGTGTGTTCTGCTATTGAGAACATCGGGTTTAAGTTTTCACTTGAATACCAAACTTTAAATAAAATCCTGACAGTTACCCACTGTTTGCAGTGATTGCATGGGTCTGCTGCTTGTTACAGAATGGATACTTCATTGTTTTGTCATAAATGGAGATTTGGATCTAAGATATCATCAAAATTTGCTTAAACCAGTCATTTTTGTAAAAGCTTTCTTTGCAGAATGCTTTTTGGATTTTAACTTCTATTGTAGTAAAGGTAGGCGTTGTACTTAACTGTATCTCAGCCCTATTCTGAAGAAAGAATCTTGGTCTCTTTCTTAAATACTGAGAAGCATTTAAGTTTGCATCTGTTGGATACAGGGTTAGGTGTTGAACAGTGTCAGGTCCACTAAGCAATAAAAAAAATCCCACTTGAAGACAATGCTTTAACTGAATAACACATCTTATTTAGGTTTTGACAGTGAGTAAAAGAACTGTGTGTTTATCTTGTCTGCCACCTTAATAGCTTGCGAATGACAAATGCCTGCAAATATGTCCTGTGTTAAACAGCTCTATCTTTGTGTGTTGCTATTGTAGTAGGTCATTGAAGGACCTTGAGAGATAACTGATCTGCTAAATTGAGGCAAAGGCTCTGTAGTTATGGCAGTATGGAAATTAATTCTAAGCAGAGGCAAATAGGGCTTGAGTGGTCACAATAGGGATATTGCTGAAGTGATTGTTGATAACATGGGGGATACATATTCTCTTCTGTTCAAAGGGAAGATAGGTAGGATTATGTTTTTGTTGTTGAAGTAATTTGCAGTAGGCTAGTCTAGTGAAGAAGAATATGATGTGATATGCAGAACACTTGTGCATTAGAGTATCTTTGAAAATATACAAATAGCAGTTATTTTTAATTAGAGAAAGAACCTTATTTAAAGTTTAGAGGATTCAGTAAGTTTTGATTGGGTCAATCACATGTTAGCAAGATTTATTTTACATGTAGGCAGTGGCAAATAGAAGTGGTGAACATGGCTATTTTTTATTCCTTTTTAACTTTGTATAAGACATCCATTCTTTTAAGACTGATACTGCACATAATTGTCCATAGCTTTAGCATGAGCACTGGGCGTGCAGAATTAAGCTTGCTTTCAGAACAGAAGTTATCATTGCCGTAAGCAGAAAGGTAGAATGAGTTTGCGTATTAGAAAGAAAGATTCCATTTCCTGTCTTTGTCACCTCTCATTGTGTCTTGAAAAGCTGAAAAAGACATATTTATGACAGCATTTTGCTGAAGTTTATATGCATGTCATTTATTCATAAACCTAAAATAAGCAAACTTTAAAATTTAGGGAAACGAGTAGCTGTAGCTTTGGATTTCAGTGCAAGATTGTCATCTTTGTTAATACTGTACATAGAGACTTTGTTTACTAGCAGCATCACAAAATGACATATTGGATAGGAGATACCCAGAAATGAAATATAGTAGTGGCACAATATTTTTGTACATATAGTTCCACAGGCTGCTGAATATTTTAGAATGGAAGTTTTTAGCAGTACTGAAAATGGTGAAAGCTGGCAGAAGAGTAATATTTTAATGAATACTTATAGCATGACAAGAGGAAAGAGAAATTATCAGCAGGTATTTCTTCATCACTTAAAGACTGCTGTTACTGCTGTATCTCCTCAGCCATTTAGCTAAGCAGTTTGCAGGTAGTATATATTACAGATTGTAGAGCAAATGCCTTTGTTTAGCCTCAATATGCTGTAAAGTTCCCATTTCCCAGAGTTTTTGCATGTGGGACCTTAGCTCTTCTGCATGCAATGAGGGCAAGTCTTCCAGCTTTTCAGAACCTGAGATTTAGTGTTTGTATGGAGGAGTGCCTCCCCCCTCCCGAGGAGTTGCATCTCAGTGTCTGTTGTTCTTATGAAAAAGGCTATAAATGATTTTCATGTTTAGAGTGAAGTAATCAGAACTTTGATTTCTGGTTTGGGATCTATTTGATACAGAACTGTCAGTTCTGTTATTATTAATTATGATTGTTTTCTTCTTAACATCTCTCCCCTAAGCTGAATCTTCCTGAGAGCTTTCAGGTTTCTACCAGGCATGTGCTGAAGAGCTAGAACATAAAAGTGAAGTTCATATTGGAATGAGATCTGGAGAGAAGCAAAGTTGTGGGCAAGTATTTTTCCTTTTTCCAAATGTTAAGCTGCAGCCACATTAATAATATTTCTACAAAAACATTACTGGGCTAATTTAAAGCAAAACTCTAGAACTGTTATATCCCACATGGCATGAAACATTCCTGCATTTTTTTCCCTGGTGTATTAACTTCTTACACAGAAAGGAAATGAATTTTAGAAAGAATGTTATACATAAACCATTTGAGACATTCTCTGTTAAGGAAATACCAGCTGTCAGGAAAGATGCAGCCAATATTGAGTTGTATTAAAAACACTGTAAAGGAAATATTTCTTAAGGAAAAGTGGATTAATTAAAGCATTTTAACTATTTTTGCTCTGGAAGAAGGTTAAGGAAGTTCTATATAACCCCCTTTTAAATGCAGCCATTATTAAAAGCCAGGAATTTATTTTTCCAGAAGGAAGTTGACTTAGCTAAGTTGTTCCTTAATGTAGAAGAAAGAAGTTTGCTGACTAAAATATAACTAGTAGGAGGGGCAGGGGAAAAGAGAGAGAAGAAAGACTTGGGAGTTATTATACTTTATTACCTTCAAATTCTATAAGCTGGCTTACATTGGTTCTTCTCGATGGGAAGAATTTATATCAAAAGGAAATAGGTTACATTTTAGGATTTTCATAGTAACACCTTTATTTAAAAATCATCTCTTTTATGAGCAATTATTAGCACTAGGAGGCATTATTTGGCTTCTGTAGAGGAGAATAGTGAAGTGCACATAAAAATGTACCTGGATCAGGCGTGTGAAACATTAAATATGATAGGATTTACACTTTCTGTAATTCAGCCTAGCCTGCTGCCTTTAAGGAGTTGTACACTGAATATGCAGGTTTACTGTAATGGTTTAAAAGAGCAGCTTTCAGTTTAGTTACCAGTTCGTTCTTTTCCCCATTAATTTGTTGATGCTATCAGAGCCACCTTGAAATGTAGCAAATACAGACACGGTTGTATCTGTTACATTATAGACAATGCTCCAGTCTTTTTTAATTATATTTTTATTTATTTCAGTGAACAGGATGAAGGGGGTGCTTAGATGTGATGCGACCTATTGAAATGCTGAGGTTTTGATTTTAGCATAAATAACGTATACAGGAGTGTTAGGTCTTTGCGTGGTTTAAGACCCTACCTGTTCATTGTAATTATTTTCTGGAAATTCATGAAGGTCAGAGTGTTTTGGTTTGTTCCTTGAAAACATTAAAATTGCATCTCTTAAGTTCTGTGATTGCTCGTAGAGATGAGCAGATGTTGTTCCCCAAATTCTCTTCACAGTAGGTTTATGATCTTCGGTTTCATTAAAATACCACCAGAAACCCAAGTACCAAATGATATATGGGCTAAATTTTAGAATAGCCCCCACATCTCCACATTTGAACTGACAGTCTGTAATTTCATTGACACATTGCCTCTTTTCCCCTTTAAAAAACTTGCTATTCAGGATGGCTTGTATTTTAGGAATGCCTTAAAGATTTAAGGAGTGGGATCTGTAGAATGTGTTTTATTTTGCATATGCTTGATGTTGTACAGTGAATTGAATAAAGGATCGAAGAAGATGGTCATCTGAAGGTTTAAATGCCAGTGAAGAACTGGATTTTGCTTTTTACTTGATAAGCAAGACATGTAATGTAATTAACAATAACTAATTTTGATCCTTGTATTGAATAGTCAGGTTTCTATTTGGGTACTTATAAAAAATGCAGAGCTTTCACAGCTGTAACTGAAACTAATAGTGTCTGTGAATTATGCTTCTGATACACTGCACAGTGACAGATACTCTGAAAAACAATCTGGAAACATTCCAGATTAGACAGGCACAATTCATATAGTTTGATATAATGACTGATAAATGACTGGCATACACTTTCAGGTAGCAGTATAATGTGCATAATGTGGAGGGAAAAGCTAAAAATAAAGGGTTTTAATAGCTTAGGCTAATTTTAGCACTGTACTATGAGAAGGGGAAAAAGCAATACAAAGTAATTTCTCCCTGTTAACCCTGCTGTCACAGCATGTGCATTGGGTGAGGCAGGGTTCCTGTTTGAAAAAACAAATAGCATGGCCATGAAGGAACAGCCTTAATTCTTGTGTTTCATAACTTCTATATGTTTGATTGTGCAGTTTCAGCATTCCAAATATTTTTTGAGTGTGCTATGAAGGTAACTATTCACTAACAGTGTGCTGGGTGGTGCCTGACTGCCCTGATCTTTTAGCTGTGAACCTAGCGAACTGTAATCACACTGTGATAAACCCTTACTAAAAGTGATGTTCTCCCTCATGTAAATTCCAGTGGTGCAGTATCAGACCTCAGCTTTTCAGGCTAAAACTAGCTATTGTATGTTAGACTTATCATAGAATGATTAATGTTGGAAAGGAACTTAAGATCCTCTAGTTCCAGCCGCCTGCCAGGGGCAGAACCCACAGAATCTCTTCATCAATATGCTTCATCAGTATGCTTTACTGACAATCTGTTTAATCGTATGCAAACTGATAGATATAGTAGATGGATGCAGACTCTAAAGAGAACTACACTGAGTTCCTGAATATAGCATCAAGACCATTAATCATGTCAGGGCTAGAAAAAAAATAATCCAAGTAACCCAGGTTATTTCTGCAAAGCAGATTCTGCAGTTTGCTGAATTATATAGATCCTACTTTATGCCTATCACATAAATCTTTCTTTTGTCCGGAATGAAGTAGTTCTTTGTGTATCATGTATGCATGATTGAACATGTGATTATTGTTCCAGGAAGAAGAAAGAGGAAAAGAGCCTCTTTCTAATTTGTCAAGTCACATTCTGAAGTTTTCTTTATAGTGAAAACTGTATTAGCCATCTAGGACCAGTCTGATGACTCTGCAATCAAGATAAAGGATGTTGATTGGAATGCCTTTCTTTTGGGAAATTAATACTGAACCACTATGTACGATTGACTTTCACTGTCTAATTAGTGATAGGTTTGCCCAGTCTTTGTTGGCTTTCACAGTGAAGTTAAGCCTGAAAAGGTACTTGAAGTTATTTGATCTAAATATATCTTCATCTTTTGTGATACTTCGAATGAGATAAAGCCTATTTGATGAACTGGCAGGCATCTTTACAGGTGGATAACTTGCAGGGATGCATTTTGATGAGGCACAAAGCTTGGAGTTGTAGTTTTATCCCAGTTTATCTTATTTGATGGTCAGTTAAATCTTTTCTTCAGCTGTTGATTGGGGAAAAAAAAAGATATTGCTACAAAATATAATTCTGACCTGAATAATAGAAAGTGACTAAATTATATTATCAAAATATATAGCAACTTTACCAAAATTGCAGGTTGTAGATGTTCTTTCATGGATCATCTTGCAACTGAATTGAGGTGCTTCTTAATGTATAGAAAAACCTACTTTTGTTGTAAAAGGGTCAGTTATGATATATGTTAATGTAATTTTCCGTCTATATATGCTTGATATCTTTATCTGACGTTATAGAAGCTAGAGATGGAAAGTTATAAAGAGAAATGATTTGACTACATTAACTGTTATGGGACAGTTGATAGATGAGTCCCATTAGCTGTGTTGTGTTGAACTGCAGCCAGCCATTTTGAAATATTTTAAATCCTTAGCATTCCTGAACAACTGGAGGAGAATCCTCTTCTAATATTCCTTCCAAAAGTGTTTATTACATACTTTTGTTGTAGTTTGGTGTAAGAATTTCAGTAAAGTATCAGGAAATGATTAAATTTTTCCTTAGTGACTAATGGAGTTAAACCTCATTTAAAGCTTCAAATCTGTTGCCATTAAAAAAGGCTTATGATAATTATTATTAATTTATGATTATTATTATGATTACCTGGAGTATTGTGTGCACCTGGAGTATTGTGTGCAGTTCTGGTGCCCTCAACATGTAAAGGACATGGAAGTGTTGGAACAAGTCCAGGGGAGGCCACGAGGATGATTAGGGGACTGGAGCACCTCCTGTATGAAGACAGGCTGAGAAAGTTGGGGCTGTTCAGCCTGGAGAAGAGAAGGCTGCATGGAGACCTCATAGCAGCCTTCCAGTATCTGAAGGGGGACTACAGGGATGCTGGTGAAGGACTCTTCATTAGGGACTGCAATGATAGGACAAGGGGTAATGGGTTAAAACTTAAACAGGGGAAGCTTAGATTGGATATAATGAGGAAGCTCTTTACTGTTAGGGTGGTGAGGTACTGGAATGGGTTGCCCAGGGAAGTTGTGAATGCTCCATCCCTGGCAGTGTTCAAGGCCAGGTTGGATGAAGCCTTGGGTGACACGGTTCAGTGTGAGATGTCCCTTCCCATGGCAGGGAGGTTGGAACTAGATGATCTTAGGGTCCTTTCCAACCCTAACTATTCTATGATTCTATGATTATGCTGTTAGAGGTTTTAGATCTCTCTTAAATTTCTTATTTCCTTTAAAATACCTAAAGTCCCACCAGTATAAGACATAAGCTATTTATCTATATACCTTAATTTTATTGGTTGAATAGAGAATCCTATAAGAGCAATCTTGTGCAAAGCTAGTTTTGCAAGTTATGCTTTGTTCTATTCATTACACTTGTGCTGATGTGTTTCCATTTCCAAACCTCATCAAAGTTTCCACTTTATCAACATTCTGAGATGCAGAAAATGATTGGTCTGAGTGCCTTTGTGGTGTATGGTTTGAAGATAAGATGTGTCTGTAGCAGCTGCCAAACTGAAGCCTGAAGCAATGCCAGGACTTCTATGCCAGGAGTTTTATGCTGAGTTTTCTAGAATGGCTTTCTCTATTTCTTGCTCTGTCACCATTAATCTTTTTTCTTTGCCACAATGGTACTTACTAAAAAAAATCTGATGTCCTGAGAAATGCTTGTCAAATAACTTCTAATTCTGTTTGTCTGTTATGCACTTCTTGCATACTGCAGATTACTGTAGATTGCTCTGGAAAGCACTATGAAAAAGTCATGGCTTAAGCCATGTTGTGGCTTAGTTGGCTTAAGCCAACTAAGTGAAAAAGATCTTTCAGTCATTGCTTATGTCTTGTAGTCTACCTAGATGTTTGGTATTGCATCCTCTTACCCAAATATGGGAGGAAGGGAGAAGAGAGAGAAAGAAAAATACTGGAAGTTCATTGAACCTTTTTGTTCCGGAATATATTTACCTTTTCCCAAATTAGTTTAACTATTTTGTTAAACCATATTATGACATGGAATACTGAGAGCTTACACACATTATAAAAAGCTTTAAAATTGGGAACAGTTTTACCTGTTTCCTTCTTCTAATTTATTTTTGGCAATGATTGGTATGAAATAGTTGTCTTTGTCTTGATCTTCATGTGCATACAGTCCTCACTGGTTTGAGATCACCCGTAGGAGATTAACAGGCAAAGATAATTCTCCTTAAAATAAGAGATACCTTCTTTATTCCTTTAGAGGTCTTGTCATCTTCAGGGGAGATAACCACTTAGCTTCAAGTAAGTTGCAGAATGAGGGATGTTATTTGGGAGAGAAGGTTCCTTTCCTCTTTTGAGTCTTAGGAGGCATGTGAGTTGTGAACTGAGGCTGTTTTAAGTGGCCGTTAGAGCAATTTAAACATACGTTGTAACTAGGCCACCACAGGAAAATAATTTTCTTTCCTGAGGGAGGAAGAACAGAAGCACTTGTTATGTGCTCTGCAGTCAGCTTTGCTATAGGCTGTTTCCACTCTTGTGTAATGGTCTTATGCTATAAGAAGAAAGAGAAGCACTTTAAACACAGGAAAATGTGGTTGTTAAGCCACAAAAAAAAGAAGAGGTTTCAAGAGCATGCCTAGTATCACAAACAGTGTCTCTCATTCCTGATTTTGCTTTCAGTTTGAGAGTGACAGTTTAAAGAAAATGATTTAAAAAAGTGACTTTCCTTTAAGTGACGGAAATCTCGTTGTCATTTCTGTAATGAAAATGCTCCCACTTTGAAATACTTGTTTATTTTCACAAGTTTGGAGTGGCTCTAAATTCAGCAACTTCAAAACGTGCCTGTAGGTTTGAATTGGCCTTCTTGACACACACTTTGTTGTTAAATAAAACATTTTTATTGGCACAAACATATTTGCCTCACCTATTTTCATTTGCTGGTTGTGGGAACGGTAACATTAAAGGCTGTTTGAAATACATGAAGCAAGTTATGGGGTCACTCCCCATCTGTTGTTTGTTTTGGTTTATACAAGAACAGTGAAAAGTAATCATGTTGGTGAAGTTCTGTCATATAAGTTGTGGTTCTGTGTCCTGCAAGGTGTAGATGTACACATCAACAGGTTTGTCTGGCTGCTTCAGGCAAAACTTGGGACTTCTGGGATGACGAACAGTGAGTGTTGGCAAAGAAAGGTCACTTCTTAGCTTTAAAGTAACTTAGAGTACACCTTGCTGCATTATGGGACAAAAGACTGTAAATACAGAAAATCTTTGATTAACTTCTCCCTTTCAGAGTGTCTTGACCTTTATTGAGTTCCCCTATCTGACATTTTTAGAAGACTTTTAGTATTATTTCCTTTCATTATAAAGGGTTTATTTGCGTATTTGTTCCCACATATTTCGTTGTCATCTTCTTTGCCATGTGATTTTTCTTCAGCTACAACGGCATCTGCATTTCATATCAGTAGGGTTACTGTAGTAGGGTAGTGAGGTAGGCCTTTTTTATATAAAATTTTACAAGTGCATTTGTGTAAGTAGATGTTATCTTGGTAAGCAAAAGAAAAAACAAATGAGTGAAAAGGGGAAAAAATAGCAAAGCTGGGAAGTACCTACAAAAGCATTTGAAAGGCAACATAATATATTCAAATTAGGAGTAAATCACATAGGTTTCACATCGCATATCTTTCTATTTTTAGTTTTGAAATTACTAGCTGCATTTTCTATTTAAAGGTAACATATTTAGACTTCATGCAAGTGAATCATAGTATTGCATTGTTATTGTATAAAATAGTGATTGTCAGTTGTGCTTCCTATACTCTTAATCTTTTAGAGACTAGCAGCATAGGCTGTATGAGATTACAGATAATTATTTTACAAGGAGTCATTACAGACTTGATCTTTTTACATGACTGTTCATAGTGGTTCTACTGTCTCAGCTAGTAGCTCCCAGCTGTTCCTTAAAGGTTGTGCCAGCAGTGCCTGTTAATACAGCTTTGTCTTTCCTTTCCCCAGTTCCTATCCTGCTGTTGCTGCAGCAGAATGGGAACTTTCTCCAACAGTTGAAGGGTGATTAAAATCTTAGTGTTTGGTGCCTTGGACAGCTGGCTAGCTCAACAAGATCTTCCTGACAGCATGTCAAGAACATCCCTTGCTCCATAATAACTGTCTGAACAAATCCCAGATGCAAGAGCTAATTTTCTCCTGCCTGCTTTCTTCCTCTGATTCTGTGTTCCCTGAAGCCTTTAAGTTGTTCTACACAGAGTGATGTTTACAGCTAACTGCTTTCTGGTAAGATAGTGCATAAAATGGAACTTTTCCTTAGAACAAGATAGAGAGTTTATACTTTTAAATTTTATTTTCAAGATTCCAGAAGAGGTTGGGGGGTGTTGATAAGAATCACTGGTCATTTGCCTTTAAGAAGGTTACAGGATCCAGGGATCGATCCTGTAGGGGTAGAACTATAGATGATTTTTGAGGTTCCTTCCAACCCAAACCATTCTGTGATTTTAATCCACTTGCTTCTGAATGACTACCTGCTGCTGGTAGTTGAGTGAAACTGAGGGTGGGATTTGTACCTTTGTTATTTGAATGGACAAGTTGTCTGGCTGCTGTCAATCCCTTTTCTTTGTGGGTTTGGATACTCAGAACAGCAAAGAAGGTTTTAAAGATTGCTGATAGAACAAAGGGATTAGGTCTGTTTATATAGAAGACAGGATCAGCCTGCTAATGAATGACGAATGTTGAGAAGGATATAAGCCCATGTCTTTTATAGCTTAAGATAAATGTTAACAGACACTAAGAATAAACTTGCCATCACTGCCTAGTGCAGGCTTTCTTCCTGTACCTTCTTATGAAGGACAGGGTTCAAGACACTGGTAGACAAGATGACTGGGTGGACTACTGCTGATTCGGTTTGGCAATTTCTGTGGGTTTTCCACTGGTCATTTTGTTCTTCAGCATCATACAAGATAACAGAATCTTTTAGGTCAAGACACTGCAAATACTCATTCTGCATAAATGTTGTTCTGTTAAACACAAGTAGATCTGAGTTTATAGAATCCTTTCTTTCTTCAGCCTGGGCAATTTTCCAGTTTTCTGAGGGCAGGCAGCCCAGCAAGCACTCCTTCAGACAATTCCTCATCTTTCTCCTTTTTTCCAGAATGAAAATCCAAAAATATCAGCAATGGGGGCCAAAATAACAAAGGAAAAGTGGGTGTTGCCACTTCTTGCCAGTTTTTTTGTAAATATTCCTCTCCTTCCCTGTCCCAGAATAATAACAAAACTTCCCAAAGAATCCACAAAATAAACCATATTCCTTTTCATCCTCTGATCTAATCCAGAGTAGGTGCCACAATAAAAATGCTGGAGAATAAGTACTGTAGCAGGTATACTTTTATCAGACTATTAAGGTTTTATTCCTCCCCTGTTAAGGTTGCAAGAAATTCTAGGGCATGTGCTAGGTCCTTTATGCTCAGCTGTTATTCTTGTTTCTAGGGTATTGATTGAGTTGTTTCAAGTTGCTTGTATTTTATGTGATAGTGAGGAATCTTAACTGGGATGTGAGTGTGTGGATTCTGTAACTGAGGACAGACTGGGGTGAAATACTGTTATGGAGAACTGGAAAACTAGAGAATATATGCTCCAGGGAGAGTGATCCTAGGCTACAGGTTCTCTGATTCGTGCCTGCTTGTTCCTTCTCCAGCTTCAGTGACATGATCAGAAGCAGTAAGTAGCGTGAAAGGGTGTGATAGGAAGTGAGACCAAGGAATCAGTGTGAAGCAGAACAGAGGTGGGATGCGAAACCAAGGCTGCACTGGCACAATTAGTTAATACAACTGAAGGGCCAAAGACCACTGCTGAGAAGCAGAATCAGAAACCAAGACCAAACAAGAGAGACAGGAAGCAGGTTTTTAAAACAATAATTGGGATGTTATCTGCAGCTGCAGAACAGCTCTTTTGGTTTCTTCTATACCAGACATGTGTGACAAACACTGTGAGTTCACAAAGTCAGTTCATAGAATCATAGAATGGTTTGGGTTAAAAAGGACCTTAAGATCATTCCAGTTCCAACCCCCCTGCCTTGGACTGGGACATCTTACACTAGATCATGTCACCTAAGGCCCCTTCCAGCCTTGCTTTGAACGCTGCCAGGGATGGAGCATTCACCACTTCTTTGGGCAGCCTGTTCCAGTGTCTCACCACCCTCACAGTAAAGAATTTCTTCCTTATATCTAACCTGAGCTTCCCCTGTTAAAGTTTGAACCTATTTGTCCTATTGCTACAGTCCCTGATGAAGAGTCCCTGTCTAGCATCCTTGTAGTCCCCCTTCAGATACTGGAAGGCTGCTATGTCATTGAGAACCTCAACCTTCTCCAAACTGAGGGTAGCCAGTTCTCCTGTTTCCTTCCAGAGAGGGTCCACATTATCCCTAGTCTGTCTTTTGTTTCTTATCGAAGCCCTTCCTGTTACCTTTGACATCCCTGGCCAGACTCAGTTCTAGCTGGGCCTTAGCTTTCCTGACCTGATCCCTAGCTTCCTGGACAATGTCCCTGTATTCTTCCCAGGCTGCATATTCTCACTTCCACCTTCTATATTTTTCCTTCTATGCTTCTTTTTCCCTTCTAGGTTTTCTCAGCAGCTCCTTATCCATCCTCCTGGCCTTCCTGCTCCATTTCCTTCTTGTTGGGACGCAATGCTTCTGAGCTTGGAGTAGGTGATCCTTGAATATCAGCCAGCATTCTTGGGCCCCCTTGAATTCTAGGGATTTATGCTATAGTACATAACTGAGGAGGTTCCTGAAGAGGCCAAAGTCTGCTCTCTTGAAGTCCAGGGCAGTGAGCTTGCCATGTGCCCTTCTCGCTGTCCTGAGGACCTTGAACTCAACCACGTCATGATCACTACAGCCAAGGCTGCCTTGGAGTGTCACATTCCCCACCAGCCATTCCCTGTTGGTGAGCACGACGTCAAGCAGGGCACCTCTCCTTGTTGGCTCCTTTATTACTTGCAGAAGGAAGTTGTCTACCACACAATTGAAGAACCTCCTGTATTGCTTGTGCCGGTCCATACTGTCCCTCCAACACATATCAGGGTGGTTAAAGTCCCACATGAGAACAAGGGCCTGCAAGTGTGAGGCTGTTCCTATCTGTCTATAGAGTGCTTCATCCACAGAGTCCTGCTCAGGCGGCCTGTAGCAAACCCCCATGGTAATGTCCCTCATTGCAATTCTCCCTTTGACCCTAACCCACAGACTGTCAGTTGGCCCATGAGTTCTTCGAATGTTGGTGGCTGGCTGCAGCTTATCTGTCTTGAGTCACACGTGCTGCTGTTTTCTAAAGGCTGTTCTTAGTTTTCAAGTTGTTTCAACCTAAGTTGTTTCTTAGTTGAAATTCTTGGAGTTACAATGAACTCCCTATTGTGAGAGTTTAAAGATAATTTCCCCCCCCCCCCCCAAGGTGTTTTTTATCAACAAGTCATTGAACTTAATCATGTTCATATATATGATAGCAAAGAATAATTTCTTCATCAGTGGATTTACTAAAGGAAGTTCTGCTGCCTTGGTTTATGCATTCAAACTCCATGAGATCGCTGCTTTTTGATGTGTCACATCTACATGATCGATCTGTGTAATGTAATGATTGTATGAACTGTGCCATGACAGACTCGGAGAGCTAACATCATTCCTCGAAACCATTTCTACCCATGTGAGTTGTGGTGGGACTTGTGACCTGCTTACAATGTTTTTGAGGATCCTAACTGTGAACATTCTCCAGAGGGCAAGTATCTATGAAGTACTTCCTCATCAATGACTGTCAGACTGGAATTCTCAAACCAGAAGGAACAGCCACCCAAACTCAGACGTAGTCTGGAATCTGAGGACCATGTCTGTAAAAGAAAAGAGCTTCTCAGTTCTTGTGCTTCTGCTTCTATTTTGATTGCTAATAAAGTTTCTGTTGTGGGTTTGGGTTTTGGTTGTTGGGTTTTTTTTAATAATAAATTTATTTATTTTGGAGAGTGCAAAAGATAGAAAATTTGATTCATAAGCTCCAGGCAATGTCTCCTTGGAAGACGCTTGGAAAACCACACTTGTTCTAGAGACAAACACGATGTCATTTCAGTAGCAGATCCCTTTGTGAGCCTCCTGGAAACAAATGTTTTGCATGAGGCTCAAATTTTCTTGTTCTGAATTCATTCAAACAAATTACCCTGCGGACTCTATTTGTGATAAACTTTTCTTGAGAAAGCCTTTTCTTGAGCCTTGTTCAGAATCAAGACTGAATCTGAATGCTTTTTAGCATGTGAACAGGTAAACCTATCAAGCAGAGCACTGTGCCTCAGTCTTCTGAGAAGCTCAGATCAGTGTCCTTCAGTGCTTCCAGCTGGTGTCTCCATCTGTTCCCTGAACTATTGTGCTGTCCATAAAAAAGTACATTGACCTGGAACAGCAAAGCAGCTTGCTTTTCTTTCTTTAAGTAGGTGATGACTTAAGA